>NC_090934.1:474812569-475115599 GCF_040938575.1 Ambystoma mexicanum
AATCGCCCTCAAGAATATTAACTTTACAGTTTGCAGTTTGTAATAACGAACCCACTACTGCCAAAAATAATATACTTGATTGGGTAGTTATGAGGAATTTAACATGTAAGTTAGGCATGGTATCCACAGTAAGACACGTGACCGCAGTTCAAGAGTGTTTATTGAACTTCAACAATAGTGTGATAAAAGCCTATTTTTTTTTTTAAACTTTAGATTGTTATTAACATTTCGAACAAACCAAGACAAGGACCATTGGTACACATCTCTTAAACTTTGCAACAGTCCTTGGTGAACATGACATTTCCCCTAACCCCAACCTCCCTCCCCCTGACACTTAACAGTTAACAGTGGTTTCTTGCATATCAGAAGACAAATCATATCGAAGAACAGTTCACTGCACGGCCTCTACCCCTTCCGGGGGATGTCATTCCCAGGCCTGGGATCCTAGTATGGTGAACCATCACAATGTGTCCAGTTTCCTTTGTATATTGAGCTTGTTGTTATCGGCTCTCTACCCCATAGCGACTTTCCGCCCTCTCCCTCTCCTCGCAAAGGGCACACTGCTCTCTTGTCTCTGCACTGGTGTCAACCCTGCCTTGTTTTGTGGCTCGTGTCCTTGTTCCCTCCCTCAGTGTACTTCCCATCCCCATTTCTGCCTTACACCATCCCAAACTGCTCGCAAAGTGCGCAAATCGTCGTTCACCATGGCTGTTAGTTTGTCCATTAGGAACATATTTTTCACTTTAGATTATTTGTTGGGGATCACAGGGCTTTTCCACTTCTGTGCCAGGGCTACCCTCCCCGCCCATAGCATAGTCTCCCACATTCTGGGTTATCTGTATATCTCTGAATCTCTCTGAGGTAAGCCCAAAAACATTGTCAGCGGGTCCTGTGGGAGCGTTTCCCCCACAACCTCTGCCATCCACCCTCACAGCTTTTCCCAATATACTTGTATCTTTGGACAGTGCCACCACATATGGGCCCTCAAACCTATGAGGCCGCACCCCTTCAGGCATCGTGGGGAGGCCCCCTGGAACATTTTAGATATCTTGAGAGGGTCCCTGTGCCAGCCCCAGAGCACCTTAAAATTTTGTTCCATGTCAGCAGTGAAAAGATTCCTGTGGAATGCTATTCTGAAGACCTTGCCCCAGATCTCTTCCGCGAGTTCCTCCCCCACTAGTTCATTCCAATAGAGATGGAACCCTCGCCTCTCCTTCAAACTATTGGTGTTGATTACCTTGTACAGCTTAGATACCAACCCTCTCCTTGAGCCGAATGAGTCGAGGACCTTGTCAAAGGGGGTCAGGTGTCTCCTAAGATTTTCTCCCCATTTCTCCCCACACAGGAGGCCCTTCAGCCTCAGGTACTACTCAAATACCGTAATCATGTCTGGACCCAGGGCCTCAACCACTTCTTCATAAGCTATGAACTCTCCTTCCCGGAACAGTTGGCCCACCCTTTCCAAACCTTTCTCTGACCAGTTTTGTGCATTCCAGAACCCCCTTTCTCCTAGCCTAATTACGGGGCCCCAAAGTGATACCATTGCAGAGGGCTATGTGGATAAATATTCTGTTTGAGCGCCTTTCCTCCACAAGGACCACAATACCCCTAATGTGGGCTGATATCAGTCTATTCGGAATATCCTTGTATGGAGGCCACAAAAGGCCCCTCACTGTGAGGATGTGTGTCCATATCTTCTAGGTAGGTCCAATATGTACCCTTATCTTTCATGTTCTCCAGGAGGACCCAGAGTTGAGCCGCTTTATGGTACTGACTGAAGATGGGGAGGCCGAAGCCTTTTTCCTCCCTGGGGAGGGTGAGAATGACTCTTAGTCCTCGAGGGCTTGCCTTGCCAGATGAATCTCTGCACAACAGTTAATTGGAGATCTCTCCAGATATGCTCCAGAGCTTTCGTGGGGAGGGCTGTGAATATGTACAGTAGTCTCGGTAGGATGTTCATCTTCACTGCCGTCATGCAGCCGTAGCATGACAGGATCAATTTGCCCCATCATTTAAGATCTGTCTTGATGTTGGCCAATAAGGGATTATAGTTCGCTAAAGCCAGTGCCGGAAGGTCCCTAGGGATAGACGCCCCTAAATACTGGATAGCGTTTTTTTCTACCCTGATCCCAAAGAAAGTGGATAGAGAGTCTAAGATCGGGTCATGTGCTTGGAGGGGAAGTAACATGGATTTAGATTTGTTAATTTTCAGCCCTGAAGACCCCAAAGGTGTCAATTAAAACGAGAAGGGGTGGGGGGCGACAGGTGCGGGTCTATTATATAACCGAAGATGTCATCTGCGAATAGGGAGAGTTTGAATTCAACCAGGCCCCTGCGAATACCCTGCATTTCCGGGAGTGTCCTCACCGCTATTGCTAGGGGTTCCATTGTGAGAGCATATATCAGGGGGATAGAGGGCATCCCTGTCTAGTACCCCTGGTAAGGTTAGAAGAAGATGTAAGCTCCCCATTTACTTGTACCTTCGCTGTAGGGGCTCCGCATAGGGCGGCTATCCATTTTCTCATATGCTCCCTGAATCCCATTTTCTGAAGGAGGACCATCATGTACCGCCATTTCACTCTGTTAAAGGCTTTCTCCGAGTCGAGGGAACGCAGGCTGGCATTAAGGTCGGACTCCCGAGCGTGGTGGATAAGGTCTATGGTCTTCAGAATGTTACCCGACCCCTGGCATCCCCTGATAAACCCCACCTGATCCCCATGGACCAGAGAGGGCATAATCCCCTCCATCCTCCTGCCAAGCACCTTAGCCAGGATTTTGACATCTGTGTTGAGTAATGATATTGGGCGGTACGAGGAACACTCTGTCAGGTACTTACCCTCCTTTGGTAACACCACTATTATGGCCACCATCATCATCTCGGGCAGGATCTTCCCCGTGAGCACAGCATTAAATACGTAAGCCAGATGTGGGGCTAGGATGGAGTGGAATAATCTATAAAATTTCACAAAAAACCCATCCTCCCCCGGTGTCGTTTCTCCCTTCATTGCCTTAATCACCTGAACTGCTTCCTCCTCCGCTGTGGGGGCCTCTAGGTGATCTGCCACATCTTTAGCTAGGCTAGGTATAGAGATCTTTTCAAGAAATTCTTCAAATCGGGGCATCGTTACCGTCAAATTCAGATTTGTATAGCTTTTCATAATACCCTTTGAAGGCTCCACCTATGCTCGGGGTGTCATAGGTTAACCCACCCTCATCAGATTTTGTGGCTTTTACCATTTTGCTGTTATGTACTTCCCTTAATTTCCAAGCCAAAATGTTGTCAGCCCTGTCCCCCTTCTCATATTTCTGTTTGAGGAATTGGAGGCTCCTTTCCATTTTGGACAATAAGACGTCCTTTAATTTGGATTTACACTGGTCTAGAGCTGCCGTTTGGTCTGGGGTGATAGACTTGCCAGTACTTGGCCCGGCTGTAGTTCTGCCATTTTATCCCGAAGGGACTTTTCCTGAGTGTCCCTTTCCCTTTTCTTTTGTGCCCCCGCTTTTATCAGGACTCCCTGAATAGTGGCTTTAAATGCGTCCTATAAAATATGTGGGGCGATCTCCCCATTATTATTCAACTCAAAGTATTCAATTATATTTTCTAGCACCATTTTGGAGACCACCGAGTCCTTCAAGAGGGTGTTGTTACATTTCCATCTGCCTTTTCGTTGTCGCCCCCGTCTCCCATTAGGGTAATCCTCACTAGATCATGATCGGACGAGGGGACAGGGTCCACCCTGTGGTCCTTCATGTGGGCAAGCAGTGAACAGTCTACCAGAATATTATCAATCCTGAAGAAGTTGTATTTGTATTTTATTTATTTGTATAGCGCACCTGGCCCTGGGGCATCCGGGCGCATTACTTGGGTTACATGACAGATTGACATAAACATAACATACAGGATAATATACAGTATAAGGAAGAAACATAATTTACAGTCATATAAGATTCTATAGTCCGACCAGCAAAAGGGTGGTGATAAGCAGGGCCAAGCACAAAGTATGTACAAGTAAATGTGAAAACAGTACATTTACAGGGTATACACACAAGCAACTTTATCCAATGAGGCAGAGAGCACAGGTGGTGGCTAAAGGGCATGCTAGTGGCATGTCTTGGGCAGACAGCAATACTTTGGCCCTGCTTTTGAACGCAAGAAACTAAGGTTCCGCTCTAAGAGGGTTTGGAAGGGAGTTCCATAGTTTTGCAGAAAGGACTGGGAAGCTAACCCCACCTGATCTTTGTAGCTTAAAGCGAGGTATGGAGAGGCAATTGGCCTGGGCAGTTCTGAGAGGTCTGTTGGATGTATGGTAAGCAAATCTGCAGGCCCGGTAGTGGGGCGCTTGGTTAGCGAGGCTTTTGTGCGTCAAAGCAAGTGTTTTGAGTGAGACTATTTGTGATACTCGAAGCCAACGAAGGCTCCGCCTGGTGTCAGAAATGTGATGGTTCCTGTGGATGTTTAATGCGGCTCTAATAGCATTATTTTGGATAATCTTTAATTTGTTGAGATTGCATTGGTTTGTGCCTAAATAGAGGGTGTTACAGTAATCGATTTTGGACATAACCAAGGTCCTGGCTAGGGTAGTACAGTTGGCAGGTGTGGGGAAGGGTCGGCAGGCTGTGATGAGCTTGCAGGTGTAAGCTGCGTCCGAGGATACTGCGTCAGTTTGTTTAGAGAGGGATAGGGTGGAGTCGAGATATATATCTAATCTGTTGGTGTCGTTCGTAACTTTAATAATGTTACCATCAATGACGAATGATTTGAAAGAGGGGTCTAGTTTGTTGAGTCTCCGATAAGAGCCCAAGATGAGAAGTTCTGTCTTTCCATCATTGAGACAGAGTTTGTGTTGAGCCATCCAGGCTTAGATGACTTGGTAGATAGTATTTACGACTAGTGTGTCAGCTGTGTGGTCACTGGTAATGGGGATGAGTATGGTGTCTTCCTTGTAATTCGTGTAGGTGACACCCAGATAATCCAAGATACCGAACAGTGGTTTCGTAAACACATTGTGGAGTATAAGGGAAATGCACAATTCTTGTGGTACCCCGCAGGGAACTGGTACAGGTTCATCAGCAGCAGCAGTGGTGTAGAAGACCCTCATGGATCCGTTATCCAGGAATGAACTGATCCATGCAGTAGCTTTCTCTGAGAAGTGGGCAGCTTAATTGAGGTGTCGACAGAGGATTTGTTCTCGTGGATTTTCGAATAGTATGTGTATTGAGGGTCGCCCCCCTCCGAACTCGGGAGTGTGTGTTCCAGGCCCAGCTCATGATTAATTATAAGGAAACTCCGAGATAAGGGGTTGTCTGCTGCCTGGAGAGATTGGGGTGCCATTCTCTTCCCGTCTCTCGAGGGGTTCAGTACCATATTGAAGTCCCCCTCCCATGATTAGGGTCCCTTCCACAAAGTCTTAGTTGTCCCTGACCTGACCGTCATTCGGGCAATAGACCACTGCCAGGGTCAACTGGAATCCCAGGAGCTTTCCCTTGACTAGCAGATATCGACCCTCTGGGTCTTTAATCAAGGCCTCCATTTCGAAACATACATCACTGGCCATGATGATTGCCACCCCCCTTTTTTTTGTTTTGTACGAGGCTTGAAATACCTCCCCTATCCCTCTACCTCCGAAGGACAGTTCTTTCCCCCTAGTCCAGTGTGTTTCTTGTAGGAAGAGCAGGTCCAACTTGGCTCTTCTAAATTCCCTACCTAGCAGGGACCTTTTAGTAGGCAAGTTCATTCCCCTGACATTGAGTGAGCCTATCTCCAGTACCGGTATGCCGTCAGCCATTCCAGGGAGCAAGAATGCATCTAACAAGCGTCACCAAAAAAGTCTCCCTGACCCATTCCGCCTCACGTTTTCCACTCTTGGAAGGCTTGATGAGAGCTTGAGACCACTATTCCCGTCTGTTCACTTCTCCCTCCTCCCCCTATACCCCATAGGTGGAGCTTGACCCCAACTGCCCCCCCTTTCTTCCTGCCAATCGTTTAACAATTCCTCCCCGAGACCCCCCACCCCTTCCCCGGTGCCCAGCCAAAGAGTTCGACCATTCCTGGTGCTTGACTGGACCACCATCGCGCCGACTACAGCCGGGCCCTTTTTCAAGATATCCTCCCCCGTTGAGGCCCCTCATACCTCCCTCCCCCCTTCGTAGATGATGCACTTTCTCATATGCTCCCTGCATACTTGCTGTTCACTGTGGAAGCTCGCTGTGTCTTAGTTCAGTATGCCAGACAGCTTCCCCGGTCCAGTCCGGGGCATCCGTCATCCGTCGGGGCTTTCCCGGCCTCTGTCCTGGACCGGTGGGGGTGTGTTCAATTTCTTGAATTTTCTGGATCCTGGAATTGTTCTCCTGTCCCTCGCATTTGCCTTTCCACTTGTTCCAGCCGCTGCCTTCAAAGTGGGCTGTCTCTGGTCATCGAGTATCCACGCATTCTTGGATTGCTCCTCTGATGTCATCTTCAGTAACGAGGCGGGTTCTCTGGCCCATATATTCAAAGGACAGGGAGAATGGATAGCCCCACCGGTATCGTACCCACTTTTCCCACAGATATTGGGTCAGGGGGCGGCACAGCCTCTGTCTAGCCAGCGTGAAAGCGGACAGGTCTTGGAAAATTGAAATTCTTGTATTATTATATGTGATGTTGTGAGCCTTCTTGGCTTCCTCAAAGACTTTTGTTTTTTTGGTGTAGTAGTGAAAGCGCACCAGGATGGGGCAGCCCCCGCCCTGTGCGCCCTGTCTATCGTGGGTTCCATAGTAGCCTCATTCCCAAACAGGAGGCGGATCACGTCTCTGACCATGTGAAAAAATCCCTCTCTGTCTCCCAGTCTACCTCCGGTATGCTGAAGAACCGGAGGTTGTTCCTCCTCTCCCTGTTCTTGAAATCGTCTATTTGCAGGGCTCTTTCTTCGTCTCTCTTTTCCAGGGCTGCCAGTCTCGAGTCTATCTGAGCCTCCAAGATGGTGGCAGACGACTGATTGGTCTCGAGTTGGAGTAGCCTGTCCTCTACTTTGTCCACTCTAAGGTCCATTTTCTAGCTTTTGAGCTATGTCCGATCGCATGTCCCTTATTTCTTGCAACACAGAGGCAAAGCCTTTTTCCATTGCAGTGGCAGTCTTAGTCGGGTCCTCGGACCGGTCCATCACGTTTTCAGGGTCTGAGTCGACCTGGTGCCTTGTTGCCTCATGAAATCGGAACTCCTGTAGGGCTTCCTTCCAACTCATATAGCTCTGACGTGTCTGGTGTTAGTTGGTTCCAGCATATAAGGCTCCGGTGTGTTCACCGTTAGTGCGTCAGGTATGTGGTCACAGGGTGGGTGGAGCAGACTTTTTCCTTGCTTCTTTTGGATGTAGCTAGCTCCGTCCTCATCAGGCCTCTCCTCCCACGGTAGGGGTATTTATTAAGTGGTGACTTCAACCAAGGCAGGCACACCCCCAGTGATGGTTCCTGGGGGCCCTCACCTTGTATGGGGTTGCATGTTGTTGTTGGGGGTCCACGTGTGGTTGGGGGGTTCCCTGGTTGGCTTTCCCCAGTCTATGCAAAGTGGTTGGGGTTCTCCTTTGCAGGTGCCAGAGGCCTGTCTCCCAGGTACCGTATGGCTCAATCGAGTCCCTGTGTGTTGACCCTATCAGGGTGCCGTGCGATGAGTGTGGTTCCCCCCCCTTCACTACTCCTGATTCTGTTGTCAGGGCATCAGGTCTGCCACCTGTGTGAATGTTCTCAACTTGGTTCCACCTGGCTCCCTTGGGGTTCCTCTAAGCTTGTGCGGGGGGAGGCGGGTTTGGCGCTTCCCTCCCTTCCCCCCACGGGGGGATCACTCTCCTGTGGACCAGTCGTTGGGCTTATTCCGGGATATGGCGTGGTCCTGTTGGGATGTCCCTGGGTGGGCACACTACCTGGGAGAGGTCCCGGGGGCCACCACCCGATGTGGATCTCAGGCTCTGGGGTTTTGCCTCTCGCACTGGCCCACCAGTCAGCTTAGGTGCTATATCGCCACCCGGGCGGGCGTCTTTGCTACTGCTTTCTTGTTCCCTCTAGATACCTGTGGGATCACTTGCTACAGGGTGGTCTATGCGGGTGGGGGGTCTTCATCCTCTCTTCCTGTTCACCCATGTCCTTGTATTAATGACCTTCAGTGGTTATCCCACCAGACTTGTGGTCTGGGGGAGCTCTCTGTGGTATGGGACCACAGCGTCTGTTGTACAGGGAGCTAACCTGGATCTATAGGCTTCTTTCTTTTGGGCCTTCGGTCCAATTATCCGTGGGAGGGGCTGTGCCTGTTATAACTGGGGTGCCCAGAGCTGGGGCCAGCCGCAGGAAGCAACAGCCCGATCGGGCAGGGGGCATGTGGTCAGGAGCCTGGACTTTGAGTGTTGCGGCTCCCTCTGTGGGAGTCTGTTAGTGCGAGCGCCAGGCCGAGGACACGCCCTGACCCGGTTTTTCACACAGTGTCCGTGGGTGGGATTTGCAAGGGGGGTATTATGGTGCCTCAACAACTTCTCCCCCCGCCGCAGCTTTTCCGCCGCTTCGTGTGGCCCTTACGTTTGGGCGTTGCCGGATGTTCTGCGGCTCCTGCCCAGTGCCTCTGGGCAGCCCCCTGGTGCACCGTTACTCCTCAGCTTGATTGTGCCTCAGGAGGGGGCCAGTCCTCACTTCCTATAGGGCTCGCTTCCTATAGGGCTCTGACGGCACACTCGTTCAAGACCCTCTCTGATCTTTGTCCAGGGTCTCGTCGTGCCCCCACGGGCACCCTCCCACCTCGGTCTCCGGATACTGAGAAACAGTACAATTTGTATAGGAGAGCCTTCTCCCAAGGCGCGGGGTGACCGCGCCTCGATCCGTCCCAGCAGGCCCCCCAGCTACTCCTCCTGCAGGGCCGCTCGCTCCAGGCCCGATTTCTTGTACTCCCATTGTCACCCCCTCCCGAGGGCCGGACGGGCGGCCGGGGGTGGGAGGGATAGTGGGTTAATCCGCTCCCAGGGAGGCCTGAACAGCCTTGTAATGTTGCAGTCTTTCCCCCTCTGCGCCTGTGCTGGATCTCCTGCACTGGGCGGTCTACGCGGATTCCCTCTCTAAAACGGTGTAGGACGCGGAGACCTCGTTCTCAGGGTTGCGGGGGACACCCGATGCCGGTCTAGCTTGCTGGGGCTGCTGTGGGTGATCACCTCTCGGGTCCCCCTTTTTGAATTTCCTTGGGGTTTTTTTTTAAGACGGGGCTCAGTGCCCTCAAAGGCCCAGCCTGGCGGGAGCCTGGCACTCAGGCTATCACCTGTGCGCCCCCTGGTGGCCTTTATAAAAGCCTATTTAACCCTAAATCTATAGATGGGAGCAAGCTATGACCATCAAATAATAATAATGCAGTTTTAGTGGATTAAAAAGGCCTATACTTAAAGAACCTATTGCCAATCCTTACCGCTAAATACAAAATAGTGTGGGGGTAATGTTCATGAAAAAGAAAGAAGTGTTCACAAAGTGATATGTCAGGATGTTCAGGCCATTGGCCTCGGTTTCCCCCGTTTTCAGCACGGGACAAGGCGGTCCACTCGAGCAAAGCACACACTTTGGCTTCTTCGGCATGAGGATTCACTTCCATTACAATTAGTCTCCCTCAGCCGGGCTCGGAGCAATTTCAATTTGCATTAAACGATCCAAGACTTTCAAATGTGCACAGGGTTTAGCTTGACACATTTCAGGACCACTTCGATCTCTAGTTTTACCTTTTCCCAATTGTCAACCCATTGGATATCTAACAGAGACCTTCAAATGAGCACCCACGTGGCGCGGTCATCTTTCTTGGCATCCAAAAGTTCAGTCAATCCTCTGGTTTTTAATTATATTTGTGTCGCTCGTAACATACCTTATCATACACAGTTCCCTTCAGATTTCTTCATACTATGTTGCTGCTTGCAACCTTGGTTTTAACACAGGCTGGTCAGGTATCAGTCTCTCCAACTTGCCGGCTGTGCTGTCTTTACTGGCACTGTTTGTTGTAGGAGCCAAGGACAGTACCACAGTGGCAATCAGTCCTCCCGCCTTGGTTATTGATGCAGGAGAGCCCCGGGTACCTCTGACACACAATGCAGGCTTGTTCAGCTTTAGTGCCCGGTATTAGGTTTCTTATTTTCCAACCAATACAAACAATGATACATTCACACTGTGCATATGTCCAAATTTGCAGTTAATGCTTCGTCACAAAGATTGAGTACAATTCCCAGTCAGCCTGACATGTGTTTCGAGCAACTGCACTTCTTCTGAAGCGGTGGTATTATATGGGATACATTACTCACCGTAATCGTATTTCTGATGCTTGTATCTGCTTAGATTCACATGCTGTGCATAGGCCGACATCTAGTGGAAGCTGCGGAGTATTGCAGTTTGTTTTTCGAAACTCGAAAGGGCGTCGACACAGGGCGTGCCAGTAATACTATCCCTAGTGTGACGTCCACTGTACCCATGATCCCTCACGCGTCTAGGACCCTCAGATTGTATTTTTTTCTGACATGAGGTAGCATGAGGAATAGCTTGAGTACAGATAATCCAAGCAGATAGATAGAAAGGTAAGACTACAAGCATCCATGCGCCTTCTCTCAAAGGGGAGGAAGGGTGTGTCGCATGTGAATATAAGCAGATACAAGCATCAGAAATACGATTACGGTGAGTAATGTATCCCTTCTGAGGCCTGTGGAATCTGCTTAGATCACATGCTGTGCATAGATTAGCGAGCAGTACATGAAGAAGGAGGTGGGATGTGAGAAGGGTCATGAGCAAATAAGTGTCTTAGAACCGCTTGTCCCACTTGTGTATCTGTCTTGGAATGGGTGTCAATGCAGTAGTGCTGAGTAAAAGTGTGAAAAGAGCTCCAAGTAGTTGCTTTGCAAATGGTGTCAAGAGGTACATTTGCACTGAAAGCCAGAGTGGCCCCAATGCCTCTTATAGAGTGGGCCCTAGGCTGCAACTTGTCCCTGGACTATATGTACACCTAATTTGGTACATTACCTTGTACCAAATTGTATGAGCGCTTGGGTTTCCAGTCTTTTTCTGCTCACTTGTTCTGCTTATTTTCCAAGGTTTGCGAAAGTAACGGTCGGAAAAGGTCCAGGGCACTTCCCATCTTGCAACCCTCTCTGGTCTCGCCGTCTTTCTCCTTGTATTAAACTGCCATCTTGGAACTGCTGCTTCCTCGTGTGTTTTGCCTTGCTCAGAGTGCCCTTTCGTGCTCCACCTTTTATCCTTGTGGGGAAGTGTGATGGAAGTAAGGTGTGTGTAATGATCAGTAATTGCCTGACCATTGTATTGCGACACGTAAGGTATACGGCTCTGGTGTTAGTCTGTTTTCGCTCATGGTTAGCTATCCGTGAGAAAGTGTTTGTGTCGGGAAAGGGGGATGGGGTTGCGTTGATAAGTATCCTACCTGGTAGGATGGGAAAAGGGGGTTACAGGGAAGGGGATACAGAGTCTCACCATCCGGTGTCCCACTCCCCGAAGACCCCTCATCCAGGTGATCCACCCGGACTGGTCCACCCCCACGAACTAGCTCCAAAAGCGATGGCCGTGTCCTGACCACCTGGATGATAGATCCCCGGGGACTAGCGGCTGAGACACCTTCAGGTTTTTCACAAACAGTACACATGAACAGAACTTTCCCTTGCATCTGGTCTGACCACTATACGGTCGACTTTCAGGAACCTCTCTAAAAGCTTAAGAATTGCACTAAACAAGTTCTTCGTCCTAATTTCAAAGAGGTGAAATCCTCTGACCTGGAAAGATACCCGTCAGACATTGTGAATAGTACTTCTCACTGAGATTTTGCTACGATATTGGTAACCGCATTTAACTCCTCAATTACAGAGCTATTGAACAAGAAAGCCCCTTAAAAATAAAACCTGTTAGGGACAATGTAGGCCATCATAGTTGGTTTTCCCCAGAGCCCTCAACTCTAAAAAATAAAATCGTAAAGAGAATTGGAACTACAATGGTTAAAAAATAAAAGCTGTGAGGTTAACACCTGGAAAAATCTGGCAACAATTTACAAAGACACTATTGTTACCACAAAAAAGAACTTCTTTAACAAACAAATCTAGGAAGCCCCTAACAACTCCAAGACATTATTTGAAATCCACTAATCCTTGGATATGCCCAAAGCTCAATCACTGCCATTCTCACCGTCACTGGAAGACTGTACAAACATACAAACCGCTTTCGCTACCAAAGTAGCAAAATCATGTGTAAAATTAAAAGGGTTCTCTCTACTTCTGCTCCTCGAGTGTTTTTCGCCAGTCACCCTTCTGAAGAGCCAGACTGTCCTAAATTCAGGTTCACCCCATCTCCATTAGGAACATGGAAAGAATATGCGACATCATGCTTCCATCCTCCTGCCCAGAGAAAATTCTACCGCCCAAACTTATCTTGAACCATAAAAAAGTCTTCACACCTTTTTTCACCCGACTGGTCAATTCCTCTTTCCGAGACACTCATGTGCCTGTGGCGATTAAATCATTCTCAGTTACCCCCCATGGTCAAAAAGCCTGGCTGGATCTTTTGGACGCTTGCAATTTACGTCTCTTCACTAATACCAACTTTCTCTTAAAGACCTTGGACAAGGTGGGCACTTCACAGCTCCAAGTGTTCATAGAGACAAACATGCTTCTACATTAGTAGACAGTCAGGCTTTAGGCCTTTACACAGTACAGAGACAGCCCTTGTTGGCTTGCAAACACATGTTAAGCATCTTAGATAAAGGAAAATCAGTTCTCCTGGTTTTGCTCGATATGTCTGCAGCGTTCGACCATTTAGATCACAAACGTCTGCTCGATACTTTGAGACACCTGTGCCACTGCAGCGATGCATCAACGGTTTGGATCAAGTCATTCTTGTCGGAGAGCAAGTCGAGTGCACACAGTGGGGACTCTTCGTCCCCTCCAGCACCTATTTGCTGTGGTGTCCCTCAGAGAGCATGCATGTCCCCTATCCTCTTCAATATTTACATCAGGACTCTATGCACGTTGTTGGAGGAAAAGGGGATTCTGTTTACAAACTATGGCGATGACAGGCAGCTCATTCTGGAGATCTGCGGAAACTATGAGTCCGACAAGATCGGACTAGAACAGACTTTTCAACAGGTGGAATCCTTGATGACAAACAATTGGCTTTGTCTCAACGGGAGCAAAACAGAACTCCAGATTTTTGGATCAAGCCAAGCAAGAACCAAATTGCCCTTGGACTACCAAAGCTTTAAACTCCTGAACTTTGAGATTCATATTCTGAAAAAGGTAAAGACCCTTGGCGTATACTTAGAGCCATCATTAAGTGCAGAGACACACGTAACACCTCGCTAGGAACTGTGCTCGCCATGTTAGGTTGCTTCGCAATATTCAACCTTTTCTCTCGGAGGCAAATTGTCCCACGATAGCAACAGCTACTATCTTGGCACGACTTGACTACTGTAACGCCTTGCTGATTGGAGCACATAGATCCTGTCTCCAAAGATACCAAGTGATCAAGAAGGATGCTGTCCGCATCATTAAAAGCACATCTCCAATCATAGGACCTATCTACACTGGCTCCCGGTGCTGGCTCAGATCTACTTTAAATCGGCCACTTTAGTCCACAGGTGCCTTTACGGAATGGCTCCTGCTTACTTAAAATCTTTGGTCTCAAAGTTATATTCCCACTAGATCTCTGCGCTACTCAGACTGGTCCATGGTAAATTGTAAATGAAATGCAAAAAAGGACTAGGCAGCACTTTTACAACGTGTGGCAAACTTCTGGAACACAATTGCCTTCAGTAGTATACAGGAGCAGAATCTTTCCACCTTTCAGTGGTCCTTACAAACCTTATTTGATTAACAGCTTGTCCCTCTGATCCCTTCTACCTGATGCTGGATCGTCTCGTTCTTTAATGTTGTTCATTGTGTATGTGCGCCCTGACACCTGCTGGCTACCGGTGCGTTACAAATAAATAAAACAAGAGTTTCCACAGCAACCCAAAGGTCATGCGGCTCCCCATACTCGGGGGTTGGTAACAAAGAGGCAGGATTCAGAACTGAACAGCAACCCAAGGTTACATTGGCAGCGGAAATTAGCAACTTTTCATATCTGGCGGGAATTTGATACATGTTGTCTCTTCCCTTTTAGCAATAATGACAATATAGCATGGGGAACCGCAATCGTAACAGGATGCTTATGGACCATGGAAGCAGTTTGTTTTCTCCATCAATAGAGCAGCAGCAGCGATGACCGCTCGCAGACAAGCTGCAAGTCCTGCGGCTACTCGATCCAAAGCTACCACTGTGTACCTGTGTCAACACACCTACAGTAAAACCCATTGCGCTCTTCGCAAAACAAGACAAAGTGTTTGAGGTAAACCAGCAGACCTAAAGCCGGAACAATTGCACGTGCTTGCATAATTGTGACAAAGGCATCTTCTGCTTCCCGAGACCATGTAACTGAATAGCCCAAGGATCCCCCTCAACTGCTTCATAATCTGGGACTTAGGGAAGAGTCTTCACACGCTTCCAAGGAAGGGGAGGCTAGCAGCAGATCATCTGCATACTGAACCACCGTTGACCCTCCTGGAAACTGAACCGAATCAAGATATTTCTTTAAAATTTGGGAGAACAGAATAGGGCTTTCTACGTACCCCGACCCCAAAGAAAGATGAGTGAACAAGCATATACCGAGTGGATGTATGGGTAAATGCGAAATGATAATGACTATCAGGATGTATGGCTTTGGAGAAAAATGCTGAACACAAATCTACAACAGCGCAATGCTTAGCTGTATAGGGAATACAAAACAAAATGGTAGCTGAATTGGGACAACTGGAAAAGCCAGCAACACGGCAGCATTAACTGAATGAAACGATAAACCTCTTTACCTGGCTTTATAGAAGGCTATTGCATGAACTGCGAGTTGGTACAATGATACCCTGTTGGAGAAGGGATTAGATTACAGAATACCATCTTCAGCCTGTCGAGAAATAGGATACAGAGGTACACAGGGCAAAGGCTTGGCAGGATTCAAAGTCATTTTGACTTGCTCTGCATTAACCATATATGCAGTTTCAATTGCATGATTTCAGCATAATTTGATTGGGATCCGGACCAGTCTCCATCGCGACCAGGTAGTGTTTGCCCAGTCTTCAGGGGCGGAATGTAAGTTCCTGTAATACTGCCAGCATCTCGTGTTCTCTATGAGCAGGAGTATCAAGGTATACAACATCCGGGGGAACAGTAAATAGAGCAGTTTAGTTTACACAATAAATGTAATCCAAGCCAGATTCACATGTGAACATGGGCTCAGCAAAAATGCATGTTGGACATAAACAGAAACTATTGTGACCATAAGTGGGGTGGACACATGGTGAGTTAATGAAGTACCCCCTATAACTACAGAATATGCTACATTATCAGAATGGCTCATCAGGGGAAACTCGAGGCGTTTATTGTTGAGCGTAATGCGCCAGTGTCAACCAAACATAAAACCTTCTGACCAGCAACAATACAGTCAACAAATGGGGTGATAGGATCAATCGATATAAGTCATGCAACAAGCTCAGAGACCCCTTCGCAATCTTAACCCCTTAAGAACCAAGGACGAGTATGCTGGTCCTTTTTGCATAGACTTGCATAATAACCTGGCAGTGAAGGGGTTAAACATCCGTCTGATGTAGTGGCGGAGACCTTGCCATCCCGCTTGGTGTGATTGGCTGGCTGCCTCGACCTTCATACTGATGCCAATGTGGTCCACTTGGCTTTCCAGTGGCCAAACTCTTTACAGTAGTTACACTGATCACTGTACGTGTAATACCCTTCAGCAGTATTTCCTGGTTCAAATGACTGGGGTGCACCTCTGCCTCTTCCCCCATCCCCGCCCTCGCAGAGCAGTGAGGAACCCTCCCATTCCCTGGGGAGTTTGTAAACTATGTATTTGCAATGCTATAAGTTTTGCTTCAGTGGTTTCTTGTTGGCTCTCAATCTATTCATGAAAGTGCTGTGCAGCCAATAGCACTTCAAACCCTTTCCTTCCAATCCTATCCTATCAGTAACTGCTTTAATTCCTTCAGATAGCTTTGGTTGCAAACCAATAAAATGAGGCACCAGGCTTGAGGCACTACAAGCGTGGCATTAACAATCCCAGAATATTGTTCAAAACAATGTTTCAAACGTCGAGATATTCTGTAGGATTTTCTCCCTTTGCTTGGCTACATGCATTAATCTTAGACCAATCAGTCTTTAGAGGACAAATTGTGTTAATAGTTTCCACCAGTCTATCAGTGAATGTTTTCAAATCCCTAGCAGCAGCAGGTTCTTTAGCTGCCCAATTGGCGCGCACCTCAAGCAAGTGAATGTATATGTGTGCAGCACTGGTCACAACTGATTCAAATCAACGCAGGTAGGATGATAACTGTCTATGATGACCTGAAGTTCCTCCTGGATAACAGGATCTTCTTGTATCTTTGGAAATCTATGAACAATATTAAACAAATCAGTAGTGTGCCATGGGTCATATACAGAAACCAGGGTATTGCCTCCACCAGGGACCTGTCTGAGCAGGAATGTACTGGTATTGGCTCTCAAATTCGAAAACCCTTCAATCGTCCCCGAGGACGGTGAAAACGGTTTAGAGATCTGAGCTTGTATTAAAAAGGTACAGTCACAGTGTTTATTAGAGTGGACTGATAAGTTGGTGGTTGAGTAGAGCCTGGGCTAGTTGGTCATTGATCGGGTACAGCATTTCAAATAGCAGGGTTATAAGTGTCCAAGATATCTTCAGGACCTTTCTTTAACGGGTGTTCCCCTTGGATTACAGGATATAATCATTTGTACCCGGCTTTATGGGCCGGTACTGTAGGTTTGAGTGCTCGGTTTTTCAAGGATTTAACTGGCTCCTGGAGCTTTTCATGAGTGTCTTTCAGTGCCTGGGTCTTAAATTAAGTCTCTTAGTAGCTTCGGTATACCAACGTAGAGAACTGTCCCATTGGTGTACACATGCACCTTTCTGCTCTAATGCCTTACATACATTTGTTATCCTGTCTAAATCAAATGTACCTTCCGGAGGAAAATGTTAAGGTGATTCACTCGGTGTATAGTCATGCCATTTTCCCCCAGGTACTTGCATGCTTTTGGCTAGTAGTGTATAAACATGAAGTGTGCTGGACTATCTTGTCTAGACTTCCCAGAACCCATTCTCACAGGGATAAGACAAGGTATTTCTTATTACGGATCCAGGTCCGATCCTAACTCTGTCTGCATCGAGACACTATCGAGTCCCGTGGCTGGCAGTGTGGGTATGGCTCATTAGCTTAATCGCTCTCCCATGACTATCCGGAGGCCCAGGAATTCCCACCTAGCCTCAGATCCTCCCCAGTTACACAAGTTTCAGATACACACGCAGGTGTTGGTCATATTCAGATAACTGCCGGTTTACAGCCTATATCTCCCATTAAGCTACTCACAATGCATATTTAGCTTTTCAGAGACATGGGTAGGTAGGGGTCAAACACAAGACACAATCAGTAGAAACAAAGCCCATTACAAGCTCCCGTACTAGGATAGAGAAGAGTGTGAAATATAAAGTAGGGTCGCAACGGAGTTGCACATTTAGGGCTTCAAGTAACAAGGTACGGGTTAAGACAGGACAATCATGGGGCTCTCATCCAAAATATTTTCTTCACACTCATACAGAAAAAAATTCACCCTAGCCCCTGATCGATGCTACATTACTCTGACCGATGCAGCGGTCTTATGTTCGCTTAGGTAAGTCGGGAGCATTGATGCGCTGCTTTTAAATTGCGGTGACCATCCGCTTTTAGTTTTTCCTAATTCAGATAAACAGTTGTATAGGCAGGGTACTTTCCCTCCTCCTGTATTCTCAAATGATCACAACAGATTTTAGATTTCAAAGACAAACATTTACCCCCAACCCATTTCAGACTACACAATACAAGACAAAAGAATACATTGTCACAATTACCTGTATTCTTCAAACCACGATTTTTCGATCTGATCTTTCTTCCGTACCTGCTCTGCCCCGCCCTCCTTGTGTCTCCACCCGGTTCCCCACAAACATGCGGTGCACTAGGGGCAAGAGAGGTGGCCCCTCGTCTCTCCACACTTGAGTCCTGAGGCAAGCGTCTATAATCTCTGGCCTAGAGGCCATCTATCCTAGGCCAACCGAGCCTCCACAGCACTGCAGTATCATTACGGTTCAAGGGGATTCTGATTTGGAGCCGTTCAGTCATATTAACACAGATGGTAGATTCGCCCCATTGGCTCTTAAGACAAGAATATACACAAATACTATTCCAACAACACATCATCAGTAGAGTAAAACTAACCTGTCTCATGGTGGTCTAAACCCAGCTCATGTCCCTAATAGTGGGTGAACAATCCAACGATTGGTGAATTCTGCTTCATCATGAAAGGAAGAACCAACACTGAAGGATCAAAAAGCGCCATTGCTATGAACGCTTGATCGCCACAAGCCAGTTATCCCTGTGGTAACTTTTCTCACAGCTCTTGCTTGAAACCCAAAAAGTTAAATGGATTGTGAGGCCCACTTTCACAGTTTGTATTCATACTGAAAATCAAGATCAAGCAAGTTTTTGCCCTTCTGTTCGGTGGTAAGTTGCTTGAAACAAGAGCTGAG
Organism: Ambystoma mexicanum; assembly: GCF_040938575.1. Lineage (NCBI taxonomy): Eukaryota > Metazoa > Chordata > Amphibia > Caudata > Ambystomatidae > Ambystoma > Ambystoma mexicanum. Next base: position 474,831,215 of record NC_090934.1, read on the forward strand.
GCTGGCCAAGCAGTCCAACCCTAGTCGGATCAATCCCATGGATTACAGGGAGGCACAGGCCACCCTGCGGTCTGCATGCAAGTCAGCCGAGGTCGTTTTGTCAGCCAGGCGCCGTGCGGCCCAGAAAGAAGTTAGGCTATTGGAAGAGCACCAAAGCATCTTTTCTTTTTTTTTTTTCCCCGATGGGGCCCGGCAGGGTGCCCCAACAGGTCAAGCTTTGCGGGGACATCGCGTGGGGCACAGCCCTTGGCCGGCTTGGGGCTGTGTTGTGGTTTAGCCCCAGAGTCCGGGTGGGGCAGCGAGAACCATGTGGAGTGCAGACAGGACCCATATACATGTTCTATAGTAATCCGGGAGAAGGTGACTAAGCTTCCTTGTAATCTGTGTACCCTACTTGACAGAGGGGAGGTCTGGGCAAATGTGTCCACCCTCCTCATAGATCCAACAGAAGACAAATTTCAAATTGGCACCCATCCGGACCCTCCAGAGCATGCCGGCCATCTGGTCCTGCCATTCATTCCTATGAGCCTGGACTGGAAGGACCCCCCCCGAAGCCCTGGCAAAATAATGGCAGGGCCCCAGGCCACGCAGTGAATTCGTCAAGGCAGGGGGATGTCAACACACGTGCAAAACAGGCGTCCAAGGGAGGCGGGGCACAACATCAGCCATCCTGGAGCTCTGGTCGAGTCGCGTTGGAGCTTTTCCCTACAGGGATGGATGGGGATCCCGCTGGGATGCCCGGGACTGATACTAGACAGAAGAACGATCAACCCACATGTGAGGCAGGTGCTCAAAGGATAGGGCAGCACTTTCTGCAATCCTGGAGCTCCAGCCAGGGCACGTTAGAGCTTTTCTTTCTGGGGAGGGAACAAGGGCCCCGCCTGTGCGCCCGGGACCTCCGCTGGGCAGGAGGGCAGTCAACCCACGCATGAGGCAAGTGCACAAGGGAGGGGGCACCACCCCAGGCCATCGTGAAGCTCTGGCCAGGGAGCATTAAGAGGCTTTTGCCTCCTGGGAAGGACAGGGTCCCTAACGGGGCGCAACAGGACCTACATTGGGCAGGGTGATCTGCCTGCAATTTAAGTTGCCCAGAGGCAGCACCCAGGAGATTGGCAGAGGAAAGGTAGACTTCTCGGAAGATCATCAAAGGCTTTGTGCTGGCCGGCAGGGCTCCACCCCTCACTCACCCTTCTGCCCCCACCCCCAAGCAGGTCGGCTCTGCTGGGACATTTGGTGGGGAAACGCCATTGGCCGTGTTGGTTGTGGAACAGGGGTTGCGACACGGGGCACGGATGGGACAGCGAGAACCAAGTGGCACGCAGACAGGACGAGACCGCATACCGTTGCTTACTCGCCAAGTGTCGATTCTAGCTAGTGAAGAGTCCAATTTTACTCCCTTTTACTACATTTAGCATGGTGAATATCCTCCTTAAAGACTCACACATGCTCTGAAGCAGGTGAGAATGCTTGCAATTTGAAGACTTGCGTCTATTAATACCACTTTTCGTAAGAAAGCGGGAGCCTAAAACATGCTTACATTTGCCAAAAACAAAAACACGACAGACGCGAGAAATGTGAAGATGAGCTTTCCTACACGCTAGGCAAAGAGCCTTCCTTACAGACATGCATAGTAAAATCGACAACCTTGTCTCGCACAAGCAAGAAACAGTTGTCTAAATATGCCAGTTTTCAGCACCTACTCAGCATTATAATACAGTAATATGCAAGGGGAGTACATCACATTTTCAATTCCCAGTGCCCTCCACAAACCCCCATCCCATCTTGTCTGGGTTGCTAGAACCATTCGGCTGTGCCCAGATGCTATGTGTGCAGTCTGTGTCAGGAGTCGGAACAGAGACCTGTAAAAACCCAACATATTCGGGGGAGGGGGGAGCGCAACAACAGAAATGGATGCAGCCTGAGAGCGCCCCGGCTCACACATCCTTCTAGAAATTCTTGCCTTCCCAACGTTCACAAAATCTTGCCAGCAGCAAGGTTATGACTGCATGTGCTGAGCTTGCTAAATACTGAACAATTAGGAGACCAACGGCCCCGGCTAACCATAGAAGTTGGAGGAGCGGCTCACAAGGGTTGGTGAAATTGGTGCCAACGGACCTCCTTGATCACTGCGCCGTGCTTGCTGACCTGCCTCCTACATAGGGCGGGCTCCACCCAGACCAGAAAGGGGCCGCGATCCCAGATGCTAGGATCGATTGAATCAATTTCTCCTGCATGGAGGCTACAGTCGGCGACCAACACTCCAGGTCCCTCCACCAATCACCTGCCCGGTATACACCCTCTGGGAGATCTGGTTGCAGACAGATGATTGATCACTTGGGTAGTCCTGAAAACTAGAAGTGAATGGAGCACAGTGACAATGTTTATGTACTTCCGTTTACGGGAAGTGCTTGGGTCTATCTGGCCTGACTACCCACAGGGTCAAGCAACCTCCCCACTGTTAAACTATGTTACTTCGCCTGCACCTTCAAGCGCCAAATCATTGGTCTACACTATATATAGGGGTAGCAAAAGTGCAAAGATCTCCTCAGAATACCACGTTTTGGTTCAGATGGAGACTGCATTGGGGAAGGCATTGACAGATGTCCATTGGAAAGGGATCTGCCAACGAACAAAATCTGCTTGCTTGAATAACAGTTTATTACTCCCCAGAAAAGTTACACAGATTTTATCTGGATAAAACATCCAAATGTAATAGATGCGCTCATGGCCAACTTCTTACATGCTGCGTGGTCCTGCCCTCGGATACAACCATTTTGGTCAGCGGTTGAGGCAGCTAAATTCACCATGCTATGCAACTCCTGGCAATATTCTCCAGAGTTCTGGATTTTGGCATCGGTGGATCCGGGTTCTAGAACTGAAAAAAGGCTAACAGGCATGGCATCTGTCGCCACCAGGACTTTAATAGCCAAATCTTGGGGGAAATGCAAAGCCCCAACAGTCCGAGAATGGGTGGCCTACATGACTGTGTTTAAAGAGGGAAACAATATGCAACAACCTTACCAACCCGTAGCAGGCCATTGGACTACTGGCATCCCTTTCCAAGTTATTTATCTACCATTGATGACAACCAGGTTGTTCTTTCACAAGATGTCTGCTGAAGGGGAAACACATCATAGATTCACCATTGGAGACATTGAAATGCTGTTCATACCTTGCATGCTAAACTGGATTTTAGAAAGTTTTAACCTAGCAGTACTATATTGCCATGTATTTTTGTGTGGGGTGGGTGGGCATTGGTGTGGGTTGGGTATGTGGTTTGTATGCCTTGTAACTTGAAAAATATTTTTTTTTAAACAACATTCTCACCGATGGTTGGGTATTTAACAGGTCTCAGCAGCCTATACTACATCCTTGCGGGTTTTGGACCTCTAATTCGGCACTGCTGTTTATCTCCAGACGCCGGCCATCCTCAGTCTTTGGGGGCTCGGTGTGCAGACCATCTTCCAATGTACCACCACTAGGACTGCCTAAGTTTGATATATTGGAGTACTCTCTGGAATCTACCTCTGGTCATCGAAACTGATCTGGAATTCCTCTGGTGGGCTCCTCCATCCTCGCCAGCTGTTTCTGCAGTCCACTGAAAATCTGGCTGGTAATACATACCTGTGTTTTGACTAACTGGAGCTGTCCTATTGACTGTCCAATTCATTTCTATGGACAAACGTTAAACTTTCGTTATTAACCTGTAAATCTATAATCAAGATTTGTTCTTATTGGGTTTTTCATATGCATGTTTGGGTAATGAATTGACACTTCCTAAGCCCTTATAACTTATCTAAAAGTATACTGACCTGCATATTTGTTTTGCTTATTCAGTTTAAATGTATTTTGCGTCTTTTATATACTCAATGTTACATATAATTTTGCCTTTGTTTAGTACTTACTTCTAAATCTGTATTCTTTTATTTTTTACTTCAATTAAAGAGTATAATTTCATTAATTGTGTGGACAATCCTTTGTGCGTTTTTATGATGCCAAATTGTACTTTATTGCCACCTCAATTAAGCTAAGCCCCTGCTGAACAGTACAGGTTGGCTTTTCACAGCCCTCATGAGTGGAAACTCAGGAAAAGGTTGAATAAATGGACAGGTAAAAATACAAAATCATAAGGGCCTCTTAGAAGATTTTCGATGTTACACTGCCCTCTTAGCAAGAGCTAAAAGTGCAGCTTAGGTTTTCTGAAATATTTGTGACATCTCGCACAACAAACAAAATATTAAAAAGTCGAGCCATTGCACATGTGCAAACAATACGGCTTAAGAAGTTTTTGAATTTTTTTACTGAATTACAACAACAAAAAGTCCCTTGATGGATGTCCAGATCAACGTTTAAATGGTTGGAAAACAATGTGTTCAACACTGTAACAGATTAAGGTAACATTTGAGTTTTGGGATGAATACATTTTTTTTTTAAAGTGTATGTTTCAAGAATTAAGCAAAACTGTGTTCCTTATATTACGTGTGAGCCGATGGGCAGAGGACCAATACTAGGGGAACTGCAGACCCAAACAAAGCTACGGGGAATAAGGGGAAAGAAAATCGAGATAGAACTCAGGAAGACCGCACCAGAGGGATCCAGATAAATGTCTGAGACTGTAACTGATTACACAAATACCACAAGGTACCCAAAGAAACCCATGCCCTTACCCTGGTGTCCTCTCGGATAAGTTGACGTCAGCAGAGAGCGGACTAAAAACAGGAATGCTGACATCGTAGCCTGGGCGATAGGTCCATGTGGAGAAGCCTCCTCCAGCCAGCAGCGCCCTGTTGAATGAAAAGGAAAAGTTACAGTCCATGAAATCATGAATAGGCCCCTGCACTCTGCGACAAGAACATGGCAAATACACCAGGTTAACAGACATGAGACCGTGTTTAAAGACATATGTGAAAACATCATGGGATTGCTGCAGCACCTAAAATGGCCTTCAGCAGAACTAGAACCGCATATCCTATAGATCAACTGTATGCAGACTGAGGAATTCTCCTTATTCCATCAATGTTATATAATTTTTATCATAAGTGTGATTAATTTGATTTACATACATTTACTTGTGTGTTGTAGACAAATATAATTCATATATTATTTGAATGAAGATAGGAAACCACATTAATTTCAAAATAATTCACAGGCAGATTATTGAAGTTTATACAAAATTACCTAACGCATTTAAAAGATTCATAAGGATAATTGAACGCAAAGCAGAAAGTAGACGGTAGTGGTGGTGCACTGGTGATAATAGTGAAGGCACCACACCTAGACATGTCCCAAGAGAAATTCAAGATATGGTAACACACCCAGTCAGGGAATGAGACCAACAGATAAGTTGCAAGGATAAACTTTATATAATATAAAGAATGCCAGCAAAGAACTCTTCTGCCGAGAGCACTCTGCTAAAAATGACATGGGCAGCACATTATAAGAAACAAGTTTGTCTTGAAGGGCATCATCATCTACAGTAAGAAATCGCAGTGCGGATTGGAGGGGCCATACGGCACAGCCTGCTCAATAGGCGATGCCAGGCTCTAATTGGCCGCTGCTTCCCAGTCGCTTGGGTGGCATGTGGGTCAGCTGGGCTCATCTCCACAGGGAAGTTCAGGCCGAATGTGATACATGGCTGTCTACGCTAAACAACAGGAACTGAGAATACGAAAATAATGGCAAACAAAAAATTCTTGCATGAATGGGGGTCCTTACAGAAAATGGACTAATATATTGGCATTCCAACCTCTACATTCAGGGCTTCATTGATAACGGGGTCCCGCTCCCAGATGTCTCCCTCTTGGTTTTGATCTACTGTTTACTTTTCCCTGGTGCCTCATGATACAACCAAACATGTGTTGCTTTGGGGAGAATATACTGCTGCAGGGGATTAAGTCTATGGTGGTTGTTCTGGAATGGTCAGTGCAAGGGGGTCAGATGGGTATCAACATGAAAGAGTTGGGGGATGGTGGGGTCGGGACTGGTGGGCTCTGGCCCGGTAGGGTGGGGGTTGAGAGGGCACGGGCAGTTTAGTGGAGATGGAAGGGCACTTGTGCTGGAGCCGGCTTTGGTCTCACGCTCTGCGGAGAGCACCTTCCGTGGAAAGGATACTAAACATTTGCAACAATAAATGGCTGGACCTCCGTGGGAACAAGGCTTGCGCAGCGCTGGCAGGGGTTGGCGATGCCTTGGGTTCTCTGTGCGAGGTGCTGGCGATGGGAGAGCCGAGTTTGTCAGAGGAATGATATTTGGGCCTACTAGAAAGATGGCATCTGATCGGATACAAAATGGTGTCTCCGGGCAGGGGAATATGGAACAAGTTACTTACCTGTAACTGTTGTTCTCCAGCATGGGTCTGGCATGGATTCACATGCTCATGAATATTCCCCGTCGTCAGGCTGGGAATCCTCGGTAAAGAGAAAAATCAGTTTCAGTTTCGTTTCTGAACTGTCTTTCTCCTAATAACCAATCACATGTCTCTGGCTCATACTGCCCCCAGCCAATGACTGCCCTCTACCTAAGCCCCTCCTCAGGCAGCCATATTCAGATTTGGTAGCACGTAAAGTGGCAGTAGGACCAAGAGAAGAGCTGCAGAGGGGTAGGCGGGAGGGTTCGCATGTGAATCCATGCCAGACCCATGCTGGAGAACAACAGTTACAGTTAAGTAACTTGTGTCTTCTCCAGCATGGGGTCTGGCATGGATTCACATGATCATGAATAAAGAATACATAGCAGTACACACATGCACAACCACGGGAGGTGGCAAGGCTCAACATTAAGCATCTCAACATTAAGCATCTCTTACCTCCTCACTAGGCTCACCTTCAAGCGAACAGGTTGCGCACCACTGCTTGGCCGACTCTAGACTCCTCCCTGGAATCCCGGTCGACGCAGTAGAATCTGATGAAGGTGTGTGTCAACCTCCATGTAGCAGCCCCATAGATGTCCTGCAGGGGCACACCAGACAGGAACGCCGTAGTTGCAGAGATCGCTCTGGTCGAATGGGCTCTCAACAGCCAAGCAACGGTCTGTTTGCCAACCGATGACAATGGGCGATGCAGCCGGAGAGCCACCTGCAGACAGAAGCCTTGGAGAGGGCCTTCCCTTGGTTCACAGGGCCAAAGTTCACAAACAGCTGTGATGTCTTCCGAAAACTGTTTGTGCCATCCACGTAGAACTTCAGCGCTCTAGCCACATCCAGCAAGTGCAAAGTCCTCTCAGCCGGCAACGAAAGCGATGGGAAGAAACAGGCAACACCAAGGCCTCGTTGAGATGGAAGTCTGACGGCACCTTGGGCATAAAGGAGGGGTGCGTCCTTAGCACGACCCTTGTCTCGTGGAATGCCAAGTACGGAGGCTTACAGGAGAGGGCCTGGATCTCTCCCACTCATTGTGTGGAGGTGATGGCCACAAGAAACGTTGTCTTCCACGATAGGAATTTCAGAGGTGCCGAATGCAAACGCTCAAACGGAGGACCCATGAGCCTAGTCAGCACCACATTGAGCTCCCACGCTGGGGCCGGAGCATTCACCGGCGGGAACGAGAGCAAAAGTCCTTTCATTAACTCCTTAACCAGGCGATGAGACCACAGCGACGATCACCCCGGAGCTCTGGTATAGCGGGAGATAGCCGCCAGATGAATTTTGATGGAGGCGTGTGCCAGCCCCGCCTTCGTCAGTGACAGCAAGTACGGCAGCACTTGAGGGGCCGTAATCCTTAGAGGGTTTAACTTCTGTGCATGGCACCAGACAGAGAACCTCTTCCATTTATGTCCATAGCACCTAAGAGTCGAAGAAGCCCTGGCCTTGGCAAGTACCTCCTTGCAGTCTGCCGTGATCTTGTATCCTCCAAACTCTAGCGCTGCAGGAGCCAGGTCTGCAGGTTCAGCGACCCCGGGTCATGGTGCAGAATCGAGCCTCCTTCCCTCGCGCAGAAGATCTGCATACGCCGGAAGCCTGACTGGAGAGGACGTTGACATGTCCAGAAGGTCCGGGTACCATATCTGCCTCGGCCACGCCGGTGCGACGGGGATCATCCTGAATCGGGACCGTCTGCGTTGACTGATAAGTCGCAGAAGCAACGGGGGAACGCATATAGAAACAGGCTGTCCCAGGGGAATGAGAACGCATCCCCCCATGCTCCCCGGCTGGGAAAACCTGCTGGCGAACCTCCGGCACTTGGTGTTCGTCGCTGTCGCCAACAGATTGATCTGGGGATTGCCCCATCGTCGAAAAAGTAGGTCCACCTGATCCTGCCGAAATTCCCACTTGTGGCAAGAGCGCAGCTCCCTGCTGAGTGAGTCGGCAACAGTGTTCTTCACTCCTGCTAGATGAAAGGGTACCAGAAACATCCTCTGGGCGACGGCCCAGTGCCATAGGTCCTGCGCTTCCTTGGAGAGAGCCGGGGATCTGGTGCCCCCCTGCTTTCGAATGTAGAACATCGTGGTGGTGTTGTCGGTGAAGACCCGCACCACCTTGCCCTTGAGGGACGGAAGCAATGACTTGAGGGCTCAAAACAAGGCTTGGAGCTCCAGAATGTTGATGTGCAAAGATCTCTCCACTGGGAGCCACAGGCCTCTTGCGTGGAGATTTCCCGTATGTGCGCCCCATCCCTCCAAGGAGGCGCCCGTCGTCACCGTCACCTGATGCGCTGGGTTTTGAAAGTCCATGCCTGCCGCGAGATGCGCACGGACACCCCACCACCAAATCACTCGACGAAATGTCTCATTGAGGGCAATCTTGTCCTCTAAGCTTCCCGCCACTTGCATCCAACGGGCGTCGAGGAACTCCTGCAGCGGATGCATCCGCAGCATGCAGTGTCGCATGCGGTGGATGCATGACAACATCATGCCGAGCAGGGAATTGATCAACCTCACCCTAGCAACTTCCATAGTCAACAGCCGTTGTACCTTGCCCAGGATGGCTTTTATCCTGTCCTCTGACGGTGAAGCCAGGCGCGCCACCGTGTTGAGTCTGGCTCCCAGGAACCAAGAATCCTGCGATGGCTCCAAGCAGGACTTTGCATAGTTTATCGAGAACCCAAGTTCCGTGAGCAGGCGGACAGTCCTTGCTGTGTGCTCGACGGCGAGTTCCCTTGACTTTGCTTGGATGAGCCAATCATCCAGGTAGGGGTAGACGTGGATCCCCTGTAGGCGCAGCCGCGCCGCCAACGGTGCCAAGCACTTGGTGAAGACCACTGGGGCCGACTTCAAACCGAAGGGAAGGGCCTTGAATTGGTAGTGCCGCCCTTGAACCACAAAGTGCAGAAACTTTTGATGCCCCTAGTGAATGGGGATGTGGAAGTAAGCATCTAAGTCTCCTTCCTCCAGCTGTCCCAGCACATGCTGAAGGGTGACCATCTGGAACTCCTGTGATTTTATATATTTGTTGAAGCGGCGGAGATCTAGAATGGGCCGCCAACCGCTGGTCTTCTTTCGGACGAGGAAGTACTGCAAATAAACTCCGGAGCCCCAGAGCCTCTTCGGGAAGAGCTCTATTGTGCCCTTTTTCAGCATTGATCGTACCTCAAGAAGTAGTTGTGGAATATGGTTTTCTTTCCTGGCCACAGGTTGACAATGGGGACACCTCCTTTGGAACTCCAGGGTGTGTCCGTGGGCCAGGGCATCCAGCACCCAACGGTCGGTGGAGATGGCCTTCCACATGCCGATGAAGTTCGCCAGCCGGCCTCCCACCGGGGTGCTCGGTTGGGGGCCCGACATAATGGCTGGTTCAGTCCTGTTTCGCTGAGGCCATGCCACCTTGGGTCCCTTGGTGACGACGGTTTCCTCCGGTCTTGCTGTGGCCTCTGCAGGCTTCCTGGAACCAAGAACGGGCCGCTTGACGGTACGAAGAAGAGCCGCCACCGAATCCTTGGAGGCACCCTGTGATTTGCCTGCAGGGGACCGAAAGGACGGCCTAAGGCACGGGCCATCTCAGTGTCTGCCTTGATGGCCTGCAGTGACTCGTCCAGTGCCTTGCCGAACAAGTTGTCTCCGCCGAAGGGCATGTCCAGTACCCTCGCCTGGACGTCCTGACTCAAGTTGGTGGTCTTGAGCCAACCACGCCGGCAAAGGCAAACGCTGTTGCCCATCTGGCGGAAACCAGTTTCGGCGATGTCCGTGGCCACCATGATGGCATGGTCCGAAGCCACCTCGCCTTCTTGTAGTATCTCGAGGGCCCCCGCCTTCTTGTCATCTTGGAGGAAGTCCATGAGAGGGGCGATTTAAAACCACAGCTCCCTATCGTAGCGGGCAACAATAGCGAGAGCGTTGGCCGCCTAAATGGTCATCGCTGCTGACTAGATGACTCATCGTCCCATGGCGTCCAGTTTCTTCCCCTTGCCATCCGGTGGGGAAGTGGAAGTCGATGCCGCCGACCCTGCGGATTTCTTCCTGGCTGCCGTGGAGACCACCGAGTCTGGGGACGGCTGCGCACTGAGGCACATTGGTGCAGAGTCTGGAGCCCGGTATTTCTTCTTGTACCGGTCTCTATTCGCTGGGGTCGAGGATGGTTTCTCCAACTGCGGGACCGAGAGTACGGTCTTCCTCTTGGCCTCTCGTCGCTGATAAAGGAATCCCTCCTTTCCTCGGGTATGAGCTGAAACGGAAGGATATGATCTCATCGGGGGTAGAAGCCCTGGGTACCGGCAACGGGAGATTCATTCCGTCGTCGTTGCCATCGTCCGTACCCGTCGTCGCTGTATCCTGCTCAGTCTCGTCCCTCGGTGGAGGGAAAGGAGGGAGAGGTGGTACGGTGGAGGAGGATGGACTCGTCTCCTCTTAGTTGGTGGATCCTCCAAAGGTCCAGGCGCCAGATCGCCTGTAGGCGTGGGCAGCCTTGTCCGTATCTCCGTGCACAGGATGTGTAGAGCTTGTAGGATGTCCTCCAATCTCTCCGTCAGTGGTAGAGGCGGTTTCGATGGGAGTGTCGGGGGCGGTGTGGGGTCCAGTTCCTCGTCGCCCTGCCGTTCCTCGTCGCTCCCCCCATCCACGTCATTGGGGTCCTTTCCGTAGGACTTGGCCTCTGTGTTGGGGAGAATTCTCCAGAATGGCAATTTGCCTTACCTACTGAGTCCCTCAGCAGCTTTGCTGTATTTCTAGGATTTATTTTTTTCACCTGGTAAGCGTGAGACTTTTTTCCCCACTCTTACATGTGTTTTGCTGTGTGTGTTTAGCATTCTTGTGTTCATAAACTGTGGAGCCTCACCTACTCCACAGGCATCTTTTTACTGCGTGTTACACAGCACCTTCAGTGCAGTGACACAGGGTTGTCTTTTAGACTTCCCAACTCAGACTCCATTTTCTGGGACCGACTACTGTCTCCCAGAACATGTAAAGTTGCCATTGACTTCATTAGTCTTTTTAAAATCCACAGACCCAGTACAAACCATCTTACACGGAGTACTGGAAAGGGTTAATACTTATCCCTTTTTATCTGTTTCTCTTGGAGTATTGTTTTGCTCGCTTTTCATTAAGACTTGGCTGGTGGCAGTGGTAACTACCCTATTTTTCCTACTGTGGTTATCTTAAATAACCCTGGTATTGTTTTAGGCTATCTTGGTAGCCTCGAACTTAAACCCGCTAGACCACATATGTTTTTATACGGTTCCGGCTGGGTTTATTCGCCATTTCTTTTTGAAAATGTCTTTCTCGTGTTTTACTCCGCGTGCCAAACCAGGTTTGGTTCCTTTGTTCACTGTCTTTTCGCTGGCTTCTCCACAGAAGCCCTCCTTAGGCGGCTGAAAGTCTGGGTAGGCAGGATGTGAGGGAGGGGTTTTGACCCCTGCCATGGTTTCCCTTGGTAACCCAAGTTGCACTTCTGTTTGATTGGCTGGGTGACTGTCCTGCCAGGACAGCCACCCTGCTGTGTGATTGACAGCCAGGCTGTTTGAATGGGGGAAAACTGCATAAAAAGCAGGTCTCTGGGATTGGAAAGGCAGAGTCGCCACTGGAATGAAAGAACCGACGAGGAGCTGATGGAATAGGACCCCTACCATGGCTGAACCACCCGGTGAGGCCCTGCTGCAGGTCTGAATCTTCAAACTCCAACGACAGAGGAGATCCTCTAGGAATCTTCATCCCCTGAGCTGGTGGGACTAACCAGTTCACCCAAACTGCAAGCCAGGACTCCCTCCTCTGGTCGAATGTACTGTACAGAGCTACAGTGAACCAGATAGCCAGGAACGTCGGACCCAGCTTCGGTTTTAAGGAGCGCACTTTTTATTTGTTGCTTTGCTCTGCTGCTGCTTTCTTCCCTGGGCAGTGCAGGACCCTCCAGTCTTCCTATTTCATGTCAGTCCGACAGTCGCTTCAGGAACCGTGAGCCTGCAGGAACGCCTACAGCTTCTCCATTTAAAGGTACTGTGCAAATCCGGTTGTTCGTTTCGTTCAGCCGCGGTGAAAGTGTGTGAAATCTTTCTCCAATCCGAGGGCTTGTCCTTCTCTATTCTTTGAACTAACTTTTCTGCCGACCAACTTCGTCCGGCACTCTTGGCAAAGACTTAACCGCGAACTACCCTGAACTGTGTGATCTTGAGCAAAAGTCTTTTGTCCTATTGACTTTGGCCCTAAGCCTTTTTGATTTGATTCCATCACTGTAGTTCCTCTTTCCAGATTGCCTTGCTTACTTACCTGTTGGTGCTGCTCAATTTCTGCCTAACTTTTTCTTTCCCTCCCTTTTAAATTACTAGAGTGCCATTTTGCTGCCACTTCATTTTGTGAGCTTAACTGGTCTGGAAACTATTGGGAGTGGTCTGGTGTATTAAGAGTGTGATTTATTAACTGCTTTACTTTAGTGAGATGTTATACAACTGATGTGTAAATAAATGTATATTCTTTTACTCAGAAACCTTGAGTCAGTGTTTGTTTGAATCATAGTAATTGCTGTCCTTTGTTTAACTATTGATACTGCTCACTTGCTCTTGAGATAAGTCTGGCTGCTCAGCCATCGCTACCACTTTTACTGTGTAGTACAGGCTTGTACCAAAGGTGAATTTGTACTGTCACTTGTCTTAATTGTGTGTGGTGTTCCCAAAGGGTACTGCATATAATTCTGCCTAACACTCAGCAAACTTCTTGTCCAGCACCGCTATCAGGCCTGAAAACACCTCCTCACAAGAGATCTCTGAGTCTAGCTGCAACACTGCGCCCCCCCCTTCTTCTCGGCCAGGGGCGACGGTCTCGGGGAGATGAGCGGCATCTTCACAGGAGTCTTTTCAATGGGCACGAATGAAGATTCCTTCTGGGCGGGCAGGGAAACTCTCGTTTTGGTGGATGCCTCCTGGGAATCTGTATCTGATGCCTTCACCAGGGATGCCACCACTCCCTCAATAGACGATTTGGCCTGGTGAACCTGGGCCTTCATGACCTTAGGCGCGTCTGAGGCCTTAACCGTGGGGGCAGGGTCAGCACCTCGCTCCCCCTGGCTTTCTCCGTCAGAGACGATTGGGCCTTCTCCCGAAGCTTACCCGGTTGCTCCAACTTCCTTTTCTTTGCTGAACCGGCGTGTTGGCTCGTGGTTGACGGCGTCTGCGAAGCTGCGCCCAGCCTGGCTGCAGAGGAGCCCATACCCACGGCACTCCCGGTGCCTGCGGACTGCGTAGCTTTGCCTTTTGTTGGGTCCCTGTCGCCGGAGCGCCCTCAAAAGGTTGTAGAAGATCGCTCAGATTTTCTCTTGGGAGAAGAAAGTTGGCGGGGCTCACCTGCCGCCGGGTTCTTTGTCTCCAGCCACTCAGCGAGCCGCTTGTGACAGTCCTTCAAGGTGCGGGAGGACATGTCCTTGTAGAACGCACAGGCCTCCTTCACGTGCGATTTGTCCGAACGTAGGCAGTAAAGGCACCGGGAGTGCCCATCCTCCTTGAAGACGTTGTGTAGTCCACATCCTGGGAAGATCCTGAACAGAGTCGTCGAGTCTCCTTTGTCTTCGGCCATGTCCATGCAGGCTAGGCCTCAAGTATCTTCTGGAATCCTCCAAGAAGTGAAGTTCGACAAAACTTTGCCCTTGAGGGGCGCAGAAGCTTCCGAAAACGGATCCCCGTTAATCAGATGATGAATTGGTGGATCTTGAGGCTCAATTGACCGATAAAAATAGAGAAAATTCTCTGAAAAAACACAATATGCAGTATAAGCTCGAGAGCTATAGCACGAGGACTCCCAACACTTGATCAGTGATTGGTTATTAGGAAAAAGACAGTTCAGAAACAAAAGTGATTTTTTTTCTTTACCGAGGATTCCCAGCCTGACAACAGGGAATATCCATGAGCATGTGAATCCATGCAAGACCCCATCCTGGAGAAACTATATTATTCATGTAATTGCTGGTGTTGTTTGGTGCGGATGAGAGTCGCGGGGTAGGGGCATCTCCCCCCTTAGCCCATACGTAGCTTATTTGCCCCGATTGGATGAGGGTGGTTGGTTAGGACCATCTCCTTCCCAAAATTCCCTCCTTTCATTACTCCTGAAGTAACAAATACCGTCCCCCCCAGTACGCCTGTATACCTCAGCCCTTCTTACTGCTTTGTCCCATGCTGGGTACCTTTTATGGGCATCTATGCTCTACACTTATTTCTTAAACTCTCCCAAAGTCGTGCATATTTTTCAGGAGTACATGTCATGTAAATACATCCCCATCTAGGTCAAACCACACCAATTTGCAAGATCCTGGGCCTGTTTGATAGTGGTATAATGTTAATTGTCTACCTCATCCCCAGTGTGGTATACTGCCACCTTCTGGTATTTGGTCTCATCACTTTCCCCTGTTTTTATCTGGGCTTCCAGAGTATTATGAGGCACCTTATTATTAATATTTCTATTACCAAACATCACCATCATCATCATCGCACAGTTAGGAAATGCTTTTGCGCAGCAATGGGGCATAACTGGCACACACAGAAGATCAGCAGGAAGAACACAATGATTGGTATCAGCATCTTCATGATCGTTCCAAGCCACGAAGGTACCCAGCTGAACGCCATATTGAACCAGGCATTTTATTGCACTCCTCTTGTTATTTTTACACCAAGTACATGCATTGCTGCGATCACGTGTGATAATATCCCATTCTCAGCATCTGAAGAAGGTACGAATGTGCAACATGAACTCCCAATTTTTTTGCAAACACCACTTTCCATCGCAGTGAGGAGGTCTAGCACATAACTATTCCGCATCATCATGAGCCGAAGTGCTCTTAGTTCTACTTTGATGAAGTTGAATCCCTCCTAAGTGTCATTTGCCAACTGGATCAGCTCCCACTGCACAATCTGAAACCACTTGGTGTTTGCTCGAGCTTGGATGCTGGGCACGAGCGATGCAAAAAATGTCTCTGCTGACTTGAAAAGTTTGTATTCGTCAGGGATCTGTGCAAGGAGGTCAGATGATTCTTGAGACATGTAGTTTGATGCACGCTTCCTTCAGGACAGATCTCGTTGCTCATCTTCAGACAGTATGCGAAATATGGGGGGTGATGCTTCTGTTGGCAGAGGTGCCACTTGCTGCCCTGTTGGCACCACTCCCCCCTTTATATGCTCTTCAGGTATCACCAGCAGTGCGGAATGCAGCGTTGCTAAAGCACAATAGCCCATACATGATGATGGCAGGTGCAAGTATGCCCGTTTGCCGCACACCCAGTAATAGTCCATTAATGCAGCAGTGCCCTTTCGAATATCAGGAATGATGAGGGTTCGGTTGCAACGTGTGCTCGAACCCATGGACACGAAGTTAGTAATTCTCTTCTTACTGGACCTTGATCGGTTTTTCAAGAGCTGTGACCCATATCAGTTTTGTGATATGCTATGTCCATATTTGTGCACGTCTTTTCCATCCATTCTAGTCTTTCATCTGACAGGCCACGCAGTCTTTCAGCTTTGCACATGAAGGGTGAATCTTCCCATTTGTTTTCTGCAAAGGTTGTTCCGTCTGTAGCCAGGAATGGTTCTTTAAAGCATTTTGTGCCTTTAGATCCCTTTTTCCAAATCTTCTCATCTGGCGAAAGGAGTTTAATTTTTACTGTGCGTTCCTGAAAGGTGCTCTTTATCCTACATAGTGTGAGGTGGATGAGACATTGTGCCTCTACTAATGGGGCTTCTTGAGACACTAAAACCTTGGGCGTCTCGGACGCATGCGGTATTAAAGAACACACATAGCAACTGCCATTGGTCTTTCTGCTTCTTGAGGCACTCATATCCGAGTACCACTTGTTAGACTGCCCAGGATGACGGAGGCCCTCTACTTTGTCTAATCCCAAACCATGGAAGGTATTGTACTTGTACTGGCATGTTTGCCTGTTCCTCCTACTGTTACGCAAGAGAGATTGTTGTTTCCTATCGACCTTCTACACAGTCTATCAGTGGTGCATAGTGATCTCTATACATTCATGGGTTGCTGACGGTACATTGTAAAAATACCAGCATTTATGTTCACATCAGTGTCTGTATATACTTGCCGGTATACCATTGTGGCGGAGGAACTTAATATCATATTGGGAGCTGTAGTGGGGAACACATTATACATTTCATTAAGCGTTGAGGTAGACATTATGTTAGGTTGTGAGGTAGCCTGTGAAACTGTAACCGTGGTGGGGGGTGGCAGCGTGACAGTTAATGCAATTGATGTGCTTTCAGTTCCGTTGCCCATAAATAATACAATTTCTGGGGCCACTCCGGTCACATTCTCATGCAGACTTGTTAGATTTAAAGACATGTTGCTGCCTCCCCTCCACCTTCCCCTCTGCCCACCTTCTTTTACATGGGCCCCCCAGATAAAGGTAGCACCCCAATAAAACCCCAAAACAAACAATGTTAGTGTGAATAACATTGCAATGAAATGAAGACCACAGTCATCACTATACTCACGGGTTACACTTAACTTATTCTTACTGCTATCTAACTGAACATTGTTAACATTAAGTGGCGTGAACTTCAGCATTGTTGCACCTACGGAAAAGGATAAACACTAGACAGGCATTAATAAGGTTGCAGACGGGATTGAGAGGGAGAATGAAAGAGATTGAAAAAGAGAGGAAGAGAGAGCACTTTATTTTTCAAACTAATTTACATTTCAGACTATGTGTATCACTCTTATTATTTACATAGTTTTGTGCTCTCTCTTATCCTCAGTAACCCTTCAAGGTACTGCAGGGTTTGTTTCATTGTTATCCAGTATTTCAGGTGCTACATTAGCGTGTGCCTTTCTGACGTCTGAATGATGGATCCAGTACTGTAATCCCTTTACTTTTACAGCAAGGGGGGGGTACAGTAGATTACCTCATATGGTCCATGGAACCTTGGAGAGTTACATTTTCGCAAAAAGCTCTGTACATACACTAACTCTCCTGTCATCAAAGTTTGTGTTGGGCTGTCTTGTGCTGCTGTTGCTGCTGCTGTGTCGGTTTCATTGTCTGTAGTGAATGGTGGTGCTATTTGCTTAGCAATGCATCTCACTGCCCTGGTGAGCTGCGAAAGGTACTTTTGGAATTCTTCTCCTAATACAGTTGCTGTTCTGTGTGCATCAAACACCCTTCTTACTGGTGACAATGGTGTTTGCATGTGTCGACCAGTCACTATTTCATGTGGGGACAGGTGGTGGTCCTTGCTGGGCTGCGTGCGTAGTTGGAAGAGGGCGAAGGGCAGGCAGTATACCCAGTTATTTTTGTGTGACACAGTTTGGATAAGCTACTCTTAAGAAGGCTGTTTATTTTCTCGTCAATCCCGTTCACTTGAGGGTGGTAAATTGAGCACATTTTGTATTTTATTCCTAGCAGTGACGTCACTTCTTTGAACAGATCGTTGACAAAGTGAGTTCCGTTATCAGATCGTATGACATTGCATATCCCCCATCGGGGGAATACCTCTCTGACGAGGAACTTTACTGCACACTTTGGGTCTGGGTGGGCACAGGGACCTGCCTCCATCTATCACGAAAAGGGACACCACCACAATCAAATATCTGGCTCTGTTACAACTTTCTCCCATGTCTGCGTAATCAATGTGTAGCTCACAGAAGGGACGTACAGGGCGGGGCAGTGTACTTCTCAGAGTTCTTAGAGTCCTCCCTGAGTTACACTTGGCATGTTGTGCACTCGACCACCATTTTATTGAGATATTCCTGGAGATTTGGGATAAACCAATCTTCCTGGAGAACTGCCACTATGTGCTGTTTTGAAGTGTGGGCTGGGAAATCCAATTGCTTGAATGCCACATACAATAGTTCTATGGGCATCACTACTTTCCCTGTTGTATCCTGCCTCCATAGTAGATCAGTGGGTGACTGTGTGCACCCTTGTTTGGTCCATAACTCTTGCTCTTTTGGTGGGGCTTCCTTCTGTAACTATGATTTGTGCAATAGGTAATGAGTTGCCACCGTCTGCTTTTGGCTCTTCTGGTTTGCTTACTAATATGCATTCTGCGCTCATCGGTATGGGGATGAAGGGGCCCCTGAGGCACCCTCGAATGTGGAAACAAGGCACAGTCACCACACACGAACTGATACGCCAGACACGAGGTTGTATTCCCAAAAGCTAGGGTTTATTACAAAGTAAATAGTCTCAGCTGGCCAACTGGTCTCACGTCCCGCAACGTGTGTCTAACAGACCTCGTGAGATGCAAGAGAGCGAGACACAAACATCAGTTACATATATAGAAAACTAACATCTTGCAATCAGTAGTGTCACATCAAAAACCGCCCCTTGCACATCTCCTTTGAACTGAGCACAATGATTGATAATCGTGACGAGTATGACACCTCAAACATTTGTTTTAGCAACAGTTTTCAATTTTGTAAGGCTGCAGACATAAGTCTTTGTTCAAAAGAACAGAATGCTTCTGTTCTCACTAGCAAGCTGCATGTGGGGGGGGGGGGGAAGAGCCACATTCCAGGCCTTCCTATCTCCTAGTTTCTATTTGGGTCCTGGGAGTCAACTCGCTCTCCAGGACTCTACAGGGCTCGAGAAGGGGGGTCGCAAAGAACAACATAATTTAAGCAATTGAATGTTCGTTCCGAGTATTTTCACTGTGTTTTCTAGACACACTGGCACCTGTGGGCTGATTAGGATGCCTTGCTGCCCTCTTTCAAGGATAGCACTCGGGAGGAGACCGGGTATTTCTATCAGGGTTGCTACGTTATGTTTCAGCATATTTCCCTTGGCCTTGCATTGCACACTGGTAAAGTAGAATATCATGTCAGTGAGCATTTAGAACAGGAAGCAATAAGCAAACGTTAGAGAAAACAAGATGGCGATTTCTGTCACCTTAAAATGGCCACACTTTGGTCAAGCTTATGATTATGTATTACTAACACCAAGTGACCACAAAAGTGATGGGTGGAAGGTTTCGAATGAATCTAAACCACTGGCAATTACTCTGGGCCAACCTTCCACACCACCATTTTTTAGCCCGTATGCGCCATTGCAAAAGGGGACCAGCCATGTGCAAATCAGTCAGCAGCTGCCGCCACCAAAGGTAGCAGCCCAGCCCGAACTGCTAGGCCAGGTCCCCTCTGCACAGAAAACCAAGCAACCCCAGACATGTTTCGGCCTTGTTGGACCTCCTCAGTGAGGTGCAGCCTGGTTCCCTGTGGCGCAGCGAGCAAGGGACCCATGTCTGGGCATACGCTCTCTCACAAGGAGAAACAAACTGACCACAAAAGTGATGGGTGGAAGGTTTCAAATGAATCTAAACCACTGGCAATTGCTCTGGGCCAACCTTCCACACCACCGTTTTTTAGCCCGTCTGCGCCATGGCAAAAGGGGACCAGCCATGTGCAAATCAGTCAGCAGCTGCCGCCAGCGAAGGTAGCAGCCCAGCCCGAACTGCTAGGCCAGGTCCCTGTGGCGCAGCGAGCAAGGGAACCAGGTTGCACCTCACTGAGGAGATCCAACAAGGCCGAAACATGTCTGGGGTTGCTTGGTTTTCTGTGCAGAGGGGACCTGGCCTAACAGTTCGGGCTGGGCTGCTACCTTCGGTGGCAGCAGCTGCTGACTGATTTGCACATGGCTGGTCCCCTTTTGCAATGGCGCAGACGGGCTAAAAACGGTGGTGTGGAAGGTTGGCCCAGAGCAATTGCAAGTGGTCTAGATTCATTCGAAACCTTCCACCCATCACTTTTGTGGTCAGTTACTAAGAGCATGAGACGGTTGGTCTTCGGCCAACATGGTACATTTCCCCATGATCGAGGGGTGTCTGTTTTTCTGGATCGACAAACCCTCCTTTTGGCCATATGCCAAACGTCTCATCCGTACATTGCATCCTCTTCCAGCCACGTATCTGTTTGATTCTGATTCTGAATCAGGCTCTGAATCCTGCATATTTTTAGTTTCCTCCTCATTGTCACCTATGTCAATGGACATGAATTCTTTGACTGTCTTTGTCTCTTCTCTACCAAGGGTACTTGATCTACTAGTGCTCTTTTTCTCTATCATCTGTACACATCCTTCACTAATTTCTGTGCATATCACAGGTAGGCAGTGTATGCAACAACAACATGCCATGAATATCCCTAGTACTGCTATCAGAAGCGCAAATAGTTTCCATCCCCATGAATATAATAATTCCCAGAACCAGGAACTTCTATCCCAACCCCCGTCTTGGGTATGGAGTTCAGGACTTAATACATGTAATTTTCTTATTGCCTTGAAAATCGTGGGAGAGGAGTCGTTTACAAATACACAGCACGCTGATCCCACGATTTTGCAAACACCACCACGATCAACCAGGATTACATCAAGAGCCATTCTGTTTTGCAGTGTCATCAATCTAACCCCTGTCTCCTCTAACATCATGTTGTATAATATGTCTGTTGTTCCGTTTATTGTTTTTTCTAAGATTCTGGATAATCGTTGAATATTATAGGAGTTTATTGCTTGGGCCAAAAATGGTATAAATGATTTTGCTACATCTACTGCTATTAATCCGTCTTCATTACTTCTTCGTGGCCTAGGTCTAGATAGTTTGGCTATGTCTGTTGTTTCTAAGAAAAACACTCCTGGGAACAGTAGTCATAAATAGCATGTACCTCCCCAGTTTCTAGGTAACCAAGGATACGCTTTATCTCCACATATGAAATACACCGGGTCACCTACATACACTGGCTCTACTTCCCTATTAATAATCGCTGTATTTATACATCTAGTGAATATCCTTACAAAATAGGAGCCCTTCTTTTTTTAAACAAAAAGGAACAGAACGTGGGCTGTAGTTTACTGTATAAGGAGGGGGGTACTGCATCTTTATTTCCTTCTGATCTTATGCGAAATACGATCACAGATGACTTTTCTGGTGGAGACAGTCTATCTTGTGGCATTGGTTTGGGCGTAGCTTTTGGTGTTATCATCCGTGCTTTATGAAATATTGAGCAACCTATGGGTCTCATAATAATTTCTTCAAATTCATTCATGTTTGTGCTATCTAATTGACCCGTTTCACTTTTATTCCATTTTCCATAATACAATGTACTCAGAGATGCACTGCATGCAGAACTTAATGTCAGTGGCTGCACGTACCAACCTATTCCTTTGCCACCATGCTGTGGCAAATGAGCACACACCCAACAATTGTTCTTTTTCAAAATTGAATGTGTCATGTTCATAATTTGCAGTAATGTATTATTTCCATAACCCTCTCTATGTCTCTCTTCCATTGGGGACAGAGTAAGTAATTACATAAACAGGGCTTTCGATGGTGGAGATGTTCCTAATTGGTAAGAGAATTTCTAAAGGGTGCATCTCCTCTAAATACCACAGTACCAGTGCTGTTATTACTGGGGCCATTATGCTCATTATGCACATGATTATCGTCAAGGTCAGCATGCAATTCTTTCGGTAACTTGTTTTATGCAATCTTTCAGTTTCTATGTTTGATTCATTATCAGCATTGTCAACAATGGTGCTGCAGGGGGCAAAAGCTAGTTCTGGCATCTTCTCTCACGGTCCTTCTTCCTCACCGATTCTCATCATGGAAATCTTTCCTCGCGACACTCGTCCGAATGTCAATGAGTTCGATAAATGTCAACTGTCTATTCTGCCAGTTCTCAGCAGCCTGGATTGCTTACACGTTGGGCAAGATCTCTTATGCGTTAGTATACTGCTTAAAGAACTTCAGAGCAGTTATCAATTGCCTTCTGTACCATGTGCGCCCTGCTTGTCCACTCGGGTTCAGGACACATGGATTTGATGTTAGCACCGAGGAGTCTTGCTTTTGGGCTGTCTGACTTGCTCAACCCTCACGTTGCTCTCCTCTAGGCCTCCGGTTCCTACTTCATTCGAGAATAGAAAACAGAGGCAACAAAAGATTGATGAAACGAAGATTTGATCACTCCTTTTTCTGACTTCGTAGATTGTACCGCCTTGCTCCTGGTACCGTGTGATCAACGAATAGTGCGGGTGCACTTCCGGACTCAAGCTTGGAGTCAGCCTGGGGCGCAATGACAGATGATGATGGGCGCCCAGACGACGATGCAGGCTGTGGCGCAACAGAGGATGGTGGGCACCACAGAGGTATTCGCTTGGTGTCGGCCAGCAGTGATGCAGAATCTGCTGGACAACGTTGGGGCATTCTTTGCCCTTCCTCTTATGGCAATCTCATCAGGCTTTGTTTCAGAATCAGGCAGTTTCTGTGGCAAAGAACTGGCAATTGTTTCTTTCGTTTCTGGAACCGCTGTTTCTTTTCGGTCGCCTCAATCAGTCAGTTTTTCAGATGGTGACGGCACCTTTTTTGCATGGGTGGCGTGGATCCACGCTTTACGCCCATCCACACGAATGGCCGTCTGCATTGTCAGGAGTATCAAATAGGGACCACGCCACCTGGGTGCCAACAATGTTTTTCGTTCAAAATGTTTAAGCAGCACCCAGTCACCTGGCTCCAGTGCATGTCCCGGGCCAGTATATCTGATCGGTAGCGCCTCCTTCACCAGCTGATGAATCAAACGCAATTTTTGAATCAGAAGATTACAATAAATGCTGAGCACTGGGTATTCAACTTCGTTCAGTTTCTTCGGCTGAGGTGCACACCAAACATTCGCCGGTCTCCCCATGACTCTCTCATATGTGGAGAGCCCAGTTCTCGCCTGCACAGATGTTCGCATGCATAATAGTGCTATTGGTAACTACCCAAACTTAACTTGCTTCCTGCACATATCTTGCTAATCTTAGATTTCAGGATTCTGTTGTGGCGTTCAATAAGACTGGCCGACATCTGATGTCTCGAACAATGGAATCGCTTATCGATCTGGAGACCTTCACAAATCTGTAGTACTACTGCACCTACAAAATGCAGACCATTCTCTGACCATATGACACAGGGCAGGCCAAAACGGGAGAAATATTCCTTTAACATCACTTTCGCCGTGCTTATAGCAGTGCAGTGTTTCAATGGATATACTTCCACCCATTTGCTGAATGCACATATAAACACTAGGACATACTTCAAGTTTTGGCGTCCCTCCATTTCTATGAAATCAAAATGGATCACCTCAAATTGCATAGAGGGAGGGCCAAAACTGCCTGTTGGAGTCACCGTTCCCTTCCCCACATTGTGCTGTAGGCACGTGATACAATTCTGTACCAACCTCTCAGCATTATTTTTTATGAGTGGATTTTCCCAAACTGTGGCTAGATGTTGAATTATTTTCTTTGCACAGATATGAGTGGGGATGTGAGCCATAGTGACCATTGCATTTACATAGGCATTTGGCAACATCCAATTCCCGCTCTTCTTGTCCACCCAACAACCCTCCAGATCTAATTCTGCAGAGCCCTCAGCCCACCCTTGGATTTCATCAACAGTGGTTTACGCCTGCATCTCTTTGACAGCAGCAATTCCACTCTCTATCATGCAGGGCACCTCTTCAGACTGTACTGTAAACATCTTTGTACTCATATCATTGGCCGTTTGTTTTGCAATTCTGTCTGCAAACGGGTTTCCCTCTCCCACTTTACATGTTACCTTTTTGTGCGCCTCGCATTTCATTATTGCTAGGTGCTTTGGACACGTGAGTGCAGACAGCAATCGTACAATCAAAGGGCCATGTTGGATTCTAGCCCCATGTGATGTTAGGAAACCTCTCTCAGCCCAGAGTCGGCCAAAGTTATGAACCACGCCAAAGGCGTACTGACTGTCAGTATATATATATTCGCGCTCAGATTCTCAGCTATCTCACAAGCTCTGGTTAATGCTATTATTTCTGCCGCTTGTGCAGAGTTGTAAGGGATTCTTTTGCTCTCCACAATACTCTAACGTGGTGATGGCATATGCAGCAGTTGAAGTGCCGTCAGGTGATTTAAAGCAGGAACCGTCACAAAACAGTTCTCCATCTGGTTCTTCTAGTGGGGTATCACTTAAATCAATTCTCCCTTTTGTTTCTTCCTCAGTAACCATTAAACAATCATGGGGGGTGATTCATTTCCACCAAGGATTTCCCCGGGCATTGGCATTAGCTGGATTCAAAGCGCTACACCTCATAATTTGGATGTGGGGTGCAAACAACACAATCTCATATCTAGTCAATCTAGCAGAGGTGAGGTGTTGTGTCTGTGTTCAATTGAGTAGAACGTCTATGGCATGTGGCACCATCAAAATTAAGGAGTGCCCCAATACCATCCCTTCTTTTTGTTTCACTGACGCAGCAGCTCGCAAACATCGTGGTAGTGCGAGAGCTACAGGGTCCAGCGCAGAAGAAAAATAGCTGCATGGCCTATTTCTTCCACCTTGTTCCTGTGTTAGAACTGCCAACACGCAGCCATCATTCTCATGCACAAACAATTTTAAAATCTTTTCAATATTTGGTGTCCCCAAAACTCGAGCAGAACACAACGCAGTTTTCAGTAAGCCAAATGCTCTCTGACATTCTTCATTCCGCTGCAAGGGCATCGCAACATCTTTGTCAACTCCACCATCGGCTTCACAATTAAGGCAAAATTCACTATCCATTGCCAACAATAAGAAGCCATGCCTATTATAGCTCTGACTCTTTTTTGTGTTTTTGGAATAGGCATACCAGAAATGCTCTCTATTCTCTCCAGCGTTAGTCTTCTCCCTTCTTTCGAAAGTAAGTAACCCAAATAAGCCACTTCTTTTCGACAATACTGAAACTTTAAGCTGTCTTTGTGGCCATGTGCTGCTAAGTGTGTTAATAGTAAAATGGTACTCTCTTTACAAATCTCCTCTGTGTCTGCTGCGATCAACAGATCGTCTACATATTGTAGCAATACACAACCTGCTGGTAGCTCTAGCATATCTAGTTATTCTTTTAATGCTCTGTTATAGACCAGGCATAAAATAACTGGTATCGCATCGCAATTCACTAGACAAGAATGATGAATTGCTTTTCATTTTAGAAATCATGTCACACTAATTGCGATGTAATTATAGAGAAGATGAGCATGTTTATTATTCTTTGTACCAAGCTCCAGGACAGAACAGGGCCTATATACAAAGGAAAGCAGAGATCCAGGCTGCAGGCTGACCCCAAAGTTCACTTTTAATGAGCACTTTGGCAGATGGAAACTGAAGATCAGGGTGACTGTGTGGAAACATGTTTGTCTTCCACTGTACATATTTTTGGGAGCCAGGATGGTACTAAACAAGTTAGCCCTTTCTCTCTGATCTGTCATTGCTTCCACCACTGAACCCCAGCATTTTTCGATTTCATAATATTTTTGCTCACTTTTGCACTCTTTATTGATGGCCTACCCCTTGTTATTCCTCACTTTTCTCTCATGTATCCACCGACCCTATAACTTTCCCTCTTGCCCATCTCTTCTGAGAGGCTCCTTTTTCATCTATTTCTTTCTCACACATCATGCTTCCTAAATCAATTAGTGTGCACATGTGCATTTCTGGTGTGCGTGCATGTGAAAGGCTGCAGTTTGTGTGCCTGAAAAGCCATTCTGCATATGAAAAGCTAGGTGTGCACATGTAAGGCTGAGGACTGTGCATGTGAAAGTCTGCATTGCTCATGCAAAGCTGCATTGCCATGGTATGTGTTGCTGTGGGTATTGTACATGTTACCAGATTTAGACACCATCTTAATTCAATGACCGCACCAAAAGCTAAGATTAAGGTTAACTCTTCTGTTACCAGGTTCTATAGTTCGAACCAAGCATGTAAAGTGTATGCTAGTCTTTTTGAATTAATGCATTGACATGTGATGGAAACTTGATATGGCATTCAACTTTCATGACAAATGTGAACTTTGCTTTCCATTGAAAGTTGCCAGGTTTATATTTTGCGTGGTTGTGTAATACATGAATCCTCCCCTAATTTGCATATGTATTGACATCAATGGAAGCGATGCCACAAAAAATTAGCTCAGATGTTGCCTTAGATACTCAATGTGATGATGGTAAGATACATTAAAACGTTTTAATAACTAAGCCAAGAGACAAATAACTTTGCTTTGCAGATTAACAAGTGGCATTATCATTATTATATATGAAGCAGTACCTTGAATGAGCTTTTTAGTGTAGCATACACATGTCTACTGAATGGATTGAGGGAACTTCTAATTCTGGCAGATAACATACAGTGAGAGCAAATGATTTGCCAAGGATCATACACTTTAGTTGATTTTGAAGCCGGGATTTGAGACCAGTCTGCAACATAAGGCCATCTTTCCAGCTTTACTTGGTAGAAATAGTATCTTGGTTTTAAAGAACACTTTGTTTTGTAGAGATGTTTTGAAACTTACAAAAGATCATCATCCAAGCTGAAAAATACATAAATCCATGCTGAGAACAAACACTATGGTTGTAGCTTTATTTACTAATTCTTGAATGGAAAACTACAAGAACGCAAAGTAATGTGAAGCTAAGAAACATCCTATGAGTGTGGGAAATGTACGTTTAAGACTTAGACACACATAAAAGGTATTGTATGATAAGGTCACCTTCTTGTAGTCATTGTTTGACAGAATCATGCTTGCTACTGCATATCATGTGAAGAGAAAGTGAACACTTGTCAGAAACAATGGTTCATCAATGAACCACCACTAACAAGGAGTGTGCCATTTAAAGGCTCTGCCGATATATAAGTGTATGTTGACTATTTGCGAGACACTAGTGGGAAGCCCTGTTGAATTTGCAAGGGTAGCAGTGTCCGGACATTTGTCCAACTAAAGGCATACTCAGTATAGCACCAGTGACGAAGCAAGCCTGCAAGGTCCTTAGGACCTCTGCTGCTGTACATGGGAAACATGTCTTGCATTGGCCCTGATCTTATTGAAAGTAAGGATATACAAATTTTCTAATCATATACGTTGAAATGCTAATCAAAATATTTTTATTTAGCAGACTCGACTAATCAATTTTGCAAGACTAATTTATGCCTTGATAGATGCTAGGGCTTTCTGTATAGCCTTGAGGAATGCGCGTGAAAGTAAATGATCGCCCTCCTAGTGTGAAAGCAAACAAATATCTACTTTCTTTGTGTACTGGAATACTGAAGAAAGCATTTTTCAACACTAAAATACTTTGCGGAAGCTGGGATCATTGTCAAAATTGTGGTAACATCCGGAACCAATGGAACTTGGGGATCTACTACCTTGTTTAGTGCGCGCAAATCAATTATGAAACGATATGGTACCTCATTACCTCCTTTCTTATACACCGGAAGAATGGGGCTGTTACATATGCTGCCTGTAATCTCTTCAATCACTCCCAATTTTACCAAATCAGACAATACTTTTCAATCCTTTCTCTCCGTCCGCTGAAATTGTATACTGTGGAATACGCGGCAACGTTACTCCCTCTTTCAATCTAATCTTCACTGGCTCTATCTTCAAGCATCCCACATCATTATCATCTATTGCCCATATACAAGTTGGCACGTCACTCAATTCTCCTGGCAAAGGTTTGGACAAAAATTCTGACACTGGTACATTCTGTGGTGAAATAGTTAAAAACACTCCATCTGGTGTACAGTGAATAACTGCACTTAATCTTTTCAATAAATTTAATCCCAAAAGATTCTGCCCACAATTCTCTGTTAGCAGGAATGGACAGTACTCAGTGAATGGGCCTAATGTTACGGCTACTGGTTGGGACACTGGATTAATCACTGGGGTACCTGCAAACCCTGCTGAAATATTTTTATGCCGCGACAGTGGTATCCCTGGAACTAAGTGATGGTCTATCGAGCACTTTTGTGCCCCCGTATCTACGAGGAATCTATGCTCTTCATTCCCGACTTTCATTTCTACATAGGGTCCTTTCTGATTCACGGGAATAGATACTTGTTCCTACCCCTGTCTTGGGCTGTCCTAATGGGGTAACAACACATCATCTGAAGTGTAGTCACTGTTATTACTGTAGTATGCACCCATTTCAGTATCAAAAATGTTCCCGCCTCTTCCTCTATTTCCATTTTGCATACCCTGATGATTTTGACTCTGGGTAAAAGTAGTTTGATTCAGAACCTGGCCTTGATTCTGTACTCCATTCCCTTGACTATTCTGGTGCTGCTGCATATGGTTTCTGTTGTGGCCATTTGTTCCTGGGTGCCCTCTGTGCTGTCTTCTGTGACCGTACCCACCTCTATTTTGTAAATGTGGACATTGCGCTCGCCAGTGTCCTTCCTCTCTGCAATACACACAATGATTTAATCCCAAGTGCCCTCCGTGCATATTCAAATTACTACTGCTCTGTGCATTTCCCCTTCCCCTGTTGTGCCCTGATACTTGCTGGAGTAACACCCTTGTTTTGAAATTTGTTCTTTCCTTCGGTTCCTTCGCTTTCTCTGTATTCACTCGATTTTCATAATATTTGTATTTGTATTTGTTTATTTATAACGCGCAAACCATCAGGCCCGGGGGCATCAGGGCGCAATTTGTACAGGGTTGCAAGAAAAGAACATACAGGGAAATAAATTACAAAAAGTATAACAATACAGAGTAATAAACAGACTTAGTAATTACATATCTTACACATGGTACAGTGGTACAGTGTCCCAAGGCTCTGCAGAGGAAGTATCCCTGAGGTAGATGGGAAAGGTAGTAGACCGGAAATCGTGCAGGGGAAAGGCGGGTTGGGTAAGTAGTTCCGAAGTCTGACACAGCTATTGCTGGTCAAAGAGCCAAGATTTGGTTTTATTCTTGAAGGCGTTGAAGGAGTCTTCAGCTCTGATGGCAGCGGGGAGGGTGTTCCAAAGTTTGGAGGCTAGGACAGGGAAGCTAGTGCCTCCCGCTTTTTGGAGCTTAAACCTAGGGATAGTCAGGCAGTGAGTCTGAGCAATTCTTAGTGGTCGGGCAGTGGAGTGGCATGTAAACCGACTGCAGAGATAGATCGGAGCCTTGTTGGCTAGGCATTTGTGCGTGAGGGCAAGCGTTTTTAGGGAAATTCTCTGCTTCACGGGTAACCACCTAAGGCTAGCTCTGGCTTCTGAGATGTGGTGGTTACGAGGTATGTTCAGAGCCGCTCGAATTGCATTGTTCTGGGTGGTTTGGAGTTTGGACAGATTTTCTTGGCTGGTGCCTAGATATAGGGCACTGCAGTAATCTATTTTTGCCATGATAAGTGTTCTCGCTAGTGTGACGCTATTGTGGGTGGTGAGGAATGGTCTACAGGCAGAAATGAGTTTGCACGTGTAGGCGGAGGTGGATCTGACTGCATTAGTTTGTCGTGACAAGGAAAAGGTGGAATCCAGGTAAAAGCCTAGTGTTTTGGTGTCTTTCGAGACTTGTATGGAGTTGCCGTCTATGATGAATGACTGATAGGAAGGCTCCAGTTTGCTCAGGCGTTGTGAAGTACCTAGAATAAGTAGCTCCGTCTTATCGTCGTTCAGACATAGTTGGTGCTGGGCCATCCAGGCTTGGATGACCAGGTAGACGTCATTGAGGGCCTTGGTGTCAGCAAGATAGTCACCCGAGATGGGAATGAGTATCTGGGTGTCATCCGCATAGTTGGTGTAGGAGACACCCAGGTAATCGAGCACATCGAAGAGTGGTTTCGTAAAGATATTGTAAAGGGTAGGAGACACGCAAGAGCCCTGAGGAACACCGCAATGAATAGGGGAGGGAGCTGCGGCAGCGGAGGGTGCAAAGACCCTCATAGATCTGTTGCTCAGGAAGGATTTGATCCAGGCCGCTGCGGAGGGAGAGAAGTTGGCAGCAGAGTGGAGGTGCCTGCAGAGGATCTGGTGGTTAACCAAATCAAATGCGGCGGAAAGGTCGAGGAGTAATAGCATTGCTAATTTGCCCTTGTCCTTCAGGACTTCGATCTGGGTTTTTAGGTCTAATAGAGCCGTTTCGGTCCCGTGTCTGGGCCGAAATCCGGATTGTCGTAGACCTAGCAGATTGTTTGATTCAAGGTAGTTTTGGATCTGCAGGTAAGATGCACGGTCCAGTATCTTCAGCAAGAATGGTACTGTAGTAATAGGTCGGAAATTTGTAGGTATGTTTGGGTCAAGGGAAGGTTTTTTTAGTAGCGGGATCACCCAGGCGTCTTTAAGGTTGTCCGGGACAACACATGTTTCAAAGGAAGAGTTAATGAAGGCTGTAATGAAAGGGGCTAGGTCATGGGAAGAGTCCTTAATGATGGGAGCTGGGCACAGGTCACCTTGGCAGTTGGAAGGTTTCATCCTGAGGATGATATTTTCTACTTCAAAGATAGTGAGAGGTGCGAAGGAGAAGTTTTCGCTTGCCATGCACTTTCTGATGTCACTATTAAGTTTTGAATCGGGAGTATTAATCCTCTCAGATATTTGTCAACACAACAAATAACCTTTTTTCCTGCTTCCGTGCTTACATCCTGCCCACTGAAGTCTGTAAATACTTCCTCAAATCTATTAAAATAATCTGTAGCCAACTCGTCCTTACCTTGAACACACACAGTCAATTTGTCCCATTGAATTCTTTTCTCTGGGACAAATTCTTTCAATTTCTGTACTATTCTTGCCGGTAACGCTGTCATATTCGGCCCCGGTTTCGCGCCTACTTCTTTATTTCTATCCTCCTGCATTAAATTTGCCCAAGTGGCACCGTAGGCCGTCTCATCATCTACCTTCCTTATCCGTTTCCATATGTCCGCTGGCAGGATTACTGGGAATATTAGATCTATATCACTCATAGTGAACACTGATGATTGTAATAAAGACTCTACTTCTTTATAGAAGCCCGCTGGGTTCTTTCGTATATCAGGTATCGTTTGCTTTATGTTATTTACTTCCTGTCTAGAGAAAAGGACGTGCACACATATATTGGGTTGTGTAATGTGCTGGAGTTATCTGAGCTGGAGCGGTGCCTACCGCAGGAATCTGTACCTTTGGTACAAAGGTAGGGGGCACTTCCCTCATAGGAAATGCCGTGCTCACTGTTCCTCCCGCTTCTCTCATATCAACAATATTCCAAGATCAAGGGATAAGGCTGTTTCTCCCGTCCCTCATTCCAATGCCCTCTTATATACTGCCTTTGTCTTAGGGGGGCTGGCTCTCTCCTCGCTTATATCCCCGTTTATCAGATATTCAAGCATTGTCTGTAATGCTTTCCTTTTCAACGGTAGAGAATATTCATCAAATATTCCATGTATTTCCATCGCAGGAATACTAGGGTCTGCCATCCATTTTAACGCCTCTCGTATGCATACTTTTAGCCCAGCCCCAGTCTGTCCTGCTGGCGACAAGAATCACTGCTGTCTATTGGGTACCGTTTCTTTCCTACCCCTCTCAATATCTTTCCTACTATACCCCGGTGTGGCAAGTACTTCAGAATATTCTTCATCAAGTTCATTCTTAAGTTCAAAAAGTCGGTCCACATGCTCTTTTATTTCTTCACCTCTCCCTCTACAACGGGCTAATGCATTCAAATCCAACAATTGTTGTGGCAGCAACTTCCCAATTAACTTTTTCCATTGTGTCGACAAATATTCCCCCATGCATTCCAACAATACCTGTCTTTCATTGCTTCTCCTGAAATCATACATCGATGCTAGCGTGGCCGCCTCATCATTCTCGTCTATATACATTTCCGCCTGCTCTTGCAACTCTCGCTTTCTCTCCTTGCTGATCGCGCTGCGGGTCACTCGCACACATTCACTTTGTTCAAGTTCGCTTATTGGGGGAGCAGTCGGGACGGAGACACCCTCTTGGGTGGAAGGTGCGGAGGGGGCAGTGTAAGCGAGAGATGTCTGTTGGGGCTGTGGTAATTGTGAAACACTCAGGCGAGCTGACTAGTGGGCGGCACGGTTACTGATGCAGCCTGTAGCTGTGCTGGGGTTGGGAGGGGCTGAGCAGCAGCTACTAACGTAGTCTTTTTAGTTTCTATTCTCGTGCCTTGTTTCGTTTCAGTTAATATTTTATTTATCAATTCGTCTGATGAGTGTAACTCTCTTTTTGGATATATTTTCTCAATATTTAACTGGTCGCATCTATTTGCTTTCCTCAAGCTATTACTCCACTCCTCCTCCTTGTTTTCTGATTTCGATTCATGCCTGCGTGCATGTTTCTCTCTACTTCTAAATCGGACCATCGCTTCCCTCCTCCGATCGCTAAGGATATCGAGTGCTGCGGGCGTGCTTTTTTACTTATCAAAACCTTTTCCAGGTTTTCTATTCGGTCCATCTCAAAACTCCCATTCCTCGGCCACTGAAGATCTTCCTGCTTTCTGGTTTGCTTATGCCAAATTTCACAAAACATTATCGCTCCCACACCATATTTCACATACATATCATAAACTGGCGTTGCCCCTGGAGGTGAAACCTGGCCAGTTTCCAAAGATTGTCTGCCGCAGCAGAAAAACCACGCTAGGGCGGACAATACCCCAGGCATGTTTTAACCTTACCCTTGGTTAATTAAACTTACTCTGGGTGTTGGATTTTGCAAAATCAACTCTCATCCAATATCAGCATTACTTACGAATCGGGGCACGACTGACCTGATTAGTCAATTTGTCTTTCCAAGTCACAATTAGTCCGTATACTGACGCAACCAATGACATTGTGTCTGCTTATCTTGGCTCTGCCTCGTTTTGGGACCCTCACCTCCTTGTTCACTGGCCGGGCACGTCGATCAGGGATCAGCTGTGTGCAGATCTGCAGAAAGGAGTCTCATTGCTTACGCAGGGGCGCCCCGAACACCTCTTGATCCCAGCTCGATCGTTCCCGTCCTCGCCGTTCTTACCACCTTCCTTATTTTGTAACATACACGATGGAACAAGTGGGGGAGGGTACCTATTCGGGTGCCATCTTGAAGGGGCCCCTGAGGGACCCTCGAATGTGGAAACAAGGCACAGTCACCACACATGAACTGATACGCCAGACACGATGTTGTAGTCCCAAAAGCTAGGGTTTATTGCAAAGTAAATAGTATCAGCTGGCCAACTGGTCTCACGCCCCGCGACGTGTGTCTAACAGACCTCGGGAGACGCAAGAGAGTGAGACACAAACATCAGTTACATATATACAAAACTAACATCTTACAATCAGTAGTGCCACATCAAAAACCGCCCCTTGCACATCTCCTTTGAACTGAGCACGATGGTTGGCAATCGTGAGTATGACACCTCAAACATTTTAGGCTGCAGACATACGTCTTTGTTTAAA
Organism: Ambystoma mexicanum; assembly: GCF_040938575.1. Lineage (NCBI taxonomy): Eukaryota > Metazoa > Chordata > Amphibia > Caudata > Ambystomatidae > Ambystoma > Ambystoma mexicanum. The sequence goes on from NC_090934.1 coordinate 474,864,726, forward strand.
AGAACAGAATGCTTCTGTTCTCGCTAGCAAGCTGCATGTGGGGGGAGGGGGGAGAAACACATTCCAGGCCTTCCTATCTCCTAGATTCTATTTGGGTCCTGGGGGTCAACTCGCTCTCCAGGACTCTACAGGGCTCGAGAAGGGGGGCCGCAAAGAACAACATAATTCAAGCAATTTAATGTTTGTTCCGAGTATTTTCACTGTGTTTTCTAGACACACTGGCACCTGTGGGCGGGAGGAGACCGGGTATTTCTATCAGGGTTGCTACGTTATGTTTCAGCATAGTTCCCTTGGCCTTGCATTGCACACTGGTAAAGCAGAATATCATGTCAGCGAAGCATTTACAACAGAAAGCAATAAGCAAACGTTAGAGAAAACAAGATGGCGATTTCTGTCACCTTAAAATGGCCGCACTTCGGTCAAGCTTATGATTATGTATTACTAACACTAAGAGCATGAGACGGTCGGTCTTCGGCCAACATGGTACATTTCCCCATGATCGAGGGGTGCCCGTTTTTCTGGATTGACAGGGAGATATGCTGCTTCTTTTGCGGCTGTGTCCACAGCCCCGTTTCCCAAAGATGATGTGTACGGGTCTGGCATTTCACTATGGCTACCAGAGATGTTTCTGCAAGTGCTTCAATTAATTTATTCAGTAATCTGCATGTTGTACTGGGGACCCATCTGCTATCCTGAACCCACTCCTTCTCTATTTGGATAGCCCAGAATGTACTGTAGTGGTTACGTATGCTGAATCTGAATATATTGTCACTGCACATCCTTTTGCTGCATGTAGAGCCTCAATCAATGCCACTAGCTTTGCGGCTTGGGCAGAGTAATGCATGGGCAAGCATTTTTTAACCAGTACTTCATATTCCCCATCCTCCATTCTCAATACTGCTGCTTCAACACATTTTTCACCTGTTTCTTGGCAAATGGATGCTGATCCATCCGTGAAGAACACTTCTCCCTCCTCAAGTGCATTTTCCCTTGCTTTAGGAATGTCATCCCGTTCCCCCTTGTATGTGGCACAATCATGCTCTTGCTATCTTGGACAGTGCAGGGCTCTGTGTGGAATGTGGCTGGTCTTACTGATTTACATCTTATTACGTGAATATTGGGGCTTGAGAGAATGATCTCATAAGCGGACGCTCTTTGTGTGGTGAGGGTGGATTTTGATCTTTCAAGTATGTTGGTGCCCCAGGCTCACGGGGATGAGGAAGAGTAGAGCCGGGTGATCAGTCTCCCATCCTTTTTATCTAATGTATGTTCCTGAGACTCAGCCTGACCCGTCAGGTTTCCTCCAATTGGTTCTCATGTGACTTAGGGAGATTTCTTCCCTTCACTGCAGTGTTTAAATGTATTCACTGTTTCCTCTCTTCTGCTGTGTGCAGGGTTTACCCTTTTCCCTTTTCTAGTTTGCCGTGCAGCCCATACCTCATGGGCTGCAGCGAGCGGGTCTCCTGCTGCTCACAGACCTTCCACCCGGTTGTCCGGAATGTGGCCGTCCTTCACCTTCTCTCCTACACCTTCAGCACCAGTTGATTAACCTGTCACTCATTGGCTTTGTCTTTTGGCCGATTTACCCGCGATACTGACGAGTTGGGATATTTACTTTACTGTCAGCTGCTCGGTTCAGTAACTGTGACTCAAACAGCTGTTCTCCCCGCCGGTATAGTTTGTCACTACCATTTCCGTCTGCGCTCTCGGAGAGTGCTGATTTCAGTAAACTTAGACACGAGTGTTCAGCTAAGTTCGCTTCAGGGCACCATAGCTCATGCATGCAGCATCTGTAATCTCCTGCAAAGTGCCTCTTAGTATTTCCCCTGCATGATCAACATCTGTAATGGCTCCCAACCTCTTTTCCCGTGCCCCCAGTTTTGGTTGGCGAGTTCGCCAACACCGGTCCTGGCTTTCCGTGGTCTCGGATATTCAGGCTTGCTTCACTCGCCAGTCTCCTCCCGCATTCTTGGCTTGTGTCCTCCGTTTTGCTCTGTGCCTTCCGTAACACACATGGGTGGGTCTGCTTTCCAGTTTCCTCGTGCTGCAGCTTCCTCGGTCACCACGACTTCCACTACAACCACTGCTACGACGATGCACGTCTCGTCCTCCTTCCGTGTCTATTCCCAAGTTGGCTTCCTTCACAGGGAAACAACTAGCACATTGCCAGCAGTTCTGGGCCTCCTCATCCCAGTACTTCTGGTATTTAGCATTGGTGTTGATCTTCATGGGTATCGCAGTTGTCTGACCCAAATGAATTGATAACAAAGGGCAAACTCCTCTGATCATTTCTTTTAAATATATTTTCTTTTATTTTTTATAGAGCGAACCTGGCCCGTCGGCAGCAGAGCGCTTTACAGAGTTCAGAAGCCAGAGGCCAGACTTGAGCTAGCATTTTTAACAGTATCGCAATACTGTGGAGGATTTCTTAAGGTTTCAGTCCTGGTGGAGTTAGCAATGAAAGAACAATGTCTTCACGATTTTGCAGAACTGCATGGTGGAAGGGGCAGTATGAGCATCCGGGGGACGTGAGTTCCAGAGTGGTGGGGCATAGCAGGAGAAGGACTGCTTTCTGGTCCTTTCCTTATGGGTAAGCATGTACTCAAACCTCTTGATGATCGAGCTATGGGAGGTGCAGGGACCTCCTGAGATACAGAGTTTGGCTGCCAGGTAAGGTGGACTTCCGTTGGAGACCAATTTTATGTGATGCACGCGGTTTTAAAGAGAAGCCTTGCGGGAAGGGGGAGCCAGTGGAGATCACGTAGGATGGGGGTGGTGTTGTCGAATCTGTGGGCACCCACGATAAGACGGGCTGCGCCATGGTGGGAAGCTTTAAGGGGAGCCAGGTACATGGCTGGGAGCCCATCAAGGAGGGCATTACCCCCGTCAATGTGCGAGACGACCAGTGCCTGGATTGGATTGGAACCAGGCGGTTTGGGCTTTCTTGGCGGGAGAGACTGCCTTCGACAATGAAGCTTAGGGATTTGCCCGAGTTGGTCGGCTTGGGTGAGAATCAGTCTAGGTTTATGTTGTTGAGCCAGTTTTGGATGATCTGTTTGTAGGTGGGGCTGATAAGGAAAAACTCTGTTTTGTTGGGGTTAAGTTTTAGGTAGGCGGATGACATCCAGGTCTAGATGGTGGCCAAGCAGCAGCAGAGACTATAGAGGTCTTGAGGGCCAGTAACCTTAAGGTACAGCTGCGTGTCAACAGCGTACTAGTGGATGGAGATGATGGGGTCATTTAAGAGATGTCCCAGGAGCTCCAGATAAAGGTTGAAGATAACGGTTGAGAGAATGGAGCCCTGTGGCATGTCACAAGATACTGCTAGGCGCTTGGACCTGAACTGCCCCATTCGGACAGCTTGGAATCGGTTGGCGAGGTATGAGGAGAACCAGTCAATAACTTTTCCTGTGAGGACCATTATGGTGGTGAGGATCGAGATGAGTGTGGGTTGGTCAAACATGTCGAATGCTGATGAAAGGTCAAGGAGGACGAGGAGGCAGGAGTCCCCTCTGTCCGTAAGATGAAGCGAGTCATCTATCACCTGAATTGTGGCAGTTTCAGTGCTACATTTGGGGTGGAACCCCGATTGGTAGTCAGGGAGGAGGCTGAGATGGTCGATTTTGGCCAGAAATGTATTGGTTTCAGCCTTTTCAATGAGTTTCCCTATGAAAGGAAGGCTTGTGATGGGTCTATAGTTTGAATCAGGATCGGGAGGACTTTTTCAATAGGGGGCGAATCAGCCCCGTTTAGAGCGACTGGGAACGAGCCTTCAGCGAGAGAGGCATTGCCGATATTAAGGAGTGTGTAGAGGGCACGACCTTGGAGCTGTTTCATAGAGGCTGGGAGGACATCCTCCAAGTAGGCTGTGGTTTTGAGGGATGCAAGGGTCTCCTTAATAGTGAGGGTTGAAATCTGACCAAAGGTGGAGTTCTCGGTGCAGGGTGGGGCGTGGCTCCTTGGATGAATTTCCAGAGTCGATAAATTCCATGATTTTGACAATTTTGTTGAGGAAGAAACTGTTAATGCTATTGCAGTTCTCCTGCAAAGCCGGGACCTCGGGCCTGGGGTAGTCCTGGCGCAATGTCTGATGAGGTCGAAGAGGGTTCTGCTCCTGTTAGGGGCACCCTAAATTTCAGTGGCATAATAAGCTCTTTTTGTTTCAGTAATCAGCTTTTTGCACAAGGTTTGCAGGGTTTTGAGTGAGGAAAGATCCTCCGGATGGCAGTGTTTACGCCACTGTTTCTTCACCAGCCTGATTGTCCTTTTGTTGGCCCAGAGGTCAGGAGTGTACCAGGGGCAGATGGTCTGGCCTTGATCCCTGTGGTCTTTAGCGAGGCATGGGTGTTAACAGGTTAGTGGCGGCAAGAGAGAAGGCTTCAAGGGGGTCCGAAGCAAGTCCCGTGGGGATGTGGGGGTGGTAGCCAGTGCTGGCTCAAGGAGTTCCATAGGTAAGTGTTTGAAGGAGCGGTGGGTGATCTCAGGGTGTTTAGCCTGTCCCTTATGGGGCTGTTTGTAGTGTTGCAGGGTCAGAGGGATCGCAAGGTGGTCTGACCAATCGAGTTGGACGAGGTCGGCACGAAAGAGGAGAGGCGGTGGAGTGAAGCCGAGGTTGAGCATATGCCCTCTTGTGTGGGTTGGAGAGAGGATATTTTGGAGGTTGCACGAGTCAGCTAGTGCATAGAGTGGGTCACATAGGTGTTTAGAAGGTGGTGTCTCTGAGAGGTTGAAATACCAGAGGAGGATGTTGCTGGCATGTGTGCGATTGATGCTGAGGAGAGGAGGTCCTCTATGAACAACCAGTTCGCTTGGGGCAGGTGGTATACGAGATGGAATGTGATTGAGTCCTTGTGGGACAGGGAGAATCGTCACAACAGGCATTCAAATGAGGGGGAGGGTGTGGATGGGAGGACCATGCATGGCCAGTCTGACTTATGGACGACCATGACCCCGCCCACCTGTCTTTGCTTGCCGGTGAGTATGTTGAATGCTGTATCCGGGTGATGGGAGAACATCGAGGATGTATTGGGAGGAAGGGGTAAACAACGTTTCTGTGATTGATGAAGATCACATTAAGGTTACTCTCTGTGATTAGATCAGCAATATCAGAGGCGTGGGCTACAGCTGAACAGGCATTTATCAGCATAATGGACCGTGAGCACATGACGCAAGGGTGTTGTTGTGCGAGACGCAGTACGGTGATGAGGTTGGCTATGGTAGCTACTTGTGGCTGCCTAGGGCGCATTGGAGCACGCCCCTTGGCGATCGGCTGCAGACGGATAAGACACATGGTGATATCTATTGGAGGATTTGAGGGGCAGCGTGGTTGACCTTGGGCACTGCCAGGCCCTAACAGGCACAAACAGGCAGTGTCCTTGTCCTTGTACATCCATAGGTGTCCTCAGCGCCGCAAGTCCTCGGCTAAGTGAGACTGAGGCTATAGAAGGGAGCATAGGCTGGAAGGCCTGCTTAAGTAGGAAAAATAGGGACAATTTTCAGAAGGGTGTGGGAGTCTGGAAAAAAGTTGAAGTACAGTGCAGGAGGCAGAAGGAGCTACAGAGGAGGTGACTGGTGTGAAAGGCTAGAGAGTGAAGAAGGTGAAGTTGTAGGAGGTTGTAGGAAGGCAGTTAAAAAGGAGGCCGAAATGTCAAGATGGCAGCCGGCGGAGGAGGGCATGCGTGAGCGGCTCCCCCCAACAGCCCCTATCAAACAGCAAAATAAATGAGCAACGTGGATGATTTTTAACACATCTCCAGCACAATCCATCCGACAGATAAAGTATCACCCATCGGAGACCAAGGCGATTGATGGTTCCTCAGTGAAGGAAGGAAGCCGTGGGAGATAGTCACTGTGAGACGAGGAGGAAGCAAGGGCTGAGTCGGGCCACGCTGTGAAAGAGGAGCCGTGCTTGGAAAAGAGAGGGGCCAAGAGGGGTGAGGGATCCCTGGTGTCACGGTGGAAAGGGAGAGGAGAGGTTCCCGCCGCCCCTGAACGGAGCAGAACGAGCGGCAAGCCAGAGGTAGTAGCGCCACAGGAGGGACGGATGCGCTGAGGTGGAACGTCCCCTCCTCCCCCTTCCTCCGGGAAGACAAGGGCCAGAGGCCGGAGTGGAAAGCAAATGAGGAGACACCCCGGACGTGCAGGCAAACAGAACCAAGCCAAGAACGAAGGACAGAGGAGGCTCCCCGTCCTCCCCTGCCCCCCCACCAACAGAACAGATGGCAGAGATCGGAGGACGGCAAGATGTGCCAGTCCAGGGGAGGAGGTGAGGGGGAACATTAGGGAGCATGCAGGAGACGCTGGGAGGACAGAAATGTATTAATAACCCAGGGGCTCGACAATTAGGGAAAATTAGGAGAGGAAGCAACAACTAATGACCAGAGCAGACCAAGAAGGAGCAACAAGTGGAGAATAGCGGAGAGGGGCTAGACCCACTAGACCCCACATTTAACACATCTCCAGCACAGATCTCGTTCTTCGGCTGGGGCCTCCCTCTGAACAGCCTCCCTGCCTCCCTTAAACTTGAGGAGAACCATCTCCGGAAGCACCTCAAAACCTTTCTCTTTGCTATAGCTTTTTCTCCTCCTCTTCCCTGCTGACCTCCTGGCTGTAACCGGAACTGCACTGGTTACCTGGACACCCTCTGATCTCGGGCACAGGTCCCTTCCCCACCAGTCTCATTACACTGGCACTGCCTGCCTTGCAACCGCTGCACTTGGGGACTTTTTTGTATCCCTACAGTCCCCCTCGCCCCCAGCCCTTGACACCTGATGTCTGCACTTAACATTGCACTTGCCGGCCGTTACTTTTACTTATTGTTATTATCTATTCCCATGTACTGCACTGCCCCTTCCCCCTTCCCAGGCACTTATGCGATCTGGATGACACCTGGCCTAGTAGGATCGCTGTCTGTCCTCCCTTGTTCCCCCTCCCTTTCCTCGTCGTGCCTTAAAACACTTGTATATAGGCGCATTATAAATACCATATCATATCATTTAATTTAAAGTGAACAAGAGGCAGCGGAAGCTACGAAATTGGGACCCTGAATACCTGGAGTGGGTGAGGGGGAGGTTCAGCAAACACCCTCATCAGGAAGCAGCCCAACGGAAGCATTAAGAAGAGGGTGAACAGCAGAAAGGGGAATAATGACTAGCCGCCAAAGATAAGGTGAATTGGTGGAAGCAAGCAGCGGAAGCAACAAGGACAATAGTCCCCACACTAGGAAGGGGGACAGTAAGGAGACAAGCTACCACCCACCTCAGAGAGCCCAGCTGAAGCAGAGAGTGAACGGGGTATGGCAGAGAGGGGCAAGACCCACCAGACTGCAAGGGGGGAATAAAAAATTGAAGAATTGGAGAGACAAACTCCCTCCACCCCCACCACCAAGGCACCCAGCATCAAGGGTGAATAAAGGAACAGTAGAGAGGCGAATCATCACCGGAAGTAATAGCTGAGAGGGCCCAGGGAAAAGATGACCCCACCCCCGCCAAGATAACAAAAGGTATAAAGCAACGTAAATAGAGGCGCTAGGCAAATCAAGAACAGTGAGCGAGTACACAGAGGCGCAAGAAAAGGGTTCACTCATCAGGAAACAAGGCCCCAGAAGCCTCCACATATCCACACGAGTGCATGGAGCGAATGGGTGAGCAGAGCGTGACAGGTGAGCCGAGCGGGACGGGTGAGCCGAGCGGGAGAGTGCACAGAGCGAAGGAGTATGTAAAAACGGAGGAGTGTGTAGAACGGATGATTGCGTAGAACAGTCTAGTGGGTATAGCCGACGAGTGTATGGAGCAAACAAGTGCGTATGCGCGAATGAGTGGGTAGGAAAGGAAGGGTGCGCAAGAGCGAGTGAGTGCATAGAGCGTAAGAGCGCATAGAGCGGAAGAGCTGCATAGAGCGGAAGAGTTGCATAGAGCGGAAGAGTTGCATAGAGCGGAAGAGTTGCATAGAGCGGAAGAGTTGCATAGAGCGGAAGAGTTGCATAGAGCGGAAGAGTGCGGAGTGAATGTATAGCGGATGATTGCTTAGATCGGATGAGTACGTAGAGCCGCCGAATGCATAGAGCGGACGTGTCGGATGATGTATGTGGATCAAACAGGCATCGTATGTGGATGAAACTGGCCACGTAGGTGGATGGAAGGGGCCACGTAGGTGGATGAAAGGGGCCACGTAGGTGGATGAAAGGGGCCACGTAGGTGGATGAAAGGGGCCACGTAGGTGGATGAAAGGGGCCACGTAGGTGGATGAAAGGGGCCACGTAGGTGGATGAAAGGGGCCACGTAGGTGGATGAAAGGGGCCACGTAGGTGGATGAAAGGGGCCACGTAGGTGGATGAAAGGGGCCACGTAGGTGGATGAAAGGGGCCATGTAGGTGGATGAAAGGGGCCACGTAGGTGGATGAAAGGGGCCATGTAGGTGGATGAAAGGGGCCACGTAGGTGGATGGAACGGGTGACGTAGGTGGATGGAACGTGTGAAAAATATGGATGGAACGAATGAAGTATGTAGATGGTACGGGTAAAATATGTGGATGAAGTGCATAAAACAACTAAGAACACACGGAACGGATCGGAGTAAATTGAACAGATTCGAATGCATGAAACGGATTGGAATATGTGGAACAGATTGGAGTGCGTGGGGCAGAGCGGAGTGCGTGGGGCAGTCTGGAGTGCGCCTTCAGACCATACCAATGGTACATAATGCGCTATGTAAATGCAAAGTAACATAACATATTTAGAGTCGCTATTAGTTGGGATAAGAGAATCAACTAAACTGAAGGGAATAGAAATGGCGGGGGAAATTACATAAAATCATAGCATTCGCAGATGATGTTAGTCACACTATCGAACCCGGAACAATCTCTACCAACCCTATTAAAAGAATTAAAAGACTTTGGGGAGATCTCAGGACTGAAAATAAACAAACAAAAATCAGAATTGTTGAATCGGTCTGAAGACCCGGAAATAACAAATAGACTAGAGCGGACGACACAACTAAAACAGGCCAAACAGGGCATAAAATACCTAGGTATAACCCTCACAAAAAAAGTAGAACATTTATATGGGTCAAATTATCCCCAACTACTGAGTAACATCAGACAGACTTGACAAAATGGAACCTGCTTATGGTAACGTGGTGGGGCCACATGACGACAATAAAATGGTGACCCTGCCAAGAGTAATGTACTACTTTCAAGCGCTACCAATTAGAGTCCCAAGGTCCTTCTTTAGCTCCCTGAATAAGGCCATAAACGCATACATATGGAAGAAGAAGCCTCGTAGGGTAGTAATGACAACACTTACGGCCACAAGGAACAAAGTGGGGATGGCATTCCCACATTTCCTCAGATACTATGAGGTGGCACAACCAAGGGTCATTAGAGAATGGCTAAGGGGAAACCAATGTAAAATATTGGCACGACAGGACAGGGTGGTTGTGGGACCATCCCTCAAGGATTTATGTGGTTAGACAAAAAGAAGAGGCATCCTAACACAAGGATAAGTGAGAAAATAGTAGCAGGTTTAGACATATGGGATGGGACAACCGGGCGGGAACCCCATCAACGAAGCCGTCACCATTACCCCCTTTGTTTGGCCACCCGGAATTCCCACAGGGGATGGCCAAGGAAGCATTCAGGAAATGGGAAACTGCTGGCTGCCAGAAATTAAGGGACATGTATCTGGAGCAAAATCTTAGATCTTTCGAGGAATGCACCCAAGACATTGGCTTAGAGGAAAAGGACAGAATCAAAAATAATCAACTGAAACATTGGCTAAGCACCCCAGTAACAAAAGCAGCAGCCACAAGACAACTGACGCCCTTTGAACAATACATCACAACAAACACGGAATTGAAAATTCTGGTCTCCAATCTATACAAGCATCTGAATGACCAAGAAGAGCAAATACAGTGGAACTACATGAGGAAATGGGAGGCAACAACAGGTGGGCCTATTCCTAGAAACCAATGGGAACACCTCTGCGGCATCTAACAACTCAGCCAAACTCTTTAAAACCTGCAAGGAGCCGTACAATCCTGCTGCAGCCTCTACCTCTCCCATCGCCTCCCAGGCCCTTTGCACAGCCCTTGCCTCTCACTTCCTCTAAAAAACCCAGGACATCCTGTCCACCCTCCCGTCCACTCCTCTTCTTCCCACTTCTCTTTCTGCTAACTCTGGCCCTCTTTCATCCATCCCCCCACCCTCTTTCTCTTCCTTTCCTCTGTTCTCCCCCGACGAGGTTTCTAGACAAGTCCAATCTATGAAAGTCTCATCAAAACAGGTTCTTCCCTGTTCTTCCAAAACTTTCAAGGACCATATGGACACCCTTGCTCCTGCCCTGGCCGACTTCTGCAACCTCTCCTTTGCCTCGGGAGCCTTCCCCTCCACTCTGAGGCACTCTCTTGTGCGCCCTATTCTAAAAAAAAACACAGCTGACACTTCTTGCCCAGCTAACAAGCGCCCGATCTCCATCACTCCTTTCTAGAGCAAACTCCTGGAAAAGCTGGCCATCTCACAGCTTAACCTTCACACTTTCATCAGGAGAGTTAATAAAAATCACGAAAATCCGAATTAAAAGCATACACTGTTATGTCAGTGGAACAGTATAGAGTACGCGTGCAACCTGTAGATAAAACAGAATGAGTAGGACAGATAAGGAGCTTGTAACTAGCTTGAGAGTATCTATCAAATTCCCCTAAGTGGGAAAATAGAGTACCAAGCAATTTTTATTAACTCTCCTGATGAAAGTTCTGTGAGTAAACCTACCAAGAACAGAAACATGTCGAGACAACGTCCTGGATGTTTACAGGACTAGACCAACTGATGTTATCAAGCAATAAGCAGAAACTGTACTACATAGCTATTGATTTGCTGAATGTAATGTATATCTATGTGTCACCATACCATTTGTTGGAAATTGATGAAATCCTTTCTTCTTTTTTAGATGTTGATCTTAATAGAGTTTATGTATAAGAATTTATGCTTTGATATTAGTGATGTGATTTAGAACTTTTGTGTATTAATGATTTATTAAGTATTTTAGATACCCGATGGTGGTGTTCAACCTGTTATTGAACTCTGTCTCCTAGTATATATTAATGTTTTCCCCTCCCGGGTATAGACAGAGTAGTTCTTTAATTCCACGCTCTAGTGGATAACTAACTACCGGGATTCCTCTTTAACTAATAATGGTGATAGTACAACACTGGAAAAAACAACCCCCCCCCCAAAACAATACAGGACTGGTTGCATAAAATCTGGAACTTCGAGACGCTGGAATGGGTAACATACAAAATTCAAGGAGACCAAGGGAGATTAAAAAACGAATGGTGCCCAGAACTGTCATATCTACAAAGTGACTACATGGCAAAGTGGTGCCCACACAAGATAAGAATGCTGGATATCATATGAACTCAAATGAGCAAGCAAATGGGAAGAGTGGCAGACAAAACCTCTGACGGGGAGGGGGACCAGAGGGGGGTAGGAGGAGTTCAATGTTATATGGTTATTTTTCTTTGCTATGCTAAAACAAATAAAAATATTTTGGAAGAAAAAAGACGAGAGGAAGTGGTGAAGTTGGAACTACTGGTTGAAAAAAAGATCATCCATCCTAGGTTACTGTTCTTTATGTACTTTACCTAGTTTTGCATCGAAGAACACGTTTGTGCACTTAGTAGGTATGTATATCACCTACTAGCATATAGTGAGGAGTGTGTGTGGGTCAGAAGAAGGATGCAGACTCTGAAAAACCATTTCACAGAGGTATTTATTCAAATAAAATTATAAAGGCCTACCTTTCCCTATTCTATGGTCCTTTCCCACCCTCCTCCTCACATAGCCCAGAGGTTGGATTAGAGTTTTGTGCAATCCCTGCTTTGCAGAGATCGCGCAAAACAGAGTGCAAAAAGGACGAGATAGCTCGTTCTTGGCACTAAAGCGGTTAACAATGACCTGGTAATGGGTGGAGATGTGGTGGAAGGAGTTACAGAAATGGGCAGAGGCAGAAACGGTGGTATGGCAAGAGTCAAATACTGTAGGGGGGAGGAAGAGACAGGGACCCTGATGGCATGGAAATCATTAATAGCGGAATTCTTTGGAGTAATACAAGATGGGACAGAATCTACAGGAAGTGAGACCCCGCCGCGTGCGGCGGATACAGAGAACGATGAACAGACAGGCTCATGAAGGGGGGTGGGAGGAGGGGAAGCAGTGACCAAGATTAAGAATTAATATAATTATTTTGTTGCAAAATGCACTGCGTGTTTGGTTGTATTGTTATTTTGTTTGATTAAAATTAATAAAAATTGCTTTAAAAAAAAAAAATTAAAAAAACAATGACCTGGTAATCTCCGCTGTAGAAAAACCTTCTATTCTCCATCAACTAATCGCACCACTGCTGCCCCTGTGTGTCGCTGGCCAGTTGCCTGATCAATAGTTGATGACCCGTTGATGACCCATCAATGAAAAAAACGTCCCCGTCATCTAGAGCATAATCGAGTGCTTTGGGAAGATCGTCCTCAGGGCCCTCATACATTACACAGTCATGTACCTCATCATCAGTAATGGGTTCAGTCAAAAAAGTAGCTGGCTTCACTGTTTTGCAACAAATACAAATAGATGGACTGGAGAGAATCGCCTCATATGCAGATGCCCTTTGCTTAATGTTGATGTTGACCTTTTAGTATTGCAAAAACAGTGTCCTCAACGTATAATATAAATGAGCACCCCATGACAATATTGGCAGACTTCTCAATAGCTAAGGCAGCAGCAGCCAAAGCATGCTTGCACAGAAACTGTCCTTGCATGACATAATACAACATGCTGCTGCAATAGGCCAAGGGTTTGTGAGCCATTGTGCTGCGTTGTGTCAATACTGATGTCCTCATCTGGCCGTTGGAGTGCGGAAAAATATCAAACTCAGTAATCAGGAGCTGCCAATACAGGAGCAGTGGAAATACCCTCTTTGAGCTCCTGGAACTTAGTAACCATGTCATCTGTCCAAACAATAACATTTTTCGTCCGTTGTGCTTCCTTAAGGGCCTGGATAAATGGCTTGGTGTATGACGTGTAGTGAAAAAGCCACGGTCTACAGTAGTTGCACAAATCAAGAAATGTCTGCAGCTCTTTAAACGGCACTGGCTGAGGGGTATCGCGCACTGCTGCTGCGCGTTCTAGAGGTCCTCTTTTACCATTCACTGAAATCAATTGACCGAAATCCAACACCACTCGCTGAAATACTGCAATTTCGCTCTACCCACACCTTGTATCCTTTGTCAGCCAACAAATTTACTGTACTGGCGTTCGGTAGTACTGCACACCAGTTCATTCACCTATTGAATTATAGTGTTGGGGACAATAATATTTCCTAAATTCTCATTTAACACTCTGTAAAGGATACGCAGAGACTCTCAGTACCCTTGAGAAAGCCTAGTTCATGGACATCGGCTCCCAGCAAACACTTTGATATATTGTGAGTCAGGATGCAAGGTCACTGAGAAAAAAGCGTTCTTCAGGTCCACTATCGTAAAATGGGTTGCCTGAACAATTATATTGCCAACTATTGTGGAACCACTGAAAACTCTGTGCATTATCATTGAAGAGGCACAAATCCCGAATCATCCTCCAATTAGCCCCCTTTGATTCCTTCACTGGGTAGATAACCGTATTACAGGGTGAATTAGATGGTACTATAATACCCTGATGCTTCAACATGATTATTGAGTCAAATCCCTTCCTACGCTGCCTTTGATAAACTATACCGTTTACACTAGGCAGCACAAAGCCAGGTTTCAAGATGATACGTACCGACACAACACTCTGTAAACGCCCTACATCATGGGGGTTACTCGTTCACAACTTGTCAGGTACCTACAACAAATCTTCTGAAGCGAAAGAGGGTGCGTTTCCTACCAGTAACATGCCACATGTCTGCATTGTATCAAAATCTCAAAAGGGACACGCACGCTTCTAATATTATTTCCTCCTCATTTCCCCTGTTCTCGAAAAGGTCCTCATCTGAAATATTTTTCAATGGTATTGTAGGATCAATGCACAAAACAGTGCACCACTCCCCTTTGTTAGAATCAACTATCAGCACAATCCTGTCCTCACTTCTATATCAAGCTATATGATCATTCCGGCAACTACTTCCTGGTGTTAGGCAGGCCTGAACAAAAACTCAGAAGGTACCCGTCAATATTTATTAGCCACCTGTGGCACTGCACGGAGTATTATTGTCAAGGTATAAAATAAGCAGTGTCGCATAGCATTTTGCTATGCAATTCTGTACGTTTGCTAATCAAATAGACACTTGTGTAGCAAAGTTAGCTATTTAAGTTGTCCTCTTCAGTGAACGCACAGCTTGTCCTACAGTCCTCTCTTGCACATGGTGCTCTCTTCACCCTCTTCTCTGTTCACTTTAAGTGCTAATGGAGAGAAAGTGCAGTAGTAATCATCTCCTTCACTCTTAAGTGCCAAAGGCAAGTACGGGAGTGCTAGGCAAGAAAAATAATTCCTTTTTCTTTTTCAAATAATTGCAAACAAGAAGTAATCAGGATGATACTTTTATTAAGCTTTCTATATCCTGCCTGGCAAAGACCGGTATGTCTGAACTTTATATTTTTATAAAGAGTCATGCAATTCCATTCCTAAAATCTAAGTTGTTACATAATGCATAATTACAGTATTGCTACTGTAACATACTGCACCATCTCCATGTGTTACAGTAACGTTTATGTTAGTGTATCTGAATTTCATAGTGTCCACTGTATTTCATTTGGTTGGGAAAGATGCATCATACTGACAAGTGAACACATTTGAAAATGTACATGATCAAATTCTTTTGATGGCAAACCTAGTGCTGTAATCTGCAGGTTGCATACATCTTGCAACTGGTGCTCAACCCATGAGCAAGCCCATACTCCTTGAAATTCTGTATTATCACTCTGTTGCTTTATTCAGGTACCCTGAAAGTGAAATGACCACAAACTACAATATTCCACCTAGTGTGCCCAGTTCTCGGCATGCTATGCAATCCACTATGCTTAGTCTCTTTCTTACCTCTTACATAATGAATACCTAAAGCTAACTAGATCCTTACGCAAAGTAGTGATCAATAGTTCCATCCAGTCTGTACATCTACAGATCTACTGCAATACCAAACACTGTAGTTGGCCTCCAGAGAACACTTTTCTTTATGATTGTATTACATATTACCAACTGCAGGAGACAGCAGGCCAAACTGTTTTCAGAGCCTTTTTATCATATCTATTTATTTGTGTCCATTCATGCAGCTATCCTTTTAGATTTTACAGACACTCATCTATGGCTCGCAAAGTCTTTTAGCCCACTGCATAGTCAAGTAGATTTTATAAAGAGCGAGTAGCATTTGCAAGAGAGGTTTGAAATTTTTATTTAAAATTTACTTTGCAGAAAAATGTCAAATAAAGGTTTCACTGTGCAGGAGTGGCTTCTGGGTGGCAGGAGTGTGCCAAACATAAAGTGGGTTTGTAGGGACATGTACCATTTTAAAGAAATCACATTTTAAATGTGTTGTCCTCCGTTGCTATGGGTCGAGTGCATTTCTCTTAGGTTGAATAGGTAAACTAAGTTACCCGACCTGCAGGTCTAGTTGAAGTTTAAAAAGAATTTTCAAGGCCATACATCTCTCACTAATGTCTTATTTCAGCGGTACGCAAACTGCTGTATTGTTGCTCATTTCATGTCTTGGGTACAAATTACTTCTGGTGACATTAACAATTTTGTAAAAAATTGCTAAGCAAATGAGCCTGTTTGCTAATCAAAAACATTTTTATTAGCAAACTCTGCTAATCAATTTTTGAAAACTAATGTATGCCTTGATTGTGATTTCATACAAAAAAGGGGCCACTGGTACTCATCTTGCTGCAGTTTCAATGCCCAAGGCATGCAAGGTCAAATCACCCTCATAGCACACATTCCGAATGTCGAGCATACCAGACCCCGTTCAGTGAACGAGATAGTCACATTGAGTTTACTCAGAATGTCCCTTCCCAACAAATTAATTGGGGTCAGTGTAGTAGAACAAGGGGGCCTACACCTCTCTGCCCCCCACCGTAATGGGCGGTTTCTTTGTAAAAGGAAGCGATAGAATTTCCCCAGAGAAGCCATGCGTTTCCATGACCTCACCTGATAAAGGGAATCCCCCCTCGCTAATGCATGATTTAGTCCCACCTGTGCCCACCATAAAAATAAAGTGTTTGTTTCCCATCTTCACGCCCACCAGGGGTTCCTCTTCTGGGTCAGCGGTGACCGATAGGACTGGGCACACTAAGGCTCTCTGTGGGCTATCCTAATCTGGATATGTATTAGTCCAAGGAAAGACAAAGGGGTTTCTCCCAACCACTGTGGCCGCCTGGTAATGTGCCACTGTGCCATTCAGCACGGCATTATCGTACGGTACTTGAGGGCTTTGCTGTTGTCCTTGATGCACTACATATAGTGGCATGTTGCTGGAGCTAGTAACTGAGGAAACTGTGATGGTGCTTAGGCGGTGCTACTGACAAGGGTGTACCATAAAGGGGCGACCGAGCCGGCTGCTCATAAGGCTGGGGGGTACTGAATCTGACCTCCCTAAGGGTAAGGTTACATCTGTTGTGAATTTCGAGGATACGCATACACTAGTCTTATTCTACATTCCCTTGAGAAATGACCCATTCGCCCGCATGTCCAACACTGACCAGCTTCTCCTCCTCCTCATCCTCACGGGCCCGTTCCTCCGAAACCTCCTTGCCCTCCCCAGGCCACTGAAAACTCCCATCAACCCCACTGAAATCCCCCTGGAACCCCTCCTTGACACGGGGCTGGTACCCACTTGCCCAATCGTTTTTACCTCCCCATGCAGGTGCCACTCGTAAATTGGCCTGAACCGCCCTGACCTCAGTGGGTCCTTCGTCTGCATCGTCGCTACGGCCCCCTTCAAGGCGACCTTTGCTAACTTCTTATGTACCAGTTTCACTTCTTCCGCTTGCGCTCGTTGCGCTGCTTCATTCTCCTGGTCTTTCAACCGTTTACAATGATGTATAATAATAGATTGAATTTCCGCCCAACCCTTTGCCTCAGTCCCCACTATCTTTTCGAGTGCCTTCTGTACCTCTTTTGGAAGCCCCTGCTCCACTACAAAATAAAAGAAAGGAATTGCTTGATCCCAAGAACCTTCCGTTTCTGCCCTGCACATCTCCTCTATATGCAATATGTTTTGAGCAGGATCCTCATCTCGCATTGTCCTCTGCATAATCGTCTGGAGATCAGGTATGTCCAGATACGTACGCCGTAGCATCACCTATACATGAGGTCTAATGCCGTTAAAATGCGCCCCATAAAGGCCATCATCACCTAACTTCACACCCGGGTACCCAGCTTTGACCCAAATGTCATCAGCCTGATCTCCCGGTATGGACACAAAAACTTTTTAAAACCCCTACAGCCAAATGTGTCCCTTTCATTTGGATCTCCAAGGTGTATATCCACTTACCTGCCCCAGCATTAGGGGACAGGAGTGCCTTTATGAGGTCGTCATTATCCATGTGAGCCCACAGTATATACTGCTCTCCCTGGCCCCACATTTAGTCATGGAAATTGGGCTCCAACCGTCAATACGACTTAACCTCCCCACCCCCTGTCCCCTTTTAGCCACTGCCATACACCTGTACCCATTCCACACTCTAGGTCACCACAAACTTTCTACTTGTGGGAAAATCACAGGTGGTTGCTCCTCCAACTCATCTACAGTATCCCACTTCTCTTCTCCCCCTGGTGTACGGTCATATTCGTCGTCCGACCGTAACATAACCCATACTTTCCTCTTGCCTCCTCCTGTCCACCATTTCCTTCTCTATGTGCACATCATTGACAGCTGTACTGTCTATCCAAAATAAAATATCGCCCGATCTCCACTCATCTGTTCACACTGACGCACGCAGTCGCCCTCTTCTTTCTAGCTTCAACAGTGCCAATTCGCCCCTCCACCTTCCAAGATGCATCTACCAACTCCTTCTGGGGTTTTACGTCTGCTCCCACCGATGCCTTGCCCCTCGCGGCAATAGACGCAGTGGGTTTAGGGAGATTGTGATACTGAGCCG
Source organism: Ambystoma mexicanum (assembly GCF_040938575.1). Classification (NCBI taxonomy): domain Eukaryota; kingdom Metazoa; phylum Chordata; class Amphibia; order Caudata; family Ambystomatidae; genus Ambystoma; species Ambystoma mexicanum. Next base: position 474,882,842 of record NC_090934.1, read on the forward strand.
AAGTGGGTGGCGGGGGAGCTGTGGAGGGCAAGGGAACATACATAGGGTTTGTCTACCCTGACGCAGCACCTGTAGGATAACATCCTAATGGTGGACAATGAAACGTCTCAGTGGGGGCTGTAATGGCGCTCAGAACAATAACCATGGTATTAGTCTAGGCATAAGATGTGGCCAACTCGTCTGCCATTTTTGAAGAATATGCAACCCCATCTTCCAAATTCTCCCCCCGTTTCAATAACTCCAGTACCTCTTTTCTGTTTAACATTTTCCCCTTATACTTGGCTGCCAGAAATGTTTACATGTGACTTAAGACAGCTCTATTTGTCCCTCGTTCTGGCCATGGCTTAAACATCCATCCCTTTGTTTCAACTAGCCATTCCTAATGATACTTAAGAATGTTATCACAGTACAAGGGAAGGGCCTTGCACATGTACTCCAATGTGGTTGTCGACTCCAACAAACTGTACCCCTCGCCTTCCCCTTATTCCACACTCTCACCATCAGAACTCACCTCACCTTTCCTCTCACTCCTCACTTTCCCTTACCCATTCCTCTCCCCCGCATCCACACACCATACATAAACTTCCTATTAAACAACACAAAAAGCCTTCCCACAGACGCCACAAATCGTCACAAAGTTGCTAACAATCAAGATCATAATGAATTTTACTTTTCGTTCAAACACCCCCTTGTAGTATATCGGGTGAGGAGATTCCAGGACCACAAGTGCCACTACCAAAACTACATCGATCTCGTTCACAACTCCCCGCCGCCCTTTTACTGGGTGGCGGGATCCCAGACCCATTAATTATACAGGGTCTTGTTGTGAAGGAGCTAGCGCCTTCTTTCATTCCCAAGCGCTTTAGAATTAGGCAAGACTGTTGACTGCCTCTAGGCACTACAAGAGACGAGGGGGGGGCACACTGAGAAAAGCCTTTTTTCATGCAAATATGGGGTAGGAAGAAACTCCAATAAAACACATGCATAGGGTCCTGCCACTGTATTGTGACAGGAATGACAAGTACCACAAACAATGGATAGTAGAAACAAAGGGAGGGGGAGTGTCCTGCTCCTGGCCAGAGCAGCGCTCCCATAACAGAAACATACTGGAAAAATGTCTTTTTAGCAGCAAAATATGAAGAGAACAAATTCCCAAAAAATAAAAGATTCTAGATCTCTGGCAATCATTTGAGGATATGGAAGATCAGGAAAATAAAAAAGAGATCCAATGTAAGGGGATAAGCCCCATAAGGCCTAAACCTGCAGTAGGGTCTACAACCCCAGTCTATAAGCCTCCAGTGCTAAAGAGAGTGTCAAGAACAGGATTATCAGGATTAGAAACTAGTGGGTAGGAGGACGAAAGAGCTTTTGCATCTCCACCTCCATATAACCCATCCACAAGCGCTGACATGCCCGTAGCATCAGTGTATCCAGAGGGTCCACAAGCAGAGATAAATAATGAGTTAAAAGCATTGCGGGAAAGGTTAGTCAGGTTACAAGAACCTGAAGTAGTATCACCAGAAATAAGGGTACCGGTGCAGAAAATAGGGGATTGGAAGTCAGGAGATTTTTTGTTTAGAGCCAACCCTGGGGCAATAAGAAAGGTTTGTGTTGAAAAAGATGATGGGCAGAGGGTATGGATGGTCCTGGGACAACAAGTAGAACAACCAAGGTAAAATGAATGGGAAGATCAAGTTGGTAGAAACTCCGGATTATACACATGAGTGATGAGATTTATTGTCCCACTCTTATGAATGGCTCATGCATTGACGGAAGGAGACATACTATATGTTGATGGGTCATAAATAATTGACAAGGTGATGGCACACAGGGTCGGTAGTAGGGCACAGTAAAGGGGGGGGGGGGAAACAGTGACCAGCCCTGTAGAAAGCGAGACCACAGTCCCATACACAGCATTTCCCCTATTACAACTGGACCATTATTACCTGGGGAACTGATCAACTCCGGTTTGAAGGTCCATATGAGGTGGTGTTCTGTACTCCTCTCACCGTTCATGTGAAGGAGTTAAAATATTGGGTGCAACTGTCCGATGTCCGAAGTGCACCTGAGACAAGGCAAAGTTCAGTAAGGACATAGCCAAAGAAGATACATTTTTGAGGATCCATACCAGGGTGGTGTGCAGTGGCACATGCCTGATTATTTTTTACATTTCTTAATTTTTAATTGTTCTTTTATTTTGCATCTTTTTCAATTTTTTGGTTTTTCAATTTTTGAAGGTCCAGAACCGGTCAGCCCTGGTGGGAAAACAGTGCCTCCCTATTTCTCCTTCTGCTTCTCCCCATCCCTTGTTTTCCCTCTCTTTCTCCCTCGATAACCTTTTTTCTTCTCTCCAGGAGTAGTATGGATGGCTGACCGACGTGTTCAAACCTCTCTGTTATGTAGGGATAACGATAAGAATGTCATTTGTTCTAGAAATTATGCAGTATGTTTTTTAAGTATTATATTGTTTTGTATGACACTGGTTGTTGGAGTGGAGGAAGGCCTGTCTGTTATATGGGGTGGCCATATAAAGGGGAGGGATGGACAGTTGGAAATTAATTCTAATATGAATATATAAAAAAGGAAATACAAAATAGCTCACTTTTTGCCGGCCACCCCTACAAGTTTTCTTAGACGAATGAAATGGGAAGTATGAATGACATATGATTTAGACAAGGGGTTTGGCTTTGACGGCATTTCTGACATTCAGCATTTAGAAACATTGAATAACTGGCACTCTGACATGCGCACTGCAGAAAGAAATGTGATAAATGAAAGCCGGTACGTGTGTGCACTTATCCCGCACGCATCAGGGGCTCCTAAGGTTTTTAGTTCCACATCCAGTCCCAATTACAGAGGCTCAATGCCTGGTACCTCTTGAACCATGAAGGATAAAGGACACATTCTAGGCACACAGCGTGCAGTTGAGGAGCACTGATCTAGACCCAGCAGTATGCAATGGCAACACGGAAATACCACCAGTGTCTAAAAGTACCATATTTTTCCTTGGGAGGTAACTGAAATGGTAACGACAAATGGCAGGGTGCCACAGTGACGTGCCCGGCAGATGGACTGATCGATTACAGCAGAGAAGCAATAGCCCAAGTAGAGACAATGGGTGTGCAAATATGGTCCCAATACATCATAAGGCTGACATGGATTGCAACAATGGAGAAGCCGGTGCGAATACATAGAGGCATAGACTATGACCTTTGTTTTAGCAATGAAGGAACAGTTCCTCTTGTAATCCCCGATATGACAAAAGGTACAGAGGAAGTGATGGATTACTACTGGGTTTGTGGCCAACAATCCTACTTGCTCCTCCCACCCTCATGGAGCGGAAAGCGTTCATTGGCCACCCTGCACTCAGTGCTACTAGTAATCTCAGAAGAACACCTGAAGGGAGAAGATATTTCTGTCAAGGTGCCAACAGCCACAGCACCTAAAGAAGCAGAAAGAAAATTGCAGATCACACAAGAATTTGGTATGCTGCCAGAAAATGGATGATTTCACCAGCAAGGAAGAAAGAAGAGATCAAACTGTCTCAAAGGACTCTTGCACACTGCTCAGAGGAATACCTGACCAGTATCTGCTTTTTAGCTCAGCAGAGACTTTCTTTTCATCTTTTTTGGCTCCTGGGGTACATGCAGCTGCTGCACTAGGTGTTCAAATGAAGAAAGAAGGTGAAATTCAGAGCACGAATTGGCTATTGCCTGCCTTTTATTGGGTCCAGTCATGGCTAGGGGCAGCAGTAAAAATACTGGTTCCTGTTATCGTATTCTTCTTCGTCCTCTTCTGCATGTGCCAACTGGGTCTCCGATGTTGTGTTCATATAGTCCCTAATAGTGCAAAGATGATGGTATCAATTGGGGGATCTAAAACACCTTGCCATAAAATAAACAGCGAAACTCAAACTAATATTTCTGGGGTTGTAGATATGTCAGGTGGGGATGAGTTTGTTTCTGTAGAAGTAACAATATGGGGGAATGTTGGGAAGGAGCGAGCACCTGCTTTCATTCCGAAGTGCTTTAGAATTAGGCAAGACTTCTGTTGACTGTCTCTAGGCACTACAAGAGACGAGGGGGGGGGCACACTGAGAAGAACAAGTTACTTTCTTACCTGGTAACGTTCTTTCGATGGGATGGTCCGACGACGTATTCCATATCTATGACAGTAATCACCACAGCTGTGCTGCTTCGGAAACTTTTTCGGCGTCTGCGTCCTGCGTCGATGACGTCGATGCGCCGCCGTCGAGGACCTCCTCCGACGTCCGACGTCATCCGATGTGATAAGTAGGACGCACGACGCCAGTAGCCTCAGTTGTAGTTTTTTCCCCCAGAACGTGTGACAATAGTCAACTGCCAGTCCGACACAAAGCCTTGCGGAACGTAAGCTGCAAACGCAACAGAAATTCTGCAGCGGGGAAGGCAGGGCGGGAGCGATATGGAATACGTCGTCGGACCATCCCATCGAAAGAACGTTACCAGGTAAGAAAGTAACTTGTTCTTCGAGGGGATTGGGTCCTCCGACGTATTCCATATCTATGACAGACTCCCAAAGCAGTACCAAATCAAGGAGGAGGGAAAGAATTTAGAAACAAAATTTAGAATAGCCAATCAAATAGCAGAGCAAAGGACCGCCTTGCCAAAGGCCAGATCCTGCCCTCTGATGGAATCGAGGGAATAATGCCGCACAAATGTATGCACTGAAGCCCAGGTGGCAGCATCACAGATGTTGCGAATAGGAACACCCCTCTGCAGGGCAGTAGATGCAGCCAAGCCCCTGGTAGAATGGGCCCGCAAGCCAGCCGGAGGGTCCTTGCCCGCCAAGCGGTAACACTCCGAGATGGCCAAAATAATCCAGCGGGACAAAGTCTGTTTCGTCACAGCTTGCCCCAAGCGCTTACCAGCGTAACCAATAAAGAGTTGATCGTCCACTCTGACCCGGGACATGCGAGAAACATAAAAGCTCAAAGCTCTCCTAGGATCAAGCCTATGGAGCCTCTCCTCTTCCTTACCAGGATGCGGAGGAGGATAGAATGCCGGAAGAACAATCTTCTGGGCCAAATGAAATTCCGTCACTACCTTCGGAAGAAAAGAAGGACGAACTCGAAGGACAACCCTGTCCTTGTGAAATACAGTGAAGGGTGGCTTAACAGAAAGTGCCTGTAACTCACTCACTCTGCGAGCGGAAGTAACCGCAACTAAAAACACAGTTTTCAAAGTCAACAGCCTCAAAGGGCAAGAATGTAACGGCTCAAACGGAGCACCCATAAGAAACCTAAGAACAAGGTTCAAATCCCAACCGGGCACCAGGAAAGGCGACGGAGGGAACACATTAGTGAGCCCTTTCAGAAACTGTGAAATTAAAGGGATTTTAAAGTAAGAACATTCTTCAGATGAGCGCTTAAAGATGGACAGCGCCGCCAGGTAACCCTTAACGGTACCCACTTGCAAGCCCCTGTGGGCCAAAGAAAGCAAAAAGGACAGAACCATGGGGATGTCACATGCAAAAGGATCCACATACTGAACTCTGCACCAGTCGCAGAACTTACGCCAACGGCAACGGTACAGAGACTTAGTTGCGGGCCTTCGGGCCGAAAGCAACACCTCCATCACGTCTTCAGGGAGGTCCCAATCCTTATACCTCAACCTTTCAGAAGCCAAGCGTGAAGGTTGAGGGATCCGACCTCTGGATGGAGAACCTGACCCCCCTCCCGTGAGAGCAGATCGTCTCGGTAGGGAAGACGACGTGGAGGGCAGATGGACAAGTCGAGAAGGTCCGGGTACCACGTCCTCCGAGCCCACGCCGGAGCAGTGAGGATCATCCGGGAACCGAACTTCCGTAACCTCCGCAGCACTTGCGGGATGACGGGGACCGGAGGAAACGCGTACAGCAGCGGGAACGACCACTCCACCACGAACGCGTCTCCTAAGGCTCCTTTTGGAGGAAATTCCCGCGAGCAAAACCTTTCGCACTTCCGGTTGACACTGGAGGCAAAGAGATCCACTTGAGGGGTCCCCCAAAGGGCGAAGATCTCCAGGAGAATCTCCTGAGCCAACTCCCACTCGTGAGAGATCGTGCACTGCCTGCTCAGAGCGTCCGCCGTCACGTTCTCGACTCCGGCCAGATGAACTGCCGAGATCGAAACTTCCTGCTGGATGGCCCAGAACTCGAGCTGCATCGCCTCCCTGCACAGAGGAAGTGACCCTGCCCCCCCCTTTTTGTTGAGGTAGTGCATGGCCACTGTGTTGTCCGTCAGGATCAGGACATTCTTCCCTCGCACAGTCGGCAGAAAAGCCCTCAGGGCTAGCCTGACGGCCCTCAGCTCCAACAGATTGATATGGAGTCTGGACTCCGACGGAGACCAACGACCGCTGACTGTCAGCCCGTTGGCATGAGCTCCCCATCCCGTGAGGGATGCATCCGACACGATCGTCACCTCCGGCCAGGGAAGCCAAAACGGAGCCCCCTTCATCAAGTTGCCTTCGACGGCCCACCACAGAAGGTCCCGGGCGACCGAGGGCGGCACCTGAATCGGGTCCGACATCCTGCCGGAGGACTGCGACCATTGCATCTTGAGTGCCCACTGCAAAGATCTCATTCGCAGGCGAGCCTCTGGCACCAGAAGAATGCAGGATGCCATGAGGCCGAGCAACCTCAAGAACTCGAACGCTGGGAGCGTCTGGGCATGCTGAAACTTGCGCACCATCTGCTGAATGTGAAGAGCCCTCACCTGGGGAGGAAAACACTGCCCCAGGGAAGTGTCGAGCACTGCTCCGATGTACTGGAGCCTCTGCGTTGGCGTCAAATGGGACTTCTTTAAATTGAGGGAGAAGCCCAGCCTGTGAAGGGAGTGGCAGGCGACGGACAGATGATCCAGGACCTGCTCGGGAGAGCTCCCCCTGATCAACCAATCGTCCAGGTAGGGGTAGACGTGAATCCCCCCTTGCCTGAGATGCGCTGCCACCACCACCATGAGCTTGGTGAAAACCCTCGGGGCGGAGGTCAAACCGAACGGCAGGACCCGAAACTGAAAGTGCGAGTCGCCAACCGCGAACCTCAGGTACTTCTTGTGCTTGGGATGGATCGGCACATGGAAGTAAGCATCCTTGAGGTCGAGTGACACCAACCAGTCCTGAAGCTGAAGGGCCTGGAGGACTTGAGAGAGAGTAACCATCTTGAACTTGTCCTTCCTGAGGAGTTTGTTCAAACCGCGCAAGTCCATGATGGGTCTCAATCCCCCGTCTTTCTTGGAAATCAAAAAATAAGGGGAATACCATCCCTTGTTCCTCTCCGCTACAGGCACCAGTTCTATGGCGCCTTTCTCCAGCAGGGCTTGAATTTCCTGCGCAAGGAGCGGATCCGGACACTTTAAAGAGAGGTTCCCCGGTGGATTGTCGCGAGGCCTGTGCCGAAAGGGAAGACAGTAGCCGTGGGTTATGATCTCCAGAACCCACACATCCGAAGTAATGGCACGCCACTCTACAAGATGCTGCGCCAGCCTTCCCCCAACCGGCGAACCATGGGACAAGGCCTCATGACTGAGTAGGAGCGGCTGCGGCGTTACCTGAGGGCAAAGAGGCAACTGCCCGAGCGGCCTTGGCACCACGGGTACCCTGTCGTCCACCTCTGGTACCCCTGCGTTGGCCCCTTTGACTGCCAGCTCCTCTCGCTCTACCAAAGGACGAGTAATAGCGAAAGGAGCCACCCCTCCACTGCTGTCCCCTAGGACGAAAAGGCGGAGGTTGGCGAACTGCAGCGCCCAACGACTTCGCAGCAGCTTTTGAGGTCTGCAACCTCTCAAGGCTCTCGTCAGCCTTGCTGCCAAAAAGATGTTCACCATCAAAGGGCATGTTGAGGAGCCGGGACTGCACATCAGGAGCAAACCCCGACTTCCGCAACCACGCAAACCTGCGTATCACGGTGCTCGCCGCCATGGACCTACTGACGCATTCAGCTAAGTCCAAACCCGACTGAACGGACTCACACATGGCATCCTTACCATCCTGGACCAAAGCAAGGAAACCATCCCGTTCGTCCCCTTCGGGAATATGTTCAGCCGCTAACGCAACACAGTTCCACAGAGTGTGCGTGAAACGTGACAAGGCACAAATGGAGTTGGCCGCCTGAAGCGCCATACCACCAGAAGAAAACACCTTCTTCGCCCAGCCATCAAAACGTTTGTCGTCCCTATCAGGAGGGATGGTAGGGTACGACGCCTGCTTTGCCGGGGCCGTGGCCGCCTGCACCACCAAACTTTCCGGAGTGGGGTGCCTGGTCAAGTAGCAGGGGTCGCCACTGGCTGGACGGTATTTCCGCGACAAGGATCTGCCCACTGCCGGGAGACTCTCCGGAGCAGTCCAAGCCGCCGCCACCCTACGCTGTAAAGCCATATGGAATGGCAGAACCGGGTCAGATGGGGGACCAACATCAAGGATGTCCGTCAGATCATCCTGCACAAACTCCCCTGGGGGAGCAGACCATCCCAGATACTCAGACACCCTAGCCATAAGGCGCCGGTATGAGGAATCGGCATGGGAGCCAGGCTCAGGCCGACCAAATTCCACCTCCGGAGAGGTGTCCAGACCACTAGCATCATGCAGCGACTGCCTCAATTCGTCAAATTGACTATGGCCCGAGACAATGTCATCCGGCACCAGACCAGGAACCAGGCCAACCGAATCCTCATCCGCCTCCGAAATATAATCCAAGCGGTGGAAAGGCACCTGAGAGTGCCTGCTCTTAGCCAGAGCCTTCCTAGGGGGTACACCCGAGACACGGGGCACCTCCGACACGAAAGGCGTCAATGGCGTCGAGCGAATCGGCGCTGCCGTCGAGAAAACCGGCAACGGCGCCGAGAGGATCGGCGTCGACGTCGAGGAAATCGGCGTCGACGTCAGATGCAGCGCCTCCAATATCGGCGGCGTCGACACAGCCCTCGAAGCCGGAGCCCCGAGCGTGTCCCTCGACGACCTGAACGTCGACGGCTTCGACGACTTCCTCGGAGCCGGAGCTTCGAGAAAGCCTGTCGACGCCCTCGACGCCTCAGACGTCGATGTCTTCCTCGAAGACATCACAGGTGCACACGGTCTCGATCGCGTCGAGGACCGGGACCTGGAACGGGTACGGCGAGAACGAGCCTCCTTGTCCGAACGGGACCTCTCCCGTGACTCGTGCCGACCACTCTTGCGAGCGGCGTCTCTCGACCTCACACGGCCGACCCCACTCGGGGGCGCGGACGGTTGAGTACCCTGCGACTCAAGAATCGCCAACATTTTCTTCCCGAAGGAAGCCCATTCCTCCGGCGTCGCACGGCTGGTGGGATAACCGACGTGCCGGGCAGAGTCCTCGGAAGAGGACCTGGAAGGCGACCGGTGACGGCGCTTCCGAGAACGCCTCGAAGAGGCAGAGGAGTGGCGAGACCGACTCCTAGAAGAAGACCGACGAGACCTCCGACGATGACGCGGAGAGTCACCCCTCGAATCATCCGTCGAAAGCCCCGCCGACTTCGACTTCCGGGGCTTGGACACCCGACCTACCGTACAATTTCTTCTTACGTTCGCGTAAGGCCTTGGAAGTGAGCGACAGGCAGTCGACACAGTCATCCGTGTCGTGGGCCTCCCCGAGGCACCAGAGGCAGGCGTCGTGCGAGTCAGTCACCGACATCTTGGACCCACACACCCCGCACTTCTTGAAGCCCGGACGCGGGGTTGAAGACGAAGTGGAAGACATCGCTGCGAAGGAATATTCACAAACGAACAGGCTCGAAGAACCAGAAAGAACAGAACTCCAAAGAGTCGAGGCTAGAACCGAGAAACACGAAGCAACACGTTCGCGGAAAAAACGGAACTGAGGCTACTGGCGTCGTGCGTCCTACTTATCACATCGGATGACGTCGGACATCGGAGGAGGTCCTCGACGGCGGCGCATCGACGTCATCGACGCAGGACGCAGACGCCGAAAAAGTTTCCGAAGCAGCACAGCTGTGGTGATTACTGTCATAGATATGGAATACGTCGGAGGACCCAATCCCCTCGAAAAGCCTTTTTTCATGCAAATATGGGGTAGGAAGAAACTCCAATAAAACACATGCATAGGGTCCTGCCACTGTATTGTGACAGGAATGACAAGTACCACAAACAATGGATAGTAGAAACAAAGGGAGGGGGAGTGTCCTGCTCCTGGCCAGAGCAGCGCTCCCATAACAGAAACATACTGGAAAAATGTCTTTTTAGCAGCAAAATATGAAGAGAACAAATTCCCAAAAAATAAAAGATTCTAGATCTCTGGCAATTATTTGAGGATATGGAAGATCAGGAAAATAAAAAAGAGATCCAATGTAAGGGGATAAGCCCCGTAAGGCCTAAACCTGCAGTAGGGTCTACAACCCCAGTCTATAAGCCTCCAGTGCTAGAGAGTGTGTCAAGAACAGGATTATCAGGATTAGAAACTAGTGGGTAGGAGGACGAAAGAGCTTTTGCATCTCCACCTCCATATAACCCATCCACAAGCGCTGACATGCCCGTAGCATCAGTGTATCCAGAGGGTCCACAAGCAGAGATAAATAATGAGTTAAAAGCATTGCGGGAAAGGTTAGTCAGGTTACAAGAACCTGAAGTAGTATCACCAGAAATAAGGGTACCGGTGCAGAAAATAGGGGATTGGAAGTCAGGAGATTTTTTGTTTAGAGCCAACCCTGGGGCAATAAGAAAGGTTTGTGTTGGAAAAGATGATGGGCAGAGGGTATGGATGGTCCTGGGACAACAAGTAGAACAACCAAGGTAAAATGAATGGGAAGATCAAGTTGGTAGAAACTCCGGATTATACACATGAGTGATGAGATTTATTGTCCCACTCTTATGAATGGCTCATGCATTGACGGAAGGAGACATACTATATGTTGATGGGTCATAAATAATTGACAAGGTGATGGCACACAGGGTCGGTAGTAGGGCACAGTAAAGGGGGGGGGGGGAAACAGTGACCAGCCCTGTAGAAAGCGAGACCACAGTCCCATACACAGCATTTCCCCTATTAAAACTGGACTGGGGAGGAGGAACACTGAGAAAAGCTTTTTTCATGAAAATATCGTCACACACAGACATGGGTGGGCACTAACAGAAGGCAGTTAGTATTTAAATATAAGGTGCAAATACCTATTAGCTGAATCAATTTGTAAATGTTAAAACCTATGCAGTTCTTAGCATGGTATGAGTCAAAAATACTCCCCCCCTCGCTTCCCAGAAAGAATGCACCCTGTGCTAAAAATGGACTACAGGCATTGTCGTGGTGTTCGCTAGCTCTGGCAGGCCAGCATGTAACTCAATAGCTGTTTGCTGTCTGCCAAAAACCCATGTATGCTCAAATGGGATTGTAGATGCTCAATGCATGACATGCAGAATTACGGCAAAGCAGGGTTAAAAGAAATTACCGGACCAGCTAAAAATATTTGTCAAATGAATGACATATGGAGAGCATGACAGGAAAATGTTTTTTATATATAAATGTTCATAATGTAGAAAAATTGTGAAAGCCAGGAGCTACAGTGTATTCTTGCACAGGCTAGCAGTATATTAAGTAGTATGTCCTAAATGGACATTTGACCATGAAGGAAGACTGCAGCACCCCTTGTAGGGAAGAAGGACAGTTTTGGATGGAGCTATGCCAGTATCCAGTGACCAAGTCAAGAGGTATACAAGCTCCTGCCTGGCACCAGTCTGTAGGATAAAGGAATGGTTGAGGGGCAGAACCAGCCGTTCAGGGAGCCAGCCCTCTGCCCCATCCTCACTTCTGTAAAGATTAAACTTGTTATCCTTGCAAGATAAGACTCTTGGCCTTGCTTCCCTAGAGGGGTGCATTAACTCTGGTGTGAACATGATTAGAGGTACCCGTATACTTAGGGTAAGTTGGGCTACCTTTCAGTCTCTATCCACATCCTCTTTCCTTCGATATTACACACAAACACCATGTACATTTAAAAACTAATTCAATCCTCTCACACCATCCACATATACACACTCTTTATTGCACCCTCAAACACTCACATTTCACTCTGCCGATACTTCACTTGTTATTCTCCAAAGTGGGTGCACTTACGTCTGCATGCTCACCCAAAGTCCTCAGTCACAGGTTCCCGTCATGGGCTTGCACAATCTGGGGACAGCGCCCCGCTCCAAAGAACAATTCTGATAACACGGCTCCTGTAAACCTCTCAGAGGTACGTGCAAGGGGACTGGTCGCTGCAGGTGGGCGCCGCCCCTCCAGATGTGCGGCCAGAATCCCCCGTCTTCGTGGGGGTGTCTGGGATCACGTCTGGGTCACCAATAATATAGGGCGATTCCTCGACAACCAGACATAGAAAAAACAACCCCAAGGAAAAAGTCTATGTGCACTCTTTTTCGAGATGACCAAGAGCTTATACTTTGTATACAAAAAGATCTGCTGTGACAAAGCGCTCCCTCAATCTCAAAACGGCACCAGGTTTATAAACCTACAAATAGTCATTCATGACACATTCAATATACAGTGTTCACCCCCCCACCCTCATTGGCTGCCGCCTGTATACATGCTAATAGGTACATATAGCCCCTTCAGTGATTTTAACGAATTCAATTACAGAGAATGTTATACTAATAAAAATGTTATAATGAAACTTTATCGCATTTTTGTTTAAAATGTATATGGGGTGGGGTAAAGAGCTAAAAGGGGCTCGGAGGGGGTTGGAGTGGGTTTAAAAGCATAGGGAAATGGGGGGGTTGTGGGGGACACCCCAAAATAAAAAAATAAATAAATTCAATATTGCATTATAAAATGTTCATTATTACAGCATTCTCTGTAATTTAATTTGTTTAGAAAATCACATGTAACCATATAGCCCTTACGACAATGCAAGGTAATTGGTTAGACTCAACTGGTAACACCCAGTCATTACTTCGAACCATGTGATGTGCAGCTGATGAACTCGGCAGATAACTTCGAAGTCAGCCTGGTCCTTGTGAACAAACCAACTCTTCTAATCCCAGACACAGGCGCCCCCATCATGCCTCCCCACTGAATTGGCATCAGCCTTTGCTCTCCCTGGTACAAATCAAGAACTTAACTGTTCTCCACTGCCCTCCCCCCGTATCAGTTCCTCCTGCCAAGGGAGAGAGCAAGTGCCCCACCAATCAATCCTATTCATGAAGGATTTAAAACTATTATTCCTGCACATCTGCACATCTGGTAGTTCAAATGGAATGATCATTATCCTGGGAGGCGCTAACATCCAAAATCTCGATTCGTGTTTTGGCAGCCCAAGACCCTCGCCCCAGATCCAATGAGTATGGTCTTAAAGCTGGGCTACAGCCAGTCTCCAGTTTAGCAGCTTGCATTCCTATTCGCTCTAAAACATTCATATGTGGGTGTACGTGCGTGTTCCTTGCCGCATCTGAAAACTGGTATGCGATCATCAAAGCAAAAGATGAGGCCTTGTTGTGTCTCCAACACAGCCTGTGAGGATTCACACCCATTTTCAAATGCATTGTTCATTCATGTTATAAGCATCAGACACATACAATAATTTGTATGTAAAACTATCGCAGCTCCATTGGTTAGCTTCCCCAATATAATCTCCCAACGTGCATGTATTTCCCACCAGTCGCTTCCACCCATAAGAGTCTTCCTCCCCACTGCACCGACCTTTGCGCATTCATCATATTTCAATATATTTTCCACAGCCTAAATCGTTTGGGGGGTGTGTTAGGCAGAAATCTGTGCAGTTCCCCTAGGGACCACTGCAAAAGGTTTAAGACCACAGGAGTAATCAGTAAACCCAATTGGTAGCCGTCTGTACCACCCAGATTTACCTGGTAGCTGTGGCTGAGCAGTCAGACTTCTCTTAAGAAGAGTTAGGCAGTATATACAGTATACACAATAGGGCTAAAAATACAATAGAACAAGCAAACACTGACCAGAGCTTTGGTATAAAAGTATATAATTATTTATTTAAAAACACACTTAGGAAAATACACTGGCACTAATATATCAAGCAAGTTCAAACACAGTCACTATAAGTATATACACCTCCCTAATTAATTATTCGACAAGTCTAGGTTAAGACACCACTTATTTAGCAAAACAGAGGTGAGCGCGTAACCGTAGATGGCACTCCAATAATTCGTTTAAAAAGGGAGAGAAAAGGCAGAGTAGGAAATAACACAGTACCAACACAAGAAACCACAGCAAGTCAAGAAAGGCAGGGTCTACTGTACAGCAAAAAGTTCATAGGCCAGGCCCACTCTTGGAGAGAGCAAGGCGGAATGTGCCCAAGATCACACAGTGGAAATGCACTCAAAGTCTTTGCAGGAAAGTCAAAAAGAGGTTGGATCAGTTCAGAAAGGCAAAGTTAGCAGGTCTGAGGTCACCCCAGTTGGAAGGTCAAGGATTCACGGGACACCTTGGACAATCCGTTGCAAGGGAGCACAGGCGGGACACAGTACCTGAAATGGGGAGAAAGCTCCAGCGGTGGCAGTTGTTCCTGGCAGCGGGTGCAGGTCGTGGCTTCAACCAGGGAAAGAGATGGTCTCGACGAGGAAGAAAGCTGGAGGTTGTTGCACTGCCAGCGAAGAAACCAGCAGCGGAGTTCTCGATTAAAAGGTACAACCCTTTTATTCACGGTAGTGGTGAAGCGTGGCTATCCGGCCGCCGGGGTGCTTGGCACGGGCGATTCGACCACGAGACGTTCCAGGAAGGCGAAAAAGGCGAACTGGTTGGTCCCACCAGCTCAAAGGGAAGAACACTCTCCTGGAAGATTTCCTCTGTCGTCGGGGAAGTGGCGAGTTCGTACAGCAGGGCTCCACCGGTGGAGTCGTCGTTGTAGGTGGCTCAGCTTCTCCCCTCTTCCGATTCTTTAGGTCCTGTGGCTACTTCTGAAGTTCCAGTCCCCAAAGCCCTGCTTATATGCAGAAAAACCCCCATTCAACAGCCTAGCTGTCACTCAAACAAGCTAAATGGTGAGCCGGGCGGCTCACCACTGGACCAATCACACAAGAGTGCGACTTGAGTTGCCAAGGCAACTCAGTCCAGGGTGCCTAATCCCCCTCCCACACATCCTGTAGACCCCAGACAGAGTGGCACCATTTGGAGGGCTTCTGTGGAGAAGCCCGCCAAAAAGGGGTACAAAGTGCTCGACTTGGGTTAGAGTTTAAGAGGCAAACACAAACGCCATTTTAAAACAGAGTCCTGGCAAAAAGACCCAACCGGGGAATAAATATTAAATAAATAACCCGGCAGTATCTTTAACATTGCACCAAAAAGTGGTGCGTTTAAAATCAATGGTAAAATCCCATAGGAAATATTCTGGTGGAATATTTTGCGTGGTATCCACTGCCACCAGCCAGAAACTCGACAAGGGGGGGACTGGACAGTGCCCCCTTGGAAAACAGACCCAGGGGCAATCGAATTACCCCTACCAGTACTTCCACAATATGATGGTTTGTACTGGTTCTGTTCACAATTTGGGACTAGTAAAGCCAATGGTGACTTTACATGGCCTGGGAGGCAGTAGTCAGTCCCAGGGTATGGAGTCTATGTTTGCGGGTCAATATGACACCCCTGTGTTACTGCACTGAGGGTGCTGTGTAACACACATACCAAAAACACATGAAGCCCTATGGAGTGAAAGACCCCATAGCCCATAAAACACATTCATAGTCAAATGACATACTCAAATCATGCCTAAGATTGGGAGAAAGAGAGTCTCACTCTTACCAGGAGAAAACAATAAACCCCAAAAATACAGCAAAGCTGCTGGGGGACTCACTAGGTTTGGGAAATTAGCCTTAACGGAGAATTCTCCCTAACAAGGTGCAGCAAGCTGAACATGCATCCCAACAGAAGGAAAAGCCCTCTGCATGTCACCATTTCTATAACATGAACCCACGTGTGGACAACCAGGTCTGCCTGCAGTACTGTTCTGAATTTAAACATTCTTAACCCCTTGTCCATTAACAACAACTAGGTACTTGACACCAACCAGGTATATACACACAGCCAGTTATATAGGACAATACTCACACAGGACAAAACAAGGTAGTTGGAGTACTCAGTCAGACCTTGAAAGCCTTGGACTTCGTCCGGGGCAGACCAATCACAATTGCATCCCTCATGAGGTCTTAGTTTAACAGGTCTCTGGGAACATTTTAGCAACCCGTTGGGGGAGGGAGGAAATGCAAAAATCACAAAAGAAAGTTCAGGACTCTTAAACTCACACCCACTTTAACACAGTGCCAGTGCTATGCGGATGACACTCAGAGGGAAAGGAGGTGGCTGAGGGTAGCCTGAAAATGAGCTCTCATCTCCGACTGTCCACCATCCAGGAGTGGTGTGCCGCCAACGATCTCTGCCTTAATGCCAGCAAGACCGAGATTCGTCTCATCGGCACACCCGCTCCCTCCTTTCCTGCCACTCTCTGGCTGGCCTCTCTTGGCCCTCTTCCTGCTCCCACCTGCGAGGCTAAGAACCTCGGGGTCATTTTCGTCTCCACACTCTCCCTCTCTCCTCACATCTCTGACGTCTCACTACCAGCTGCACCACCTCAGATGTATTCTTCCTTTCCTCTCCTTCACCCAGAAGCTCACTGTCTCCAGAGCTCTGATCCTCTCCAGGCTGGACTACTGCAGCAGCCTCTTTCTAAATCTGCCTGCTTCTCCCCTCCGCAACTCATCCAGAACAGGACTGCGAGACTGGTCCTTGGCCTCAAGCCCAGGGGTCACATCTCTCCAGGAGTGAAATCTCTCCACTGGCTCCCAGTGGCTGCCAGTGGCTGCGAGGATTAAGTTCAAAACCCTCTGCATTGTCCACAAGGCCTTCTGGGGCCTGAGGCCTCAATACCTCTAACTTTCTCTTCCTAAATATCTTCCTTCTTGAGCTCTTCGCTCATCCGCCTTCAACTCCCTCAGGGTCAGTCGCTTCGCCAAACAATGAGTTAGCAGTAGATCTCTTTCTTCGGCTGGGGCCTCCCTCTGAAATAGCCTCCCGGCCTCCCTGAAACTTGAGGAGAATCATCTCAGGTTTCGGATGGACCTCAAAACCTTTCTCTTTGCTTCTGCTTTTTCTCCTCCTTTCCCCTACAGACTTTCTGACCGAAACTGAAACTACACTGGTTACCTGGCCACCTTCTGATCTCGGGCCCAGTACCCCTCCCTCGCCAGTCGCACACCTGCACTGCCTTCCTGGCAACCCCTGCACTTGGGTACTGTTTCTGTATCCCTACAAGTCCCACTACCAGCACTTGACACCTTTTATCTGCACTTACTCCTGCACTTGCCACCTAATGGCCGTACTTTACTTACTGTTTTTTATTCTATTATGTACTGCACTGTCCCCTCCCCTTTCCCCCTGCACTTCCCCACTTCCTGCACTTCCCCACTTCCCACGTACTTGCGCAATCTGAATGACACCTGGCCTAGTAGGATCGTTGTCTGTCTTCTCTCTGTTCCCCCTCCCTTGGCTTGTTGCGCCTTGAAACACTTGTGTATAGGCGCGTTATAAATGCCATATCATACCATACAAGACACTAACTTCTGTTGAGCCTTTCCAAGTCTAAAGGTGCAAGTGGGGGTACAAACTTGGTTTAACTTTGAAATTACGGTGGACCCGAAAAACTAAGGTCAAGAATAATAAATTAAGCCTTGCTTTCTTGGCAAAGTGCAGGAAGGCAACGTTTGCACATTCACTCAACACAGGGCTGGGAGATTCCTCCTACCAATAAAATATATTACGAGTGGTTAAAGGGTAAATGCCTCAATAGTAGCTGCTACCTCCTATGTTCATTGGCTTGTATATAACATACACTTAAGTATTAACATCAACAGTGCTTAAATGGTACACTGTCCAAGTTCATCTCCAAATGCCTCTGGCTTGATATTAGTGAAACTGTAGCCAACAAAAACGCAGTCAGTGAAAATGTTGGGGTAAAAATATCTCTGCATTTAATAAGTTTCCAATCAAAAGGTAGTCACAAAATGCATCTGAAAAGTAGCCAAACATGTAGTGCTGCTAAGGTAATTGCTAGGGCTAGTGGGTGGGGGGGGGGGGGGTAGGTTTAGTGGGATTGTGATTGTCTGGTTTCAGGTTAGGATAGGGGTTGGGGTAAGGAAAGGAGGTTTGGTAAGTCATGAGGGTAGATTTAGTGTCAGGGTTAGTGTTAGAGTAGGGGTTTATTGTAAGGCTAGGGCTAATAGAGTAATGGTTTGGGTAAGTGTTAAAGAAAGGGATAGGGAGGTTGAGAGGGCAGGTAATGTTGGCGTAGGATAGCGATTAGGATAAGCCTAGTGGGTAGGGTAAAGGAAGGATTAGGGTAAGTGGTAGAGTTGCAGTTAGGGTAAGGCTAAGTTTAGGATTAGAGCAGGGGTTTGGATGAAGGCAAGGGCTACGTACTTTGTGGTGAGCAGGTGATGGGGTTGGAGATGGGTTCACTGTTCATTTTCTATTTTTTTGTATTGCGTCACATGCAAATAAAATGCTTTAGCACACAGAAGGTAGTGTTCTGTAAGAGATCAGAGTAGAAAGAGTGTCTTAATTCGGGTTAGGGAAAGTTTAGGAATGGCATTAGGCTGGTTGTGGAAGTTATTTTAGAGGCTGGATTCATATTTAGGGTATTAGCCTTGTACTTTTGTGCATTTCAAAATAGCTTTTTGATGCGACCTTATACTGGCAAAATGTGCATGCAACGCTTGTATTGTATGAGTCAATTTTTGAAAACGGCTTTTTGCCGACTACATTTTCCTTGGGACATTTTCACATGGAACCGATATTAGTTACCAGGCATTTTAGCTCTTACAACCAAGATTTCCACTGTCCACAATCAAAGCGTGACTAGTGATACATATTAGTCTTGTGGCTGTGCTTGTAGGAGTTGAAAATGTGGTGTTGCACTAGTAGGTTGCCTAAAGTAATGTAAAGTAATGCCAAGGAATAACCAGGTTATCTTATGCCCTTACATACTAGGGTCCAAAGAGATGATCGTATAGACTTTCAAATATATTTTGGCCTTGGTGATGGTCCCAGGTTTAACATACAGTGGAGTGGGGTATGAAACCCACATCTATGGTAAAGCTGTTTTTTAGGTTGAGCAGAGTTCCTAAATTCCTGTGGTGGAAGAAATTACCATTTGGATGCACATGTATACAGGAAACTGACAGACCGAAACAAATTAAAGCACATAGCAAAGTACCATCCAAGCCACAGCAAGCCTTTTATACATGTTGATCTTGAGGTCATGCCTAGTGACGTTGTAAGCAGACGAACCACTGCATTTGACCTGAATAGGCATGATCACAACCAATATTTGTCCTCAACCAAACAGAAGGCGGAGACAAAGTGTCTAGCGTGTCTAAACTAAAATGTATAGGAACCAACATCAAGCCCCAAGACATGGAAGAATACTGGACAGTATACTAAGTACTGGCAATGTATCCCCTAGATACCGGATGTAAAGGGGTTATGGGTCAAAGGATCGAATGGTCAAAGGGTCGACACCAAAGGACCGAAAACCAAAAGGATCAAATTTTTTTTTTACATTTTTTTTTGGGGGGTGGGGGGGGGGAGAGGGGTGTCCCCCCACCCCCGTTTTTTTTTGTTGCTAAAAACCATTTTTTTTTACCTATACGAAAACCAAAAAAAAAATACATAATTTAAAAAATAAATTCGATCCTTTGGTTTTCGGTCCTTTGGAGTCGATCTTTTGACCATTCGACCCTTTTTTTTTCGATCCTTTGACCAGACACCTTCTATGGGTACGCTCTTACAACATACAAATGTCTGTATGCATACAGAGATAATTATATAATTTACCATAGAGTCACTTATAATGTATATGTTCCTGGGAGTGTGTTACTATGTACGCAAGTGAGTTTAGGGATTGAGGGCAATTATAAGCCATTACTAAGGTCGCTTTGGAAACAAACTCTAGAGGAAATCGTCTTTGACTAAATGGAAACCAGATCCAAGGCCTTGGGATGAAGCTAATGAATATGCCAGCCTCTCAAGGTACTGATTATATTCCACTGTTGACAGACTTCACCACTGTTGGAAATCCCTCAAGGCACCTCGGGCGGTCCCACAGACACATATACAGCAAAGTGTTATATGAAGCTAAATAGGCCTTGCGTAAAGACCTGAGAGAAATAAGAAAACGCCTCCCAAGAGTGGAAGTTCATGAAGCCGTAAAAGCAAGACGCGCGACCTATCGAAACTGGGCGAGGTCTCATGCCATTATCATCGATCAAGATCGCGCTGAGCATATGTTACGCCTACTTATGACAAGCAATACACGTGATATTTGGAAGATTTTGAATATGGACCTCTTTAAATGTACTCCGAATATTATAAACACCATTCCAGGAGACGTATAGGACACGCACTTTTCCTTGGTTTTTCAGAAATCTGAAACAACGGCTCTGTCAACGATCAGTGCCGTTGACACTCAGTGGGATGTTCAGATGGCGCACAATGATATTATACGAGCTATTAATGCTTTAAAGATCTCGCGCGCAGCCGGTCCAGGTCTGATTTCAAATGTAGATCTAAAAAAACATCCAAGTCAGTGGGCAGATTTTATTGAAAACTTGTTCATGAAAATTAGCTTGCCTGGAGCAGCCAACAAGATGGCCGCCTAGCTATGGAGCTCCGACACCCACAGATCTTCATCGGCGGACAACGGCGGATTCCGTACACCTCTGACCCCGAGAGCCGCACCAGATAATTCCCCTAGCTGCGGGGCACATATTGGGGAAAAACCACCGCCTGAGACTCGGCCGCTGCCGAGTTACGATCGACTGTGCCGGCTGGCCCTGTGCGGCCGTTGGGCCCTCCTCCTGGGACACCGGAGAGCGGGGCGCTCTATCATCCAGGTGCGTCGCCGCTGGGCTGGAGGCGGAGATCGGTGTGGAGGACCTCTTGGCGTGCCACCGCCGCGGGACGAGACCGCGCTGACGCTGTGGACGCCGGCGCAAGCTCCATCTGGTCTGCCGCCTCGAGGCCCGCCGACCGCGGGCGGGGAAGGTGAGTGCCTCAGGGACGGGTAGCGCGCCGCCGACCATCCGCTACCTCGCCAGAGCTCCCGCGAGCCCGGCGTCATCTCTGAGGCGGCTGCCTCCTTCCTCCCCCCCTCCACCTTGGCATTACCTGCTTCTCCCTGCTGGGCGCGGCGGCGGTCTACAACATCCCACGCCTGGCCCCAGATCTCAAGCGGGGCTTGCCGCTCACTGGCCCTGCCGGCTGCGGCGGCTGCTGCACCCCGGCCCTGATTCCGGTGGAGGTGGCTAGAACCTCTGATTTACAAAAAGTCTCCCCAGCCCTTCCTCACACACTCGCGGGCGGCGAGCAACGCAACAATTCAGGGGTGGTGCAGCTAACGGCTCCCCCTCGCGCCGTGAGACCCCTGCAATCCACCCGAGTGACATTTACAGCCGGGGAGCTGGAACAGCACGATAATCCACGAGCGGAGAGGGCACCCTCCATTACCACTGCCTGCAACTGGTTAAACAATACGGATCCTTGCCCAGGAGGGCCCCCAACCCACCCCACTCACTGAACTCACACAAGTGAGCCTCTATACCACCCAAACCCACCCCACTCACTGAACTCACCCAATTGAACCTCAATACCACCAGACATTGCACTAGCTACTCTGGAGCCCATTGAATCTCCCTCCAGTTATATCCGCCTGCTGCGCCTGCCCAGCCACGGTGCTCCGGCTCATCCCGTCATCATACAGCTCTCCCCCCGGCCAACCCTTCTCCACAATTCCCACACTACTACTGGCCCCCTCCTATACTGAGTTCACCACCAATCTGTCCACCTGAAATTGCAATGTCGAACAGAGCACGGGGCGGGAACAAGGTAGGCGCCATGGACAAGTTCACCAAGGCTGCGCCCAGGTCAGACCAGGCGTCCTCCTCCACAGCACAAGAAGACGGCGATGCCCTGCCCGATCCACCTCAGCCTGACCTTACTGTAATGATGGAGTCTATGGCCAAAAACTTTGCAGCCTTCCATGAAAAACTAGACGATATCAAAGCTAACGTAGCCTCCCTAAGAGCCAAACTAGACCAACATGGTGCAAAAATCACGGAGGCAGTGCAGAGAATAGGAACCAACGAGGATAATGTTCACACCTTACAGGGCACCGTCGCAGAGCTCGTCCGGGACATGAAACAGGTCAAGGCCAAGGGTGATGACCTCGAATCGAGGTCGCAAAGAAATAACATTCGCATAGTGGGGGTTCCCCGAAACTGCTCTAAAAGGGCGTATGGAACTAGCGGTCGAACAACTTCTTAAAGACCTACTGGGCAACCCCAAGTTATCGCCATTCTTCACGGTAGAAAGAGCACATCGTTCACTGGCACCCCGACCCAAACCTGGCTACTTCCCCAGACCAATAATTGCAAAACTGCTAAGTTAAAAAGTCAGGGACCATTTACTCCGCTTGGCCAGAGAGAAAGGGGAACTAAGGCTGGACTCACAAACAATTAGAATTTTCCCTGACTTTTCTGTGGGAGTGCAAATGGAACGCCGCCAATTTGCAGGAGTCAAAAAGATGCTGAGGGAGAGGAAAATCGAATATGCTATGCTCTTCCCGGCTCGCCTAAAATTTACCCATCGTAACAAGATATACTTCTTTACTGTTCTAGATGAGGCAGTTAAATTTATCGAGGTGCACATCCCGCTAGCGGACCATGTGGAGGAACCAATCAATGACGACTAAAAGGCAAGTTCGCAGGACCTGGCAATAGACTTTATCAGCTATCAGCTATGCCTCTCCAAAAAGCTGCCCCCCCCCCTTTGGGGGCAAACTGGTTCTCCCCCCCCTCGCTATTCTGGGCCTAAACAGCCCCGATGGCTCTATCCGAGGGCATGATATGAAGAGAGGGGTATACCCCCTATAATATCTGACCTCAATGGCGCACACTGATCCAGAACCCCGTCACCTCAGCCTATCAGTTAGGCACCAGACCACTCCAAAAATGCTGTGGTTCTCGGGGTCCGAGTACATACTTGCCTTCCTTGTACCCTATGTCTCATCAGCCGTGCAAAATATCTATGATGTACCATCATAACATGTGTTAACAAATGTGGGTCGTCAGCAGCGGTAGCGCCCACTGCAGCTGCAATGCCCTCTGAGGCGAAGTGTTTATGGTTGAGCCCCTGTTGGGCAGTTAGTCTAGCATTGCCGGACTGGGAATGGCACGTGGTTGGTTGTTTTGGTTGTGGGTATTATCACACTGCTGACTCTTTTCGGGCGGTGAGGGTGGGGGGCGTTAAAGTTGTGGGAAGTTATATGAAAATTGGCAAGAAAGTGATGACTGGGTTCGAAGTGTGGCGCAAGAACGCCACAGTTGCACATCTCTTGATAAACAGACGCAGATACTTTAGCTCTTACAGTTGGGACGTCCCATAAAATGCTAGCATGGCTATTAAAAGGATGACATGGAACATTCGGGGATTGACAAATTTTACAAAGTCCCGTAGGATCACAGCATATGCACAAAGACACAGGATTAAGGTACTCCTGCTGCAGGAGATGCACGCTCAGAAACTCCTATCATCCAATCTTGCACCGTCGTGGGGCACCAACAGATTTTATACCCAATTCTCCACTCAATCTAGAGGAGTCCTAACATTCATTCACAAATCTGTAAAATTTAAACTCCACGCATCCCATATCGACACGGAGGGCAGGTATGTGATCCTTCACTGTACCCTGGCTAGCCAGGAATGCCTACTTGTGAATTCGTACGGCCCCAACACCGACTCCCCCGAATTTATAGATGCTGTGACCGCCATTATCATGAAATATGTGGAGGTTCCCATTATATGGGGTGGGGATATGAATCTTATACTTGACAACGACATGGACAGGACAACCTCGACCCGTAGGGTCGTGCCCCGAGCCGCCAGACGGCTCCTTACACAGATGAATTCCCAGAACCTATATGATGTGTGGAGAACGCTCCATCCCCTGGACAGAGATTACACCTTCTACTCCACAGTGCATGATGGCTCTTCCCGAATGGACATGTTCTTATTGTCGGGGTGCCAGGTGGGTAGGGTGCTGGATGTCAAGATACTCGCCCACACGCATTCTGATCACTCCCCGGTGCTGCTGCAGATCCAACTGGATAACACTCTGGAGGCCCGACCAGCCTGGCGCTTTAAGTCGGAGGCCTTGTCTGACATTGTTTTCAAAGCTGAGATATTATCGGATATAACCACTTTCTTCGAACACAACAACACGCACGATACACCCGAGGGGACCCGTTGGGAAGCATTTAAAGTTTACATCAGAGGGATGTGTATCTCGAGGGAGGCCGGGGTGCTTAAAGTTATAAGGCAAGCCCTACACTGCTCCGAAACGAAGCTTAAAATTTTAGAACAACAACATACTTCCGCCCCAACTCCGGCCAACCTTGCAAAAATTAGAACAGAACTAGAACTGTTTGAATCCCATGCCCTAAGCGAGGTGTGTTATTTTGCTCGCCCAGTGGCCGCCCGACGGTACGGCGAGGGCGATAGACCTAGCAGAACCCTGGCCAAACTGTACGTGTGGAGGGTGGCAGATCCTGGATAGACAGTATTCTAGACGAACGGGGCGAGCGACATTGGTCCGATCAGGCCTTAACTGACATCTTCGCTGGCTTCTACGCCAGGCTCTATGGACCCCAACCAGAACACAACGCTCAAGATCTAGACGACATGTTGGAACGCATCCCTATGACCATCATCTCCCAGAGTACCAGGGAACAGCTTGACATCCCGTTCACCCTGGAAGAGGTAGTCCAGGTGATCTCCGACCTTCCGAAGAATAAGGCTCCGGGTCCCGACGGGCTCACATCTGAGTTCTACCGTGAACACGTCGCCATCCTAGCTCCCATATTGCACGGAGTCTGGACCGAATCCCTTCGATTGGCCTCTCTCCCTCCCTCTTTAAGGGAAGCCCTAATCACTGTTCTCCCCAAACCAGGGAAACCCCCAGATGAATGTGGATCCTATAGGCCCCTATCACTTATCAACACAGACATGAACATTTTTGCCAAAATAATTGCGAATATATTCCTCCCATTTATGCCCCATATGATCCAGACCAAAGTGGATTTGTTCCAGGCCGCTCCACTGCTCTTAACATCCATCGACTATTCAATATATTGTCCAGAATTGACCCAAAGGCGGACGCAGTGGCGGTCACGCTAGATGCCCAAAAGGCATTTCACATGGTTTCATGGAAATACCTATGGGCTGTACTGGAAAAAATGGGGATAGGCCCGAACATGCTCTCCTACATAAAACTGTTATATGCTGACCCGAGGGCTAAGGTGCTGGTTAACTCCATTGTCTCCTCCCCCTTTGTGCTACACAGAGGCACCCGTCAGGGATGCCCGTTCTCCCCCATCCTTTTTGCGCTCGCCATCGAGCCTATGGCAGATCACGTTAGGGACAGATATACTCGCAAGGGTATTCGCCTGCAGGGCACGCTGGAAATTATTTCACTGTATGCCGATGACGTACTCCTATATGTCAGGGACCCCTCCACACACCTCGACCCGATCATCCGAGACATAACAAAAATAGGAACGTACTCTGGCTTTACCATCAACTATTCTAAATCAGAGATATTCCCCCTCACTGCGGCAACCCAGAAGCCAACATGTGAATTTCCCCTACAATGGTCCCCGGGGGGCATCAGGTACTTAGGGGTACAAGTTTCACTAACCAAGGCCTCCTTACTGATGGATAATTACGAGGTGGCAGCACAGCACATTGAATCCAAAATGCTCAAATGGCGCAACCTCCCTCTGTCTCTGGCAGGCAGACTGTCAGTAATCAAAATGATTGTGGTCCCTAAGCTCCTTTACATCTTTTCTAACGTTCCATTTTGGCCCGGGAAGCAATACTGACTCCACGCCGCGTGTGCCCAATTCCTCTGGCATTCTGGGGCAGTCCGCAAAAAGTGGCTACATATGACCCCCCCTACGAGAAAGGGGGTTTCTCAGCCCCAGATCTAACCCTATACTGGATTGCAGCACAGGCCCAACACGCCACGCACTGGTATGCATACCTGAACCAACCTCCACACGTCAAATTGGAGGAACTGGCGGGGGACGGGACTAACATTATGACCCTGTTGTTACACCTTACGTTCCAGACTGACGCCCCTGCAGACCCTGTGGCCACTACAATTAGAGCATGGAATATGATCCTGAACCCGGCACAAGAGCTTCGCCCATACTATAAATGGCTACCCTTACGACAATTCTCAGGTCTCTCCCCCACACACGATCATCATTTCATCCAACATTGGGAAGCCCTGGGATACCAAGCTCTTACGGACCTGTACCCAGATGGTAAATTCATCACCCCCCAAACATGGAGACCCGGGCACTCTAACTCAGCGCTCGAGCTACTACAATACTTTAAGCTAAGAGCGGCGGTCCGTGCATTGTGGCCGTCGTACCCAGACGAGCCCCCGGACTCACCCGAACTCCAATACATAGCAAACTCCACGGGGGCAGGGGCATAGTGTCCTCCCTGTATAAAATGCAGTTATCAAAGCGAGAGAACACGTCCCTAAAACCAAGGGAAGCCTGGGCCAGAGAGCTAGAAATAGAAATCACTGATGGTACGCGGAACAACATGTGTGCACACGCACGCAAGGTCTCCCTAAACGCAAGATTCCGCTGCATACAATATAAACTACTCAACAGACTATTACACACCGCTCAGAGTAGCGAACTTCACACGCTCCCCTGCCCACAGGTGCCCGAAATGCAACTCCGAGGAGGCAGATCATATGCACATGTTTTGGTCCTGTACTGCGCTTAGAGCGTTCTGGCTGGAAGTAATGAAAGCGCTCACAGATATAATTGGGTCCCCACTAGACCCCGACCCGCTGGCCCTGTTATTTGGTATATGGTCCGGAGAAAACGCAAAAAAAGTCTAAATTTCTGAATGTATGCGCTATTGTTGCTAAAAGATGTATTTTGCAGGGTTGGAAACGCTGTTCTCCTCCCACCTTTGAAATGTGGTTGAAGGCCCTCACCTGGGCGCAGACCTGTGAGGAGGAGTATATTGGATCCCTGCCCACGCCATCTCGCCAAAAGAATGTGTGGACAGAGTTCTGCACTTATTTGAACAATAAAGATGAGGTTGAGTGGGGCCCCGCTCCCCCGCTGGATCCGCCTGTCACGTTGCCATAAAGACTAGACACCTTGCCTCCTCCTGAGTTGTCATTATCCCCCCCCCATTCTCGAGCCGTCTCAAAATGCATGAAGTAATGCCCAGCTGTGCTATTGTGATTCTGTGTATCTCTGTGTAAAATGTGCTATTCCTCTCTTGACCTTTTCTTGCCAATAAACAAAAGTATAAAAAAAAGAAATTTTAAAAAAATGGAAATTAGCTTGTCTAAAAAATTGCCTGAATCATGGAGGACTGCCATAGTGGTGCCAATTCACAAAAGGGGCAGTTGGGATGATCCGAATAACTATCGCCCAATTGCCCTTTTGGACACGATTGGAAAAATCTTTGGGTCTAGTTTGCGTGTTAAACTTGCAAAGTGGGCAGAAATTTCTCAGATTACTGACATATGGAAAACAGGCTTCACGAAGGGTGTTGGAGTCGATGTAAACCTGTTAATCTTGACGATCTTAAAACTAGAAACTCTAAAGAAAAATGGAAAAATCCACTTTGCATTTATTGACATGAAACAGGCTATCGATGGTGTGAACCGCAGCCTACTATGGGCTAAACTGTCAAAATGGTGTTGTCCGGCCTCCATCCTTCAACCGATCATTGCACTTCACGACCATACATCAATCAAAGTCTGATTAAACAACAGTGGTCTGCTATCCAACACCATCTTGACACAAAGGTGTCAAACAAGGATGCCCGCTTGCTGCAGAGCTATTCAAACTATTTCTGGCTGATCTCTCAAACCATCTCGATCAGGTTCCTTGCTTTTTACCCATAATAAACCAAATCCCAATTAAATATATCATCTATGCGGATGACTTGGTGCTGATGGACAGAACCCAAATTGGGCTTCAGCGCCTTTTAGTGGGTCTACAAAAGTACATGGTCCTAAACGAATTGACAATAAACACTTCAAAAACAAAAATTGTGTCAGTTGGAAATGTAAAAAGCAAGAAAGATAAAGCGTTTAGGTGGAAAATCACTGATTCCAACATCTCTTCTGTCGATTCCATAAGATACCTAGGGGTCCAATTCAACAACTCCATCCGTGAACAGCAATGGGTTGGCGAATTAACATCAAAAATGATGAAGCTCGGTCTGCAAGGAGCAAAAATCAACAGGAACTATGGAAAGTTTTCTCTGGAACCTGTCCTTAAATTCTACCTACAAAAAGTGGTACCAATAATAACATTCGCGGCAGGGGCCGGTGGAATATAAGTGAGCAAACATGGCATGTACTGGAAGGTCGCTTCTGGCAAAAAGTACTGAGATTGCCACAATCAACATCGATGACTATCCTGAGACATGAACTAGTTCTAAACTCACTGCACACCAGAGTGGTGTGGAATTCAATTGGCACAATGCGTAAAATGGCCCTAAAATCACCGGCGCCGGCATATAAAATCTTTGTCAATGAATATTTTCCAAACAACCAAAACTTACTGACTACATGGTTTCGCAAGTTACTACCATTCTTAATGGCTGCAGACATAAATAATCAAGATCTTCTAAATCGCCCGCAGCTTGCCAAAAAGAAATTCGAACATTGGGCCTGGATTGTCAACAATGAATCACTACAAAAGCTGAAATCAACAAAACTCGTGGGAGGCGATCACAGGAAACTAAATGAACCAGCACGCTACTTACGACATTGTCCATCTCGTCACCATCGAGAGCAATTTCTTAGGTTTCGGGCGAATATCCTAAAAACCAGAGAAATTCTTTGGCAAAGAAATGATAAATCTATAAAGGATAACCTTTGCCGCTTCTGTGGACTGGCTACTGAAACATCTAAACATCTGATAATCGAATGCAAACAGATAGTCAGCCAACGCTCACTGCACCTTGGAAAGTTTGCCCCCTTGGATGAAGGTGTGGATTGGTGGTGGGCTAGGATCATCTCTGGAAATAATATAAAACTTGTGTGCGCAATTGTGAATTATCTTGACGTGACTCTGAAAGCAGATGCTTAATACTTTTGATTAGTTTTTGTGCTGGTTCTCTAGAGGGCTTGTGGAGTTTTCTTTTCTTTTTTTTTCTTGTTGTCTCTTTCTTTTGAAACAAAAGTTTGAATCTTGTGTTCAAACTGAAGATTAAAAAAAAAAAAAAAAATTCTAAGCCATTACACTCCCTAGACAACGCATTCAGGATTAACATTATTTGAACACATCCGTGATAAAACATTACACTTGGCACAGTATTGCAAAGTGCCATTTTTAAACTTCATTAAGCAGTGAAATTACTGTTGGTAAAGAAGCCTGTGAAGGCGAGAGATGTCAGGATGCATTGCAAAGTGTTTTACAGCTTTTAGAGGTGGGAAAGCATCAAAATAAACTGCAGACAACCGATGAGAAACACGGGGGACTTATGGTAGCAATGCTAAATGTTTACAAACACACCACATTAAATCCACGGGCAGAATGCACATGCAATACATATTTTCTCCTTGTGCCTTTTTGAACCATCTATATTGGGGCAGTTGTCACTGCATAAACAGAGTTGTGCTTTTCTGACATTGCCAAAACCTGCTTTAAGATGTGCAGCTCTTCGGGATTGGCGAGCTTACGATGTGATTGATATTTGCAGTTGTTTGGATAAATACAACAATCCAATTTTAGCGCGAGACCAAAATGGCATTTTCTGTTGGATTGCCATTCTCCGATTTCGTTGTGAATAGTTTTCAATGACAACTGTTAACTTTCTGCGAACTAAAAGTGTTGTGACTTAAAATGTGCAAGTCTAAATAGAGTGGCTTCTCGAAACTCTAAATGTTCCGCCTTTTTAGCTTTCCCTATAGCCATCAAAACTACAGTACGTTTTGTTGTGTGATATTAATGTCTTTTACAGTTTTTTGTTCCAAACTTTCATTCTGCTGCTACCATCCGATGAGGACTGCAAAGCAAAGGATTAACACTTATAACATTGTCATTTTCAAAACCAGAATGACGGCGTCAAACTTCTTTGTGCATTATAGTTTATGTAAACAAAAGAAAAAGAAAATCGACCGACTGAAGTTTGTATGGGCCGAAAAATTTGCAAAATAAATAACGGATCTGGAATGGAGCTACCTCGGCTGTTTAATTCAACAAAACCTATATCATTCCAAACACCATGATTGGCACAAATGTTGACACCAGGGTCCTTCCACAGCATGTGAAACGAGCACCAAGCATTCAAATAGTTATAACAAAGGAAAATTACAAAGTGCGTAATCGATATTAATTAAATGTAGCCTTTTATAAAGTCCACGCAGTCGAGAAACATTGCACAAAGTAACAATGTTACTTTCTACAGCATAGATTACCTTTTTCCACTGAAACTTCAAAGACAGAAAGGACAGAGCACGGGTCCTGTGATGACAGATGGAGACACATGCCTGCAGGGCCAGGTTTTCACCAGCTCTAGACTCAGTGGTGTCAGGCTACAAACCAAGATAACGGCAGCAAAAGGTAACACTGTCCCAGTGTTTGGCAGGCGAACGGAAGCCTAAACTAGGCAGGAGCCATTAAACCTAATCTTGTTTGGGGACGAGGTTTTATTAAAGTCAGATCACACTGTACAGTAGTAATAAGAATGACAGAAAAGGGTCCCTTTGCTTTAAAAACATCCCGTAATCTAGCAACCATCTCATTCGGCTCATCCTCATGGAACCCATTTTAGACTATAGACAAGCAAACACTACAGACAATACTGCTGACCGGCGATGACTGCATGTCTATTGAACGATGAAAAGATAACGTATGAAAGTTAAGGACACTGGATCAGAGAAAGGACAGCGATTGATCGGCTCAAGGGAACATCATATGCATCCCAACAAGCAGCAGCTCGTATTGGGGTGGAAACAGTTATTCTGCAGGTCGCAGTAGAGGACAGGCACCTAGGTGAACGTTTCCTATTTTTTTGTTGGGGGTATTTTTAGTCACCATTATTTTGGGGGCCTGTAATCCTGTTTCAAGGGAATAAAAATGTCTGGTAGGCTGCAAATCTGTAGGGCTGATCTGCACTCTACAGTGCTCCTTTTCACAGGGAGAGAAAAGACCAAATCATTTAACATTAAACAAGTTAAGCAAGATGCCGCCGAGTGGAGGGTGTGGGTTGGGGGAGATTACAAATGGCATGGAGCGGGGGCGGGGGGGGCACAAACATGAGAGGTAATGCATGCGCCCAGAGAGAAGACATGGGAATGTGCGTGCACCCAGAAGACAAAGGGGACCGCGTTCATGCTTTGAAGAGATGGAGGCGCATGTTCACAAAAAGTCAAAGTTACTCACTGTAATGAATACCCTACTAAGTACATTTTACGCACTAACCTTTGGACATCATGTAGAGGTGAGTGGGATGTAGGGAGGTGGGGGAACAGAGGCAGGGGGTAGGCAGGACTGGAACCACTTTCCACCAGAAAGTCTTCCAAGGTTTATTTGAACGTGCGGTCATTCGCATGGACCCGCACCCTCCAGCCACCTCCCTTCGGCCTCAACCAGTCAGTCCCTTTCCATCAGTCAAGGCCATACATGAATGATGTCTAACTTAGCGGAGTAGGTGAGAAGGCATATGGTGGAAAGGGTACTATGTAGTAGGAGTACAATAGTCACTACAATGAGAAACAAACTGGTCCCACACCCTTCTTCCATAGACTAACAAGCAAAATAACCTAGCAGGGAGTGGGACCTAGCCTCATCTAGCCAAACAAGTTCTGAAGCACTTCCTGGCCAAATTAGGTGTCGGCCAAAGAGCTGGAATCAATGCAGTAATGCTAAAGAAAGCAAGGGCCACATCCCTGCCTTGGCAATGATGATCAAGGGGACATACCTCAGGAAGTCCAACAACACAGCGTTGGCCATCACTGTATGATCATGCAAGCCCAAGTGGGAGAGAGGGTCCACCACTTGTATCTCTTGTCTGGATGCAGGAGAATATCAAGAAATCATAAATCATCTTGGAAACAACGATCCAAGGGAGGAACCAAAGATAAAGAGTCACTACGAAGAGCGGAAGCCCTTGGTCCTACATCTTTCAAGCCCAACATAGATCCAGACTATTGAGGACCTTTTCTGCCTCAGTGGCCAGATACAGGAAGAGGTGCAGTAGGGGAAACTCTTGGGTCAAATTAATCCTCAGCACAACTTTAGGGATGAAAATGTCTGTAGCTCCGCCAGGAGAAATGACGTTTTTCCATGAGCCGCAACAGAGGAAGACATTGCCAGGAAAGGCTACTTACTAGGACCCCATTCGTATCCTACAAAGCTCGAGGAGTCCTCCCATGGGAGCGCTGTGGCGATTCCAGGAAATGAGAGCTAGAGAATGTCAGTTTGGGCCAACTTGTTTTATTAAGTCTTCCAAGTGCAGGGTTAATACTGGAGGAATGTCAAAAGGTATAAGGGAAAACCTAGAAAAGGAGAATTACTTTTTAGAACCACGTAAAAGATGGGACAACACAAAGTGGGGGTTTTCCAGTGCTCCATGCATCTCAGCAGTAGCTCCTTCAAAGCCTTCAAGTCACATCTAAGTCTCTGTCCCTCCAATGTCCTGCTCTAATAAGCAAAAGGTTCCAAGGGAATGGCCAACACAGAGGTGTAAATCTACTCTTAGCAAATCATTTAGCCCCCTTGCTAATCCTAACCTTACAACAAAAAGGGTTTTCTTAATTTAAACCTCACCCGTCTCAGTATATTCTTCTCCAGGTCTCACGTCGTCTCGTACCGTCCCATTTAGAATTCGCCAGTTACTTGTATTCTCGGTGTCCAGACCCCTTTCAGGTTTCCAACTAGACTGTGCACTAGGACCCCAACTGGCCCATAAAGCTTGGGGTTGCCCAATAGCACTTTAAGATGAGGCAGCAGCACCCGCGAGATGGATGGGGATGCAGATTAACACTCTAGCATAAAATCAATAATGACAACTCAATGGAACATCAGCTATTGCTCAATCTTCCTTCTCGCTTCAACAACCGCAACAAACTTCATAAAAAACACAACATTGATACTAAAAACTCGTCATCACTGACATGTAATGCTTAAAATGTTGCATGCAATTCTATTGGTTATAGGAACGTAACTTTAATATAGGTGCTATATCTGTATATGGTAACTGAGTGAGGGGATTGGATAAACAGTGTCAGGTGGGGCATCTAAGCCCTTCCTTCAAAATGGCTACTATGGACATCACTAAAAGTACGACGTCTCATTGGTTCTACTAACTATAGGACCCCAGATTACTTGGTCCACTATGATTGGGTTGGCACCAACCCCACTCATACTTTTCCACTAGCTTAGCAGCGTGCAGAATAGCCGGCCAGGTGCAGGGTGCTCGTTTGCTCCCCCAGCCTTCCTCCAATTATTGCTACAATCAATCATCACCTCAGTGGTCATGTGTCAATTATTTCTTGGTGGTTGTCCTCGAGACTGCATCTCTGTCTGGAAAAGTTCAGATATCTGTGCATGGGACAAGGCCACGCATAGGTGTGAAAGCTTCATCTCTTGTCGCTTGGCTGGTCACGTGTTTCAGACACCGTGAAATACTCTCATTCTCCATGCAATTTGTGTATTTGATTTAGCTTTGCCCAGCACCTGCCTTCTGCAGCTTATGTTGACCTCTCTGAACAGGATATTCTGTTCTTTGCTTCATTAATTGTATCTACTGTATTTTAGCCGATACGACCATGGCTTCTTAGCACGATTTACATGCGTCCGAGTTTCTCTTTGTCTTTAGTTTTCGATTTACATGCTGAGGGTCTCCTCTCCTGAGACCTTTAGTAACCTTTGGTTGACTCTGCGTTTGAGCTTAGTGCAAGTATACTTATACAGACTGCTCCTTTTTGAGGTAGATATGTATAGGTGGCGCTTATTGCAATCTATCTTACTACTAAGCATAGCAAGCTGCACGATTTTCTTAGCTTACTTGCGGTTCCAAGCATATGTACACGTGTAAACTGGCTGCATATCTTCATCACGCACATGGCATAAGCTTCTTACATTTGACATTGTTATTTCACTTTAGGTTCATGATGTCCCTTATCCATGGTGTTTCGTCTCTTTTCGTAACTCGCAGGTCGTCATATCTTCTATATGCGAGTCATTTCGGGTTCTTGTCACGTCACCATTCGTCTTCCTTCGGTATCTTTTTAGCTTCTTCAGTGACTGTGCTCTGACATCCTTCGTTTTGTTTTATTTGTTGATATGGCTTTCTCAATGGATACCTTACTGTCCAGGTTTTCTTAGGCGTTGGTACTTCAACAGGTGCTGTTCTTTTGATAGGTACTGGACAGAGCCCCACTGCGGCTCTCTGCTGGTTTATTTGCTCATCATACATCACATATTTCGGCGTGAAAGTTCCTGGTACTTCAAAATGAACGATTTGAGTGCGGGTCGTGCTTGGGACCTCCTCTAAAAGACCTTTGCACGGCCTCTCATTTTCCCAGCATATAGACCACTTGAGAGTCTTGTCTGCGCCATGGCTGCCAGTAAGTGTGTCACTGCTATCCAAGTATTAGTCTCCCCGTTTCCCCGGGGATCGGCGAGCAGCTAGTCTGCTTCTTCCCTGCTCTCGATTGGTCACCCCCCTACGCCCCCAGTGACTTCTTAATGGGCTTGTAATCTTAACACAGAGCTCTTTTTCGTATTGGCTAACATGTATGCTGGATCTATTACTCCAAATTACCTGTTCTGAGTTTTTTAAATGTGGGTCAGGAAGACAGCACCATCTGGAAATGCCTGGCACATTTGTTCCTGACTCGGAGGCCCTTCGCTGCTTTCTGTGTAAGCGGGGAGCACTGGTGGGGCATTTCCTCTTGATCGTGCCATCTCCATGAAGTCAGGCTTTTATTTTTCCCTTGAATATTCAGGTACATTGCACTGAAAGCTTGCAATTCGGAAACTATTTTGCTGTCTGTCTCCATCAGTCCCCAGGGTTGCTGGGACGGGTCGTCCTCCGTTAATGGTTCAGTGATTTGTGTCCTTCAAGAGGAATTGTACATACTGAATCCCAGTGGGGGAGGAGAGTCCACGAAATCCTGCTCCAACCACCCTTTTGGGGTTACATCATATAACCACTAGACCACCTCAGTCAATGGTGGCTCGGCCCGCTAATTACAAAGGATGGGGAGTTTCGCAAACTCACGACAGAGCCCATCAAAATGTCACTTGACAACTGAGTTCAACAAGAAAAAAGAAAGGTCGACGGAACTCTTGTAAGCCCCAATGGAGGAGAGGTAGGTACGGCAAGTATATTGAAACCCCAGACAAAGCAAGACATGATGGAAAGGACTGATCCCAGCCCAAAGAACGAGGTGTCCATCCCTCTATTAACACATCAGTGGCAAAAACAGGCCCACTTTCTTTTGTACCGATTCTGTGTAGGTAAATTTTTCTCTGCTAATTAGACTTGCTTTCATTAATGGTTCATGAAAAAAAGCCCAGAGTGCAAAGTACCTGGCTGTGCGGTCTACCGACGTGCCCGGGTTGCTGCTCTGCAGTGGCAGAAGGTCAGGTTGCCTTATTAACTGCAAAAACCTCAGATTCAAAAATGTAATAATTGCGTGCCTCAAGCCAGCCTGGTGGCACTAGATTAATAAATATTAGCCATGACCGATTTGCCATGGTGGTTGATGGGATCATACAAGTATAACGCCACAGCATTTGGATGTCATGAAGTGACCCATTAATGACAGGGCTTTGTGTGTATTAGTGGCCGGGCCTGGCCGTACCCACAGCAACCATATGGGACCCTGCACAAGAAGCTCCTCTATGATACCACTGAGTGCGAGAAACCTCAGGGTATTCTCACACCTCCTCCACTTGTATCCTCTTCTCAAGTGGTCAGGGAAAGGCTATTGCTATTGGATGCTGACCCTGGGGGTGGAGAAGCGAGGAAGAATCACCTGGGTGGAGGGTCCTTGTGGATTGGGAAGAGGGTAAGCACATGCGAGACATGGTATCCCCCTTTCCTTTACGAAAACCAACCTAACCCCTCCCCCCGGCCTTTGTGGGCTATTGCCAAATATCTCTCCTCATTAAACCTACTAGAGTACTGTGACAAGTAAGAGGCCTGAAGAGTGTTGTAAAGGGCAGGCATGTCCCAAATTCTCATCTAATGGCAACCAGGCAATTACAATTTACAACTCACACCTGCAACCTGTCAAGTGGTTGCATGTGTAGAAGAAGAGAGGAGACCAGCAGGGAATCCTGATTACAAGGAGGCAGCCATGGTGGGTCCTGCAAGAAAGCCAGGATGCAAGGCAGATTACCCCAAGGAACGGTGGAGCCCAGGGTCAACCAGAGCAGTGTGCAACGGAAAAGAAACAAAAGTGACTGACAGTGTCCACGCCGAAGAAGCAGAGCTGCCGACGGGAATGGAAGAGAATCCAAAGTGCGAGCAGGGATCGCTAGTGAAGCAAGGAGAGAAACCGAAGTGCGAGTGGGGCTCGTGAGTGATTGAAAGCCAGCTGGCAGAGCCGAGAAGCAAAATACCGCTACCCACAGGGAACACCTGGAGGCGGTGAGTGATGAAGGGAAAAGTCACTCGAACCAGAATGCTCCATTGGGCTGTGGGAAGGTGAGGCAAATGCCAAATTAATGAAACAGCATGGGTATAATGAAACAAACCTAAAGCCACAGGTTAGAAGCAAAGTAAGGATAACATAATATGCAAGTGGCACAGAAAACGCAAGCAGCAAAGTAAGCAATCGCAAATATTGAATACTGAACAGAATGACAACTTTTAGGGCAAAGCTACGAATTAATGACAAGTGAATGTGAAATTCGAATATTGCTTAACGGAAAGGCCAGTGAATGTGAAGTTCGAATATTACCTAATTGAAAGCAAAGTATGAAATAAGAAAGCAAGTGTGAAAGATTACGAGAAATCATGACAGCAAAGTGGTAAAGGAGCAGAACTACAAGCTGAGATATATGCATCAATACAGTGTCGCACAGCCAAATAACTGGCAAATGGATATCTGACACATTGTGGCAAAGCCAAGAGGCTGACAAGGAGAAGTCAAGTGAAGGTGAACATTCACAAAGGGGCAGATACAGAAACCCATGTGTGGGCTAGTTGGCCTAGGGTTCATGGTTGTGCGACCTGTAAGGGGTGGACTGTGTGGTCTGCCCACTGTGTCTAGTTCAGGGAGCCCTCAATTGTGAAAGCCAAAGACGTTGCCGAAGTGAACTAAGGAGAAGTAATCTGCTTGAACTGTTGAGTCAATCCAGAAGGACTGTAAATTTGATCTGGAGTTGTTTTGACCCTTGGAAGATCGAGAATAAGTGCAGGTTGACTTTCTTAACTTGGGGAAGGGAACCCTGAGGATCTTTGAAACTGTCTTAAACTTGAGAGAGTTAATCCTAACACTTTTGAGGAACTTTCTTGAACTTGGGGCAGGTGAGCTGAAAAGTAATCTAAGAGTTGGAAAAGCTCAGAACTGCTGTATTTTGATCACCATTTCTGTTGTTGCTGACATCCCTACATACTGTTCAGATTTAGCTGTGAGGGTAAGGCTAAGTTTTGAACACAGACAGACAGTCTTAAGTTGAACTTTCTGACTCAGATTTCCCTTAGTTTCTTTAAGATAGGGAAATCCCCACCTTAGTATAGGACACGTTAGGCTTTCATCCATCCTGACATTTAATTTAATACAATTTCTTGTGGAACTTTGAATCTGTTATCTGTGTCTTGCTTCATGATGCCTTCACATGAGGAGGGTTGACTGCTTCATCCAGGAGACTGGAACCCTCCCGTGAGGTCTTCTGGAAACCGGTGTTTCAAAGTAGTCCAGACATGGCAATGGCCATCTAACACTGGGTTGCCGATCACTGGAGTTTCTTTAAAGGTGGGCAGACAGAGGAAGGTGTGAAGTTAGAGGAAAGGTTAAGTCCAGAGAGGGGTTACAATATCTTGTATTTTGCTAGTGCTCCCCAAACTTACGGCCACTCCCCATTTTTGGCAGATAAGGCACTCTGGGTCTAACATATGCAGGCAAAGGGCACTTGTTACAGCACCCAGAATTGGAGCCCCGACAAAAGGATTGCTCTGGATCAATCCACTGTAGCAATTTGCCAATATAATTTTGAGGAGGGTGGCGACCATTCCTTTAGTTGATTCATCTTTAGACTACATTGGAATTCTGTTGGGATACAGTCTGTTCCACAGTAATGTACCAAAGAGGTGGAGACAGAAATATCCAAGCAAGAGGCAAGCTCTTGTCCCTAACCATCCTCATGGTCTACGTGGGAAGCCCAGCTGGATGGACAAAGCCTACTCCAACTAAGACAATGGTACCAAGGACTCTGCTCACTGGAGGTGACAGAACCTCTCTAAACACCTTCCTGGTTGGGAAGGGCAGAAGAAAGGGATCACCTTGCCCCAAACATCATGGACTGGGTTTCCCAGCAACCACAGAACCAAGGATGCACCCCTGGTGACCCCTGCATCTCTGCACTGTCTTGGCGCTTGTTTGGACACCTTTGACACAATCCAAGCTGTTGCACAAGAACCACCAGAGTCCTCTCCAACCTCAATGCTTATCCACTTCTGCATCTTCATATCCCGCTTGATGCTGAAGCTCTACTGTCTCTACATCTGAGACCTGCCGGCATCGTCTGCCAGTTACCAACTGCTTCGAGCTGCAAGCAGATGCCACTGCAGAAATCCAGAAACTGCATAGAGCCAACAAAGTGTGCTTGCCACCAAAGTCCAGCCTCTGCACCTCTGTGCCATAGGCCGGCAAATCTTCCAGCACTGCGGTTCAGAGTCACATTGTCGGAGAGAATTCTCAGAAACGTTCTAATTCCCTTCTACCTCAGCTCTTTTTGCTGGACTTTAGGACTTTTAATTTCTAACCTGGAGAGAGTGATACCTTTTCCCCACTCTCTCATGTATTTTTCATTGATTTGACCACTGTGTTTCTTTTGGTTATGGAGTCTGACAAACTACATAGGCATCATCATTTTACATTGTGTCACACAGCACCTTCAGTGCAGTGACACAGGGAAGTCTTCCAGATTTCCCCAAGGTTTAAATACCTTCTCTACTACTTTTCTTTGATACCAAATTCAGTATTGCTCTAAAATGTGCCAGTGATATATCAATGTCCACAGTGTCCTAGTTATTTAAATCACCTCAGGGCGAAGGAAGTATCTGTGTGCCATCCCAAATGGGTATGTACTGATTTAAAGAAACAGAGTGTGTATTTTGAAGTATATTATTGCGTTACATATTTTTCTCCCTTCTAAGGAAGGCTTAGTCAACCGACTATTAAATTAATAACTAATTGTTTAATCAAGAAACCTTGAGTGTAAGTGTTTATTTGGATACTTGTCACCGTGAATCTCTATGTTATAACCCTACAGCTCACATTGACCCCCCTCTTGAGATACGCCTGGCTGCTCAGTCACTCTCTACTAACTTGTGTAGTGCATGCTTATACCAAAGGTTGGTTTAACTATTACCAAGAGGACAAGGCTGGTGCAGTCTCCCACAGGGCACTGCATACAATCTTGCCTAACACACATCGACTGCGGTCCCCAGCATCTTCTACCCACAAGCAGTGGCTGCTGCCGAAATGTACTTCTGGACAGTGCTGGTGCCCATCAATGCAGCTCAACTTGATCCCAGTCCATCGACAAAAGCGCTCATACTCCCAATTCGATGGAAAATGAAAGTCTGTCTCAACGTTGTTGAGCCTCAAAGATCAGAACATTTATTTTATGAGGCCCCATCCTCATGGTCCACCTTAAAGGACCCTAGTGATGTATGCCCCGTTCTCTACCTTTATATAGACATCTTCATAAACTTTGACATTTGCTGCTTAAATGAATTGCCTGCAGCCCTGCCTTCACTGAGAGTCCCTCTTTATTTCAAAGTCTGCACTCTCTGTGCCTCCTTTACAGGGGTAGGTCTTTAGTGTTTTTCATTAGCTGTATGCACTGTTAGTTTTTATTATAGTTACAATTTTTCTAGAACCTTGATTGGACATGCTTTTATTTTGGCACCAACGACTATTGTTTGTATTGCATCTGTTACCAACTCATACCCATCTTGACGAGTACGGTCTGCCCGTGGCCCACGTTACCAAAAGAAGCAAAGGAGGTATACCTTTTGGGATGTGCAGTCTTACCTTTAGGATTGTTTTAAAGTAGTGTGGGGCTGTGCAGGCGCTTTAGCCACTACTCATCCCTGCATAGCAATAGTATTTAGAGAGAGATAAACACACACACTCTTCCATGTTGCTGCTTTTTACCTCATTCTAGGATATCCCCAGTAGGTTTGCTGAGGTTTTTCATCCTAACCTGTTTTTGGACAAGCAAGGCTCCTTCTACTCCTCACTTAACGCTTCACCTAATTTTTTTTCTTTTTGACAACTAGCTCCTTGTGTCAATGCATGGGCATACAGCTCCCATTACAAATTGTGGGTAGTACCAATACTCTGTCTACCAGTACAGGGCGGCCCTGTCCACCACTTCTCTTTACTCTCGGTGTCTTTCCACCCAGGAAGTGTGTTCCAAGGGTTATGAATTAACTTTTAAAAGGGGGCTGGATGACTACTGTACAACACCAGAGAAAAGGAATCTGCAATCGGCGTGGTTTTGGTGGGGATGACAGTTTAGTGGGTGTGTCAATTTATAGCTATTGTTATGCCAAATTATCTGATAAAAGTGCTATGGAGTTTACACACACATTTTTAAAGGGAATTTTTTAGGATGCTCTATCCTGGTCAGGAAATTAATATTTCCAATTCTACTTGAACCATGATGAGATCCTCAATAACTGAGCAGGTCATGGTAAACTGAAATCAATTCACTGGTAGTTCATCTAGGGTTATAACTCAAAGGAAGGCACAGCCCTCAATTTGCAAAAGATATTCTATTACCAAGCACACTACCCACCTAAATGCCTCCCACTTAATATCAGCTAATTTTTACTGCCCTCAAGTTCCATTTTCAAACCCGCATGCAACCAATGCTAGCCATCGATTTAACCTCACATAGTACACCACACACAGTTTTTGGCTGAAGCTTATTTTTTTAAATGATTAGACAACATTAGGGCAGTTTCTCAATGTTGCAATTGCTGTCACAATGTATGCAATGTAGGCTAGGTTTCAGGCTACTTGCTTACTGGAAGCCTGGTTAGCTACAGCAACACACTACGAGGCCCTGCACCTGGCAGTTTAGCGCTTCATAAATATCAAGTAACATATCATAAGTCACCTAAAAATAAAACACTTTTTTTTTTAACTGTTCAATGCTGCCTTTTTTCTCTAGACTTACCATCTTCCTGCTGTCTCTCCCACTTTGCCATTTCTTTGCTAGTTACGCTTGTGTCCTACTCAAGCTGACGGGAATATTTCGCAGCACTCAGTGTTTGTGTCCACTGTGGTCCCTTGATTTGTCCCTTTGTGAACATTTGGAGGGTACTCTATTGCTACATTTTAGTGCAAGAATGCAACTGCATCTTCAGAAGGGAATTTCTGGAAAGAATTGTTCAGTTCCATGAACACATTTTTTGTACTAGAATTGCATTATGCTACTGTGTCTAAAAGCACTCGAGAGCAGCCACATATGGCAGCTTAGACTACGTCAAATTTCAGAAGTTAAATAGTCTTATCTTTAAGGATGGGCTTATGAATTAGTTTTTGAGTTTGAGACCACAACAGTGGCGATTCAATGCATTCTACAAAGTGCTACTGTCTGAGCTTTTGGGTGTATTCTGGCCCTTGTTCGAGTACCACCAGGCCTTACATCTGTTGGAGGAAAATAGAAAATAAAGGAAGGAAGATGGGAGAGAAGGGATAGGAAGCGAAAAGAGTAAAAGAGAATGGAAGGAAGCTTGAAATGTGTGCACACGTAAATGGAACGTCGAGAGGTGCTCGGGCTATCCCAAGTATAATGAAAGGCATGATTGATCAGCTCACCAGTTGGACAGACCGTGCCCAGGATTGTAGGCTGTGAAGGACAAAATAGTCCAAAATAAATGTGTTGCTTATGTAGAAAAGCTCTGGAGAAAGGGTAAAAGTGGATTTAGAGGGTGAATAGAATTGCAAGAATTTACCCAGATTTGTAATAAATATTTAGAATAATGGGATATTGTGAGGAATTTGACCATCCGCAAGGTGGTTGTGCGCTCGCCTGGCCTTTTTTTTTTTTGAAATGTTTAATTAAATGGAATGATGGTAGACCAAACTCAGGAAAACGTGTGGGGGCACATCGTCCTATGCTCA
Organism: Ambystoma mexicanum; assembly: GCF_040938575.1. Lineage (NCBI taxonomy): Eukaryota > Metazoa > Chordata > Amphibia > Caudata > Ambystomatidae > Ambystoma > Ambystoma mexicanum. The sequence continues at coordinate 474,925,281 of NC_090934.1, forward strand.
CACCACGACAAACGCATAGACCCATGTACTCTGGGTGGACACAGACTACAGACACCGTCCACCCTGTCATATTTAGTAGGAATAGGACAGCCAGGAGTACACCATGCCCTCTCCAGGAAGGGCGGGGGACCAACATCCCCCTGCCATGGCCAGCCTGATTAACTAATAAAGGCTTCATGGATCCACCCTGCTCTTTTGTTCTGCCCTGTAGCTAGTGGCAGCGATTAACATACTAGTTAGAGGGTACTTCAAACAAGCCCACATGGGGCATGGCTGCAGAGGTTAAAAAAAGGTGACCGGAAATCCCAGCAACTTTTCATATGCAACTGTGTCAATCTGAGGCCAGCTCCCACCCTCAGTTTCAATGACAGTGAGATGTCATGTCTGGGACTGCGGGTTTACCGCATGTCACGCCGGTAGGGGGACTTCATTCACAAGGTATGGGAATGTGGCTTGCAGGAGCCAAAGAGTATGGTCTCACCGCAGCTTCAAGGGAGACCTGCCACTTTAATCAAGAACCACAAGATCGATTAACCTGAGAGGCACTTTGATCAACAACAGACAGGAAGGTGGGTGGGACTTAGTATCACAAGTTTTCACCCCTTTACCTTCCCTGTTGCAAAGCACTCTGGTTATGACCTCATGCATACAGCAGATTGTTGGCAGGGACCTCAGTATTGGTTCGTTAAGGTAGGCTTAGCATACACCAATCACTGTAGCCCACTTGCCTTTCAGAAAAGAGGGCAGAGCCCCTCTTTTGGCAGATCATCTTTAGTCTTTGCAAGGAGTAGTCAGAAGAATTCATCATTGGACCCTGGCTGAAGGTACAGTCTGCCTTACATCTTCTGCCAGTAAAAGAAGGCCGGGACCTCCAAAGAGGGAAGCAAGATTCCTCCCCTAAACATCTCCCAGGAAACAGAGGGAGATAAAACCCAACAAGGACCCTCCGGCCACTCCAGAACCGGTGCCCAGCCAGCACAGAGAGTGACGTGCTAGGCTCTGCAGCAATCTTCCTAGGTAGGAAGTGCCAGAAGGTCTCCGAACCTACAACAAAGGGCAAGGCAGCTGCCTGCAACACACTCCTCAGCTTTGACCCAACCGCCTTAAAGGATGACAAGTCCATTATTGAAGAAGCTGGGAGAAGTGCCTCGCCGAGCATCTACCGATGTCCGCCTTAAAGGACCTTTTCAAGCCAGTCAAGTTCCTCAAGCTGCAACTGACTGCAGCGCTGACCGTTGTCAAGCCACAGTCACTTAAAGACATCCGAGACATCACGACCAGTGCTTCAGAACCGCCGACCAGCACAGAGACAGTGATTCTAGACCCCAAGCCACCATGTAGTCGAGCCTGCAGCTGTTGGTCCAGCTTCGCTCGCCGAACCGGCTTGCCGCCAGATTCCCGCAGCCGACTCCTGTCTTGAACTCTATTGCACCACCCCGAAAAGTGCCCTGAAGCCGACTCAACCCCATCAAGCATCAGAAAGACCTACAGCACAGGATTCATTGTGGTTCGGTCCCCCTGGTCCTTCCCAGAAGGCCCTTAGAGACATTTTAAGACCCATTGCTCCCTTTGTTCTGAAGCCAAGAAACCTTAAATTGTCATTGTAATGAACCATACCGACTACCCTCCTGTCAGTATCCAGAGATCATCCCTTTTTCTTCTTTGAAACCCTCTGTCCTCTGCATTCCTTTACAGGGTGGGTTGTATTTCGTAGTGCTGCTAGAACTGTCTATTGTGATATAAATAAAGTAGATATTTTTGACTGGACAGTCCTTTTTTTTTAACCATTTTTATTTTTCAATGGAGATATAATCAATTACAACATTTGATCTTTACACCTTGTTGTTATAAAGCATAGGCCAACTTTCAATTCACGGTTAATGTCACCCGTTGCTGCGTAGATTGTCTCCAATTTCTTCAGCTGTAATTCATCAACCCTCCCTCCTCCCCACTGTCCCTTTACAACTTTTGTAACAGCTTTGAAGAGGTAAAATTATTTTATCTTTCAACAAATGTGTAAGAGTATAACTTTTGATATTATGAGTCCACATTATAATTTCATTGTCTGTTACTATACAATAGATATCTCCCAGTTTTATCGTTTCATTCTTAATTTCCTTCTGACTCTCTATCTCTTTTTCTGTTCTGATGTTAAGTGATCGATATATTTCTGAGAGTTTGTGGTTTATAGAAGTGGGCTTCCCTGTCTCCAACAAAGTCTCTGAAGGGGGACCATATGGATAGGTATCACTGATATGTTTCTGTTCTTATGGCAGTTACCTTCTCCATTGCCATTACTCCCGATAGTTTCATTCACCACCATTGTGTCGTCGGTCCTTCTAGTGTTTTCCACCTTTGCGCTAATGTTATTTGTGCTGTTGATAGTAAGTGTGTTATTAGCGCGGATATATGCCCCGATGCTGCATATATTCCCTTTGCCTCTACTCCCAGAAGGACCACCTTAGGTGATAGTGGTAAGTCTCTGCCAGGAATGTCTTTGATGTGTCCCAGTATCTCCTTCCAGTAGGTAATTGCTTTGGGGCATGCCCACCACATGTGGAATAGATCTCCTCTCCCTCCACATTGTCTCCAACAGTTTGGGGGATATTCTGGATTAATTTTGTGTAGTCTGTGGGGGGACATGTACCATCTGTAGCATAATTTATATGCAGCTTCTTTAATTGCTGTACATTTGGAGGATCTGTGTGCTCTTGTCCACATTTGGTCCCACTCTCTTTCCGTTATTGGTTCTCCTATATCTTTTTCCCAATTCTCTTTATATTTTAGGTTGTCCGTTGGTTGTGCTCCATTGAGCAGTCTGTAGATTCTAGATATCCCCTTCTTTGGTTCACCTTCTTGCATTGTTAGTTCCAAGCCTGTTAGGGTTCTCGTTCCCGCACTTTTCACTGAGGGATGAGAGATCCAGTGTCGTACTTGCATCTATCTGAACCTTTCATTTTCCCCTAGATCGAATTTCTTTTTGCATTCTAGGGATGGGATTGGGTCGGTGTTTTGGTACATGTCCTGCAGTGTCAAATTGTCCGCGTCTTTCCAGCCTTTCCAGAAACTCTTCTTCAGGCCTGGGGTGAAGTCGATGTTATGTGCTATTGGAGATAGTGGACCCAGTCCTCGTTTGATCTTTTTCATTTGCATGGCTTTGTCCCAGCTATACAGGGCTGTTTTAGTAGCTCCTAGTAAGTTTCCTTCTGCTTCGCGGGCCTTGGGGCTCAGTGCTAGGAGCGCTTTTATCGGGATCTGTGTGGGTGCTTGTTCTATGGCTCTCCATCCTTTGGTGTCGTCTGGGTTAGCCCACTGAAGAATGGGGGCCAAGTGCGCTGCCATGATGTTTCTGCCTAGGTCCGGGACCCCCAAGCCTCCCAGGAGCGGGGGACGAGTGAGTATGCGTCTCTGTATTCTGGGTCTCTTTTTCGCCCATATAATTTTAAATACTGCGTTTTGAATTTCTTTTATTGTCTGTGATGGGATCGTTGTGGGTATTGAGCTCGTCACGTATAGAAGGCGGGGGAGAAGGGTCATCTTTACCGTTGCTATTCTGGAGAACCACAATAATTCCTGATTATCCCATCTCAGCAGGTCCGCTTTTAGTTGTTTCCAGATAGAGGGGATGTTTGATTTATATAGGTCCTCGAATTTCTTGGCCAGGTGAACTCCCAAGTATTCTAGTGTGTTTTCCTCCCATCTCAGGGGGAATCTTTGCTTCTTGCAGTTTATTGTAGCTGCATCTTCAGTTATGTTTAGTGCCTTTGATTAATTGTAGTTGATTGAGAATCCAGATATGGTGGTAAATTCTTCCAGTGTCTCCACGGCTTTCGGTAGTGTATTCGTAGTATCTCCCATATATAGCATCACATCATCGGCATACAGTGCTATTTTCTGCGGGGCCTCCTTGATTTGCACTCATTTTATGTCGGGGTTTCCTCTGTATCTTGCTGCTAGTGGTTCCATAGCCATTGCAAATATTAGTGGAGATAGGGGGCAGCCCTGGCGCGTACCCCTCCGTATCTCCACTTGTCTTGAGTCGTAGGCATTTATCTGAAATCATGTAGATGGGCGCTGAAAATTTGCCAGGATCATCCTGCTGAATAGTGTTCCGCATCCAAATTTTTCCAGGATCATCCGTAGGTATTCCCAGTCCAAGCTGTCGAAAGCCTGTGAGGCGTCCAGGGCAGCTATTGCAAATTTCTGGTTTGTCCGTCTCCCCCATTCGATCACATCTATGGCTCTTCTGACATTATCTTGGGTGTGTCGTCCGCTCACAAAACCTGCTTGGTCCTTGTGGATGATATCTGGGAGGATCTGCGATAGTCTATTCGCTAGTATCTTTGTGTATAGCTTTGTATCCGTGTTTAGGAGCGCTATCGGGCGGTAACTTGAGCATTCAGTGGGATCTTTGTTTGGTTTCAGGGCAAGGATCGTGGAGGATCTTGCCATATCTGAGGAGATCGATCCGGTGTCTCTAATTGTGTTGAAGAGTCGGGTGAGGGGTCCCAGTAGTTGCGTTCGGAATATTTTGTAGTAGGCATTTCCGAAGCAGTCTGGACCCGGGGTCTTGTTCCTTGGTAGTGAAGAGATAGCCTCATTGACTTCTTGAGCTGTGAATGGCCTCCCCAGGATTTCTGCCTCCTTGTCCGGAATTTGGGGTAGATTAGTAGCCAGTAGGTGGGATTTTTGGTCTGTCGCGTTTAGGTTTGATCCCTGTAGTAGCTCTTCATGGAATCGGACCATTATTTCTCTTTTCTCTTCCTCTTTTGTGATCTTATCTCCTTTTTCATTTCTTAAGGCAACTATATAGTTACGGGATTTCTGTTTGTTTAATTTGGCCGCTAGAAATTTATTTGCCTTGCCGCCGTGGACGTAGTATGATTGTTTCGTGTTCAGCAACGTCTGTGCCACCGCGTCTGCAGTGTGACTTTCTAGTTGGGCACGAACCTTCTTTAGCTCTCGCCAGGATTTCTGCGTTTGTCGGGCCTTGTGATTTTTCTCTGCGTCTTTTAGGGCTAGTTCCATCCTCCGGGTTATTATCGCTCGTTCCCTACAGTATACTGCTGCTTGGGCCATGAATTCTCCCCGGATTACGGCCTTCCCCGCATCCCAGACTGTTTTCCAGCCAACCTCGACATTGTCGTTCTCTTTGAAATAGTTGTTTATGGTTTCCTCCATATGTGCTCTAAGCGCTAGGTCGCGCAGGATCAGTTTGTTGAGTCTCCACGGTGGGCGTTGCTTATTTTCCCCTCCGTCTATTTCCAGGCTAACTAGTACTGGGGCGTGGTCTGTAATATATTGTGTTCCAATTGCCACCTTAGTCACTTGGGGGATTACAGTTGCTGACACCAGGATCATGTCTATTCTGGAGTAGCCTCTATGTACTCCAGAATAATGAGTGTATTCTCTCGTGTCTCCTTGGAAGAAGCGCCAAGTCTCGATTACTTCTAGCTCTCTGAGGAACTTTCCCAGCGCCTGTCTGTTTCTCTGGTCGGCTGCCGTAGGGGGCAAGATTTTGTCAAGGTTAGGGTCCATTATGCAGTTGAAGTCCCCTCCTATGATTGTTTGGCCTTCACACCAGCTCCCTATTTTCAGTAGGAGATCTGTGATGTATCGGTCTTGTTTGTCGTTAGGAGCGTATATCGTCAGGATTGTGTAGGTCTTCCCTTTTATAGTTCCTTTGATTCCCAGGTATCTCCCTTCATTATCACTAATCATCTGTTGTTTTCGGAAGTTCAGTCCCTTAGCCAGCAGTATTGCGACCCCTTTTGTTTTCGAGCCGCTGGAGGCGAAGTATTGTTGTGGGAATGCCTTGTTACGCATTCTTTTTTCATCCATTTTCAAGAGGTGGGTTTCTTGAAGGAGCACTATCTTTGCAGGCATCTTCTAGAGCCTGTTGAGAATCGCACGTCGTTTCCCGGGGGAGTTCAGCCCTTGTACATTTAGCAATACGATCAGTGTATCTGCCATTTTTGTATGTAATATGTTTGTTGCTTCTGTCTTTTGGTGCGTCTTGTTTTGGGTTAGTTTGAGGTGGCCCACCTGCTGTGGTCAGGTGTTTCCTCGGTTTCTCTTCCAGTTGCTTCTTTATTTAGTGTCTTCTTCAGGGTGTTTCGTTCGTGATATTTGAAGGGGCCTGCCAGTTTCTTTTCTCTGTTAAGTCTTCTTTTCCTCTCGGATGACCATTCCCATTGGTTATTTTGGCTGCTGGGTGCGCTATTTTGTGGGCTAGTTTCGGTTTGGCTTTGTTCTTCCTCAATTTGTAGTAATGAAAGGCCTTCTTCGCATTTACTGATCCTTCTTTGTTTCTCTTTCCAGGGGAATGCTAGTCCAAAGGGGAATGTCCATCTGTATGCGATTTGTTTGGCTTGTAGTGCTTTTGTGATCGGCTGCATAAGCTTCCTTTTATGTAGGGTGATCAACGCTAGGTCCTGGTACAGTTGGATTCGCCCTCCATTGATTGTTAGTTCTTTGTGGGTACGTGCGGCTCTCAAGATGTCTTCTTTCAGACTATAGGAGGTCATGGCAATAAGAACATCTCTAGGTCTCACTCCTGGTTCATTCCTTTTGGGGCCCACTCGGTGGATTCTGTCAAATTCAAATCTCTCTGAGGGGGTGGGGGGGCGTTGTTCAGGATGCTGCTGAAGCAGTGTTGCATGGTGTCCCGTAGGTCTTTATCCTGGATCGTCTCTGGGAGGCCCTTGACCCGGATGTTGGATCTTCGTGAGCGATTTTCCAAATCTTCGGTTTGGATCTCTAGGTTATTTGTAGCTCTGGCGACCTGGTCTAGTAGGCTATTGTATTGCTTTGCTTCCTCTGCCATATGTGAGAGTCCATTTTCGAGTGTGTCCACTCTGCCTCCAAGTTCGTCTATTTCTTGTCGTACCTCTTTCAGGGATGTCTTCAGCTCGTCTTTCATTGTTTCTAGTTGGGTGTGGAGTGCGTTTGTTATCCTGGATTTCATGCCCCTAAGGCAGTCAAGTAGTTCTTCCTTATTTATAGCCATATCAGAATTGTTAGGTGTCGTTGGTTCTCCCTGGTCCGAAGGTTCGTGGGGGGCACTTTGTTGTGTTGTACTCCAGCAGCTTTCTAGCAGACGACTTTGGTGTTTCGCCGGTGTCTTGGTTCTTGTGTGGGGGTTTTTTCCTTTAATCCCGGGCATCAGGTTTTCTCCCCGTTGAGACTCCGTGTGGGCCTCTTGACACTTGTTTTCGTGGGTCTTTGCTAGGGATAGCTCCGTCCGATTAGGTTTTCCTAGCAGTATTCCGTGTGGTTGGGTATGATAGTGTCCCCAAACACCAAAGTCGGGCTGATAAGCGGGGCGCAAAGGGCACCAAGCACAAAGTGTGGGGTACCCCCAGATAGTCATGTTTTTAATGGCAGGGAAGAGGGGGCGGGGGGCCCCGGGCGCGCTCCCGCGTCGTCCCGAGGTGGTGGCAGGGCCCAGTTGGGGGAGGGGGGTCAGTACCCTCCCGGGTGTTGGTCTCAAGAAGGGGGCGCTCTCCCAGCCTGCACCCCCGCTCCTTACCTCTCCCCGTTGTTGGTGCTGGTCAGGAGCGTCTCTGCTACTGCCACCGGGCGTTTTAAGGCCTGCTGGGTGTAATTCACTTGCACTGCGTGGACTGCACTGGTGGCCTCAAGAGTCCAATGTACTGCTGGGGCAGCAGCCACCCCTCTCCTCACCTTTCTCCTTGGGGTTCTGTGTGTAGGGGGTGTCTGAGCGCGCTCCAGTGTCGTCCCAGACGGTGATGAGCCCCCTTATGAGTCCCCTAGGACAGGAGAGGGTCCGCGATATGTCACTAGGTGGATGGGGCCGAGGGGGGCTCCGGTGCGGGGCTCCCTCCCGTCACTGCGGCGTCATGTGGGAAGCGGTGTTCCTTCTTCCCCAGGTCAGCCGTCAGGCTTGAGTATCTGCCGTCCTGCTCCTCTCCTGGGGGTCGTGCTCTTGCAATTTGTTTGACTTCTGTCTGCCTGGATTTTGCTGCGGCCCACTATTTCCCCCCAATGCGCAGCCTGTGCCTCTTGTATGACCGCTTAGTTGTGCTGGATTACCGTTGGCACTCCTTGTCAGCGCCAGTGCCTGTGCCCAGGGGCTGCCCCTCACTGCATGCGCTGTCTTGCGACCTCTGGGGCTGGCGTCATGCGTCCCCATTGACCGGGAACCAGCAGAAGCCCTTGGTTTTTTGGGGCTGCAAATGCTTATTGCGCCGGGGGGTGTGCCCCCCCCCCCCTCCAAGTGATCTTCCTGCCCTGGATCTAGGTGGGCGCTGTCTGTGTTACCTGAGTTAGCCCCAACTTCCAGGTTACGCCCTTTCCTTGTCCGGGCCTACTGCCGTATTACCTCAAGTGGGGTGCAACTTGCCCCCCCCCTCTGCCGCTTCTCAACTTTATTCAATAACTTGATCCTTACCAGAGGGGTCGATGTGGGCCGCCTGTGTTCGGCAGCGTACTGCAGTCCACTCGGTTCCCAGGATGTAGCCCCCTGCGGGGGTGACGTGGGCCCTGGTCTCACTGCTGGCTCCCTTTCATTTGGTGCCCCACCGGTCTCTCGCTGTCTGCTCGCCCTGTCCCGGCACCTGCAGGCTCGTTGTGACGGCTTGGTCGTAAACGGAAGGCAGAGACGCTCCTCTCAGCATTAGAGAAAAGTGAATTAAAAGCAAGGTTGTAAAATAATGTATGGTAGGCTAGCTTGGTCAAAGGAGAATCGACATGAAGGCCAACTGTCCATTATAAGGCTTGTACACCAAGATGGTCTGGCACATCAAGGACAGGCTTTGAGGGCTTCCTTCAATACCTAGGCAAAGTCAATTGATGCCCAAAGGAGTAGGGGAAGGAACAAGTTACTTACCTGTAACTGTTTTTCTCCAGCATGGGTCTGGCATGGATTCACATGCTCATGAATATTCCCCGTCGTCAGGCTGGGAATCCTCGGTAAAGAAAAAATCAGTATCAGTTTCGTTTCTGATCTGTCTTTCTTAGTAGTAACCAATCACTGATCTCTCGGTCATACTGCCCCAGCCAATTACTGCCCTCTCCGTAAGCCCCGCCTCTGGCAGCCATCCTCAGATTTGGTAGCACGCAAAGTGGCAGTATGACCAAGTGAAGACCCGCAGAGGGGTAGGTGGGAGGGTTTGCATGTGAATCCATGCCAGACCCATGCTGGAAAACAACAGTTACAGGTAAGTAACTTGTTCCTTCTCCAGCATGGGGTCTGGCATGGATTCACATGATCATGAATAAAAGAATAAATAGCAGTATACACATGCACAACCACGGAGGTGGCAAAGGCTCAACATTAAGCATTACATCCAAAACGCAACATTAAGCAATTCTTACCTCCTCACCAGGCTCACCTTAGGTGAACAGGTTGCGCAGCACTGCTTGGCCGACCCTGGACTCCTCCCTGGAGTCCCGATCGACGCAGTAGAATCTCGTGAAGGTGTGCGTAGACCTCCACGTAGCAGCCCTGCAGATGTCCAGCAGGGGCACACCAGACAGGAACGCCGTAGTAGCAGCGGTTGCTCTGGTCGAATGGTCTCTCGTACGGCCGGGCAGTGGTCGGTTTGCCAACCAGTGACAGTGCATGATGCAGCCGGAGAGCCATCTGGAAATGGAAGTCTTCGAGAGAGCTTTCCCTTGATTCACAGACCAAAAGTTCACAAATAGTTGTGATGTCTTCCGAAAACTCTTCGTGCGGTCCACGTAGAACTTCAGCGCTCTAGCTACATCCAGCGAGTGCAAAGTCCTCTCGGCCGGCGTCGAAGGCGACCGGAAGAGAACTGGTAACACCAAGGGCTCGTTGAGGTGGAAGTCCGATGGCACCTTGGGCATGAAGGAGGGGTGCGTCCTCAGCACCACCCTCGTGTCATGAAAAGTCAAGTATGGAGGCTTGCAAGATAGGGCCTGGATCTCTCCCACTCGTCGTGCGGAGGTGATGGCCACGAGGAACGCTGTCTTCCATGACTGGAACTTCAAAGGCGCCAAATGCATAGGCTCGAATGGGGCCCCCATGAGCCTGGTCAGCACCACATTACGCTCCCACGCCGGGGCAGGAGCCTTCACCGGCGGGAACGATCGGAATAGTCACTTCATAAATTCCTTCACCAGGCGATGAGACCACGACGACGCCCGTCCCGCAGTCCTGGTATATCGGGAGATGGCAGCCAGATGTATTTTGATGGAGGCGTGAGCCAGTCCAGCTTTGGCCAGCGACAGTAGGTACGGCAGTACTTGAGGGGCCGTAATCCACAGAGGGTTAATCTTCTGTGCACGGCACCAGACAGAGAACCTCTTCCACTTATGATCATACACGTAAGAGTTGAGGACGCCCTGGCTTTTGCAAGAACCTCTCTGCAGTCAGCCGGGATATCGTACCCTCCAAACTCTAGTGCTGCAGGAGCCAGGCCTGCAAGTTCAGCGACTGTGGGTCGTGATGAGAATGGCGCCCCCTTCTCTGGAGAGAAGATCCGCGTCCGCCGGCAGCTTGACTGGTGGGGACGTTGACAAGTCCAGAAGGTCCGGGAACCAGATCTGTCTTGGCCACGACGGTGCGACGAGGATCATTCTGCACCTGGACTTCTTGAGCTGGTTGATGAGGCGGAGCAGCAACAGCAACGGAGGGAACGCGTATAGAAACAGGCCATCCCAGGTGAAAGAGAAAGCATCGCCCATGCTCCTCGGCTGCGGGAACCTGCTGGTGAACCTCTGGCACTTGGAGTTCGTCGCCGTCGCGAAAAGGTCGATCCGGGGTTTGCCCCATCGTCGAAAGAGCCGATCCACCGGGTCCTGCCGTAGTTCCCACTCGTGGCACGAGTGCAGCTCCCTGCTGAGTGAGTCGGCGATGGTATTTTTTATTCCTGCCAAGTGGAAGGGAACCAGAAACATCCCCTAGGCGACGGCCCAGTGCCACAGATCCTGGGCCTCCTTGGATAGGGCTGGGGATCTGGTGCCCCCCTGCTTCCGTATGTAGAACATCGTGGTGGTGTTGTCGGTGAAGATCCTCACCACTTTGTCCTTGAGGGACGGAAGGAACGACTTGAGCGCTCAGAACACTGCTCGGAGCTCCAGAATGTTGATGTAGAGAGACCTCTCCTCCGGGAGCCAAAAGCCTCTTGCGTGGAGATCTCCGGTGTGGGCCCCCCAACCCTCCAGAGAGGCGTCCGTCGTCACCATCTCCTGAAATGCCGGGGTTTGAAAGTTCGTGCCTGTAGTGAGGTGAGCACGGGTACCCCACCATAGGATCGCCCGACGGAACTCCTCGTCGAGAGGGATCCTGTCCTCGAAGCAGCCCGTCGCCTGAAACCAGCAGGCGTTGAGGAACTCCTGTAGCAGACGCATCCGAAGTCTGCAAAGGGGTACAAGATAGATGCATGAGGACATCATCCCTAGGAGGGACTTGATGGACCTCACCCTGGCCACGTCCGTGGCTAGCAGGCGCCGCACCTTGCCCAGGATGGTCTTGGTCCTCTCCTCTGACGGGGAGGCCAATCGCCCCACTGTATCGAGCTTCGCTCCCAGAAACAGTGCTACTTGCGACGGAACCAGGTGGGATTTGGGGTAGTTGATGGCGAACCCCAGTTCCGTGAGCAGCCGGACGGTCCTCGCTGTGTGTTCGACGGCGAGTTCCCTTGTCCTTGCCCGGATTAGCCAGTCGCCCAGGTAGGGGTAGACGTGGATCCCCTGCAGGCGCAGCCACGCCGCCACTGGAGCCAGACAATTGGTGAATACCCTGGGTGCCGACTTTAGTTCGAACGGTAGGGCTCTGAATGGGTAGTTGCGTCCCTGAACCACGAACCTGAGAAACTTCCTGTGCCCTTTTAGAATGGGGATGTGGAAGTAAGCATCCTCCAGGTCCAACGACAATAGGAAGTCGCCCGCCTCCAGCGGTCCCAGCACATGCTGTAGGGTGACCACCCTGAATTTCCGCGCCTTGATGTATTTGTTTAACCGACGCAGGTCTAGGATGGGGCGCCAACCGCCTGTCTTCTTTCTGACGAGGAAGTACCTCGAGTACACTCCGGAGCCCCGGAGCCTCCTGGGGACGAGCTCGATGGCACCTTTCTTGAGCATCGCCCTTACCTCCAACAGCAGTTGAGGGACGTGATTCTCCTTCCTGGCCATGGGAGGAATGCGAGGGCACTTCTTTTGGAATTCCAGGGAGTGCCCGTTGGCCAGGGTGTCCAGCACCCAACGGTCGGTGGAGATGGACTCCCACACGCTGACGAACTTCGTCAGCCGGCCTCCCACCGGGGTGCTTCGGTGGGGGCCCGACGACACAGCCGGGTCAGTCTTGCTTGGAGGCGGCCTTGCCGCCTAGGCCTCCTTGGTGACGATGGCGGGATCCCCCTTGCTTGCCGCGACCTCTGTTGGCCTCCAGGGAAGAGGAGCGGGCCGCCTGGCGGTATGTGGAGGAGCCACCACTGGATCCTTTGGAGGCACACTGTCTGCCTCTGGAGCTCCGAAAGGGCCGTCGTTGTTGAAGTACCCCTAAGGCCCGGGCCGTCTCCGAGTCGGTCTTGATAGCCTGGAGAGACTCGTCCACCGCCTTACCAAAAAGGTTGTTGCCGTTGAACGGCATATCCAACACTCTGGTCTGGACGTCCTGGCGAAAGTCTGTCGCCTTGAGCCATCCTCGTCGTCGGAGGCAAACTCCGTTGCCGAGTTGGCGAAACCCGGTATCGGTAATGTCCACCGTTATGGCGTGATCCGACGCCACCTCGCCTTCCTGCAGAATTTGTAGGGCCTCCGCCCTCTTGTCGTCAGGTAGGAAGTCTAGCAGGGGAGCTATCTTGAACCAGAGCTCCCTGTCGTAGCGGGCCACGATCGCTAAGGCATTGGCCGCCTTAATCGTCGTCGCCGCCGACGAGATGACTCATCGTCCCATGGAGTCCAACTTCTTGCCCTCGCTGTCCGGCGGGGAAGTGGAAGTTGAAGCCGCCGCACACGCTGCTTTCTTCTTAACCGCTGCCGAGACGACAGAGTCTGGTGTTGGCTGGGCCCTGAGGCACAAGGGGGCGGCATCGGGTACTCGGTACTTCTTCTCCTACCTGTCCCTCTTGGCGGGTGTCATGGAAGAGTTCTTGAGGACAGCAAGCCCCTCGTCCCAGATGTCGTCGAGCAAAGGCACTGCGAGGACAGTCTTCCTCTTGGCCTCTCGTCGTTGGTAGAGAAACCGTTCCTTTTTTTGTTCTTCAGGGCAGAGCTGGAAGAGCTCGGATGCCCTGGTTATAATGGTATGAAAGGAGCCAATTTCGTCGGCTGGAGAAGCCAGAGGGGGGGTGGTGACGGAATGTCCGCTATGTCATCGCCGTCTGTCCCCGTCGCTGTATCCGTCGCCGTATCCTCTCTAGGGTCCAGCGAGGAGGATGGGGGGTCCACAGGCCTCGCGGGCACGAAGGGCGGAGAGTGGTGGACTCTCCTCCGCTTGTTCGGAGGGTTTCCCGACGGGCCTGGTTCTGGATCCTCCATCGGGGTCTGTGGTAATCTCGTCCTTATCTCGGTACATAAGGATTGGATCACCAACAAAATGGCCGCCAAGCTATCCTGGGGCTCGGGTAATGGCTGCGACGGACAGGATGGCCGCTCCACTGGGCCCTCTTCGTCGCCATCGTCGCTATCTTCGATCACGTCAGCGGGGACCGTCCCCTGGGATCGAACCTTCTCGAACCTCTCGTTTAGGCCTGTGAACCTCTCGTTGAGGCCCTTCTCGGTTTCCACCAGCTCCTCCTCAGAGGCTGATTCCGAGTCTGTAATGGCCACCGCCCCCCCGCCTCTTTTTCCGCCGGGGACTTCACGGGGGTCTTAACGGTGGGCTGGAAAGAGGATTCCCTCTGCGGTGCCAGGGATACTCTGGGCCCAGAGGTCGTTTCCACTGGAGTAGTCTCAGCCGGCTTCGCCAGGGTCGCAGCGACCACTTCGATAGAGGTCTTTGCCGGCTGGATCAAAGCCCTCACCACCTTAGGTGCGTCCTGGGCCTTTGCCTTGGGGGGGAGGGTCTGCGCATCGCTCCCCCTTCGAGAGCGACCGGGGCCGCTCTAGCAGCTTACCCAGGTTCTCGGACTTCCTCTTCCCCAAACCAGAGCCCTGGCTCGTGATTGATCGTGCCGGGGAAGTCGCGCCGTCCCTGGCAGCCGAAGAGCCCGACCTTTCGATGCTCCCGGTGCCCACGGACACGCGGTGCTTGGCCTTCTGTTGGGCCCCCGTCGCCGGGGCACCCTCACAGGACTTAGAAGCCCGCTCAGACTTTTTCTTCGCTTTCTCACCTGCTGTGCCCTTCTCCAGCCAGGCGGCGAGGCGGGAACGACGATCTAGTTTGGTCCGTTCCGAAAGGTTCTTGCAGAACACACAGTCCTTCTCCACATGCGTCTTGTCCTCATGAAGGCAGTAGAGACATCGCGAATGCTTGTCCTCCTTGAAAACGTTTTGTAATCTGCATCCAGGGCAGCTCCTGAGCAGCTTAGATCCGGGCATCGAGCTTCCGCTGTCCTCGGCCATGTCCGTTGTGGTAGGCCACAGATCTTCCGGAATCCTCCAAGAAGCGTAAACTCGATGAAAACTTCACCCTTGAGGGGCGTAGAAGAATTCCAAAATGGGTCCCCGTTATCGGAAGTAGAAACGGTGGAGCTTGAGGCTCGATTAAACCGAAAAAATGAGAAAATCTCCTGAAAAAGAGCTAAAACACAGCAAAAACTCGAGAGCTAAAGCACGAAGACTCCCAACATTTGACATGCGGTAAAAATCTGAGGATGGCTGCCAGAGGCCGGGCTTAGGGAGAGGGCAGTCATTGGCTGGGGGCAGTATGACCCAGAGATCAGTGATTGGTTACTACTAAGAAAGACAGATCAAAAACGAAACTGATACTGATTTTTTCTTTACCGAGGATTCCCAGCCTGACGACGGGGAATATACACGAGCATGTGAATCCATGCCAGACCCCATGCTGGAGAATACACACTTTTCCATTTCCTCCCTAGGCCCTGAATGAATATGAAGCTATGTTTTATAGAGCGGAAAGCTAAGTGGAGCTGCAGACATTCCTAAATAAAAGACTTTTGGTCTGTGGGTCCACTGGGGGAAAAGCCCTGGACCGGGCTTCTGGAAGTTCTTGGGACCCACTAGAACCTTTATGGTGATGGTATGCTGTTGGAGGTTGGATTCCTCTTGGTCTGCTGCTGGGATCTTCAGGTGTTAATCTGCTAAATCCAGCTTTGCCTAATCTTTTCAACCTGGGCAGCAGTTACCTCATCCTGTTAGGGGGCAGCAGGGTAATCTGGGCTCAGAAGGGATGCAGACTGCTTTTGCAGGTCTACAATGGGCGATGTGGCCCTTTTTCCTGAACAGATTGCCGCTTAAGTGAATTATTTAGGGGGTTGTGGAGTGCTGTAGGTCACCTTTCACCTGCTTCACACAGCCCTTGTAAAAGCGACATAAGACTGAAAATACGACATAAAAAAACATAATATAGCATGACATAACACAATCAAAACGTGCTTGTATAACTATGACCGTTATGCACAACAATTCAGGGCTGGGGGCATAAATTAGTTTTTTTCATTGCTAGCGAGGCTTAACGGTTCAGTGATCAAAATACGGATTTTAAGTGCACCATCCTATGCATCAGGTATCGCACACCTAGCAAGTCAAAACAACCATGGAGGAATGAGGAGCTATAGTGCACAGCATGTCACAAATCTAACATTCACTTGAGATGCAAACTATAACTTTTATTCCATGATACATGGCACAGTATGATTTAAATGTCTTTTAAATGTTTAATGATTCTTTATACATATCTTCAAACAAAAAAAGTACATCTTCTAGGTAGGTTTGTATGGCCTCAGTTGGCATTGGGTGTCAAGGTATCTTTGGTAGCTGTTTGTGTCAAGCCAAGCAGGTTTTTCTAGGATACAAGCAGGAGCTAACCAGCTCCCACCCGCTTAAACCCAATGCAGTTTAAACCACCCAAACATAGAACTACTTATTGCCATCTTAGTAAAGGTGATATCCTACGAATAAAAACAGGACGTTGGATCCCAAGATGGGTGTCAGCATCAAATAGACGTGCCAGCAGCCGCTTCTCAAATACGCAGACCTTTAGTGGCTTTCTCACCACCCCATAGCCACTAAACCAGCAGCCTGCGAGCGATCAAAGATTGAGGGGATTAATGAGCCCTATGTGGTTGCTCTAAGCGGGCTGTAGCGCGCTCCTCTCTGCCCGTTGATTGAGGCACGAGCGCCGATGCGCAGCGAACCAGAGGGTGCCCTGGCGTATTGTCAGGCAGTGAGGTACAGAACGGACTGTAAGGCGCACCCAGAATCAGCACCAGCGAGGCGGCACGGGGTTGGTGTGGTGCCCGGTATGCTGCCCCTCACGGCTCTACATTACCAAGCAGCAGACATCAGATTGCTGTCCTCGACAGGGGCAAGCCCTACAAATGCTGTGTACTTATTTAGCATAGTATTGAATACATACGTGGAGGCTGGAGGCACATCTGTATCCTTTTATTATCCTTCAGTAACTGCCACCCAGCTCTCACATCAGCCTTTCATTCTCTATTCTTTCCAACCACGTTCCACATTCTATATTACTACAACACCTGCTTGTTTATATGCATGGCATGAAATGCCTAAACGTGTTTGCTGTAGGCTTTTTCCCATAAATAAAAGTAATTTAAAAAATAGCACTACATGCGTGTAAGCCTAGGAACAACTGCCATCTGTATTGGGTGAGTTTCCTAGGTGTTTAGTGCTTTTGAACAGCAGTGATGCTTTGTTTCCAGATGGGAGACCTTAAGTGTTTGATTTGTCAGGGTGCTTTGGCTGGTGGGTTAGATTTGCTAATTGATTTTGAGAGATGTATAGTTGTATCTGTTTTGCTTATGGGTTTTACATAGCTGCTTGTGTTGGCATGGTTAGTAAGCATGTGGTGAAGGAGGGTGGTTGAGTGCGAGATGGTTAGTGAGGTGGTTTCTTTCTGGTGGCTGCAATTTTTATTTTGGTCTGTTGGGATCGATCTCACTGGTTTTGTTACAGGGAAGTTGCTGAGTTAGTGCTCCTTACCCGTAGTCTAGTTGTTGGTGGCATTAAAAAAATATTGTTTGATGGGCTGCGCCTGCGTGGTATGCTATTCCAAACCATTTTGAGTAATTGCCATTTGACTTTTCCTTCAGGTTTGTTCCTTGACTCTCTGTTTCTAGTGTTCTTCCTGGTGGGATTTGATTTTTGTTTGCCGTGCTGTTGCTAGGTCAATCCTGTCCCATGGTGATGCTAGATGGTCTGCCCCTATGTCATGCTAGTCCAAAGCATTTAGACTTGATTTAATTTAAGTTTTTTTGGTAGGTTTGTTCTTTTATTGTTTTGCTGCTTGTGCTTATTTTGCTGGAATTTTCGATTGTTGTGTCGTCCGATTGGACTATTTGTGCGTGCTGTAATTTAGATTCTCTCGTTCGGTGGCGAGTTGTCTTCTACCCAAGCGTGGTTAAAAAAAAGCCCGTTTTTTTTCACGTTTCTGAAAACTAAGTTGACCTGTTCTACGGGTTTCTTTAAGACTTAGTTCCATCATTTTGCTGTGAAAGTGGAGAAAGCTGTGCCTCAGCATTTATTATTTGCATCACACTTGGTTTCAAATAGCAAGGCGCCGCTAGATCTGGATTTTCTTTATAGTTATTGCGATTGGCGGAATTCTGCTCCCAGACTGCAGCACTCTGTGTGTGATGCACAGTTATTTAAAATAGACCTTTTTCTTCACCAGTGAAAATCAGTTGAGGCTTACTCAAGAGGGCGCTGTTGTATTTCAGATTTTCAGCAAGGGCTCAGAATAGTAAACTAACAGCAATGTTAAAACCAGACCACTCAAAGATATAATCACAATGCATTAGTGTTCATAAGGGCCATTTGTTCGCCATGTTTTGAAAGCACACATCGGGCGATTGCTATACACCTCATGTGCTCTGGCATTAACAATGGAAAAACCCATCTACTTTAATATCATGCTGTAGAAAAGGGACGGTTTCCCTAGAAAATCTGGATAACATGCTGCCTGCCACCTGTTGATTGAGGAGCTGTTCCACCAACCCAGCATTGCAGAATGTGTGGATATGGACATGTTCAAAGGGAAATGTAAATAAATCACTCTTAATAAGAAATTAACTCCCTTCTACTTCAGCTGAGCTTGATCAATGTGGTGGCATAGAAAATGCCAAAAAAGGTTTTGATTTTCCTGGAATCTGCCTGGCTGTTGCGTAAACAATCAAATGTATCCCTGTGTAAATAGATTTTCTACTGCAGTTGCTTGCAACCTTTGGCTCTCCAGATTTCTTGAACTACAACTCCCCCATCCCCCTAGCTAGCATCGGCAATGGTGAGATGATATGGGAAATGCAGGCTAAAACCTGGGGGGCTGTAGGTATTTGTGTCACTGTCTGACAGAAATGCAAGCACATGAACCTGACTAAGCCATGAATGGTACTGTGACAAAACCACATGACTACAGCGTTCCTTTTATACAGACGTTTGTTATAGTCAGGATGGTTTAGAAAAAAACATAGGATCTTGGTGTGTCCTATAAGCCATTAGTGATTTCACTTCACTGTACTATGCTTGTAAAATGCAGGTAAATAAGGGCAGCAGTAGTGGCAGGGAACAGGTCCTCCTCCTATGGGTCAAGCAATTGGCTAGCTTCCGTATCAGTCTCAGGGTGATGGTCATAAACACGCTTCTTGTTGCACTTTTCAGTCTCTGGGTTAAAGCGCACTGCCTGCTGCTTGTTTGGCAACTCAGTCTCTTTGTAATGGCACCCAGCATGCTTCCCTCTTCACTTCTCCATATCAGAGTTACAGCGCCAAACACGCTCTGCACCTAGAGATATAGTGCCTAGCTCGGGGTGCCTTCTAGGATGCAGTGCCCAGCCTCACTGTGCAGCTTGCACTTTACTTTCTCAGCACTTTTATCCCTTACTTTTCTTATGTTCACGCTTTTACACTCATTTGGTTATTGGGATTGTGTGCAGCTGTTAGGTGGGTGCTGCTCCTGATGATAAAAGGCCCACTGGCCGTTTGGAAGTCACGAGGAAGTCCTGCCCTTTCACTGGGTTCTTTGCAGCTCGGCGCTTAAGTGTGAGCCCTCCTCACCTGGATCAGGGAAATGGCGCCCCACGTACGTTTGGTTCAATTAGTAGAGCTCATTCAAGGTGTTAGTTGAGACTTCATGCCTTCCTTGTGTGCCAGTCCTAGTCTGTAAAGGCTACTTGCTGATGTTTCAGGTGGGCCCATGAAAATGAAGCAAGTGTCCTAATTTTAATGGTAGTCCTGGTCAGGGAGGAGGCGCCAACATGAGGAAGCGTGCCATGCATTCTCCTGTTCAGCGGTTAAAGAGGGTAGGTTCTTGCGAAATCGAATCTCCCTCTCCATTAGGTTTAAAGTAGGGGTGCAGAGACCTTGTTAGGTTGATTTTCGCAGTGCACAGCACTTCCACCCTTCTCATGGATAAAGATGGGGTTCTTGTTTTGTCACGGGTATCGTAGCACTGCCTCCTGATTTTGTGTAGGCGTTGATCACGTTTTCCACCTGTCGCTGTTACATCATTGTTTTAGACTGTTCTTTAATATGTCCTGTAATATCGGAAGGTGATGTGAAGAGAGTGGCTAGCTGGCAAATATGTCTAGAAAAAAGGACAGTTTCCATTTCTTACAAATAACCTTTCTCTCCATCCAGTCCTTGCAATCTGACACCTTAGCTTGACCTTGTGCATTCCTATTTTGGTACCACCAGCTCTCGGTTTGGGGTTGCTTCTTTCATAGAGCTTCCATAAATCATAGAGCTTCCATAAAGAGCTTCCTCCAGCGAGCATGCTTTGGCTACCTTAACCGAAATAAAGTACATTTCTAGGGCTGTGTTAGCCAGGGCAGCTATTGCAGAAGAAAAGGAGTTTGTCAGTTCAGTGGATCTTGTTGACGGAATTGCACAGGGAACCAATCTCTCACAATGTAAGTACTGGGACTTTCTGAAGTGCGCAAAAAACGGAAGACATTCTTTTAACACAAATGGTTTGTTCGGTCCCCGCCCCCACTAGAGGGACACGTGCGACGTGTACAGGGATAGCTGTGCTATATTCGTGCAGGCTAACAGAGGTCCAAGAGTTTCAGGTGCTGCGGCCACCATTGCACTCTGGAGTTTTTCTTGAGAAATGACAATACTGGGATCCAAGAGGGCCGCTGGAGAGTGGCCATGCCCATAAAGGTGAAGAAAGCAACCATATTATCGAGCTAGCAGGGCGCCCAGAGAAGAAGCCTTTACATCAGAGGCTCCGATATAGAAAATCTCCAGAGAGGAATGGCCAGCTACTAGCGGTAAATAACGCAGGCATGCACCGCGCCGTGTGGCTGGTGAGAAAATTGGCGCAAGCGGAGGCGTCGGCGGGGTCACCGGCGCTGCTGAGGCGAACGCATCGCCGACCCGGAGACATCGCGGATAGGGGGAGGCAATCGCACCCCCGACCTCCGTGCTGAAATATTGGAGGAGCCCCGGCCAGCAAGGAGGAGCCTCTGCCAGCAAGAAGCCCAGTGAGGCACCCGAACAGAGGGTGTGATCGGGAGCGGACTCCTGGGCCCCATCAAACAAGACAAAACAGCGGCCACATACTAAAGCGCTGTGTAAGGAGGTCCCGGCAAGCTGTAGAAGCAAGTGGCCTGGGGAGGGGGAGGGGGGGAGGGGTAGGTAGCCAGTTTCCTCTGATGCTCGGCATTGGCGCCTCCGAAACCCCTCCCAGCCCCCCAAACTCCCCCCACACCCCCTGTGAGGACGCTTCAACACAGAGTCTGCAGAAGCGGGGAAGCGCAAGAGTGGAGTCGCTACCCCCAGAGGAGAAGGAGCTAATTTGGGGGATTGTTGGGGAGCCCACAGTGAAAGGGTCATACATTGGCACAGGCAGACCAAAGCTGCCAAACCATGCACAGTGGAAAGAGGATTAGCATGCCCAAGGGGAGCTATATGGCGTGCAGGGCAAGCAGATGCCCGGAAATAAGGGAAAGCAGATCCCATTAGCGCAGTTCTCTGAGGAGTCTGAGCTTGGCACCCAGAGAAGACTACAAGAAGGAGGGGAGCCACCTTGCGCCACACATAGGGAAATAAATGTCCCTTAGCAAGGACGATCTCCTAACCTGCCTGAAAGGGATGGAAGAGAGGCTGACTGCATCCTATCAGGAACAAATGGGCAATCTAAAGGAGGACATAAAGAGCACATTGAAGGAAGTCGGGGATGAAATCAACTCCTTGGGGAAACAGAGTGGATCTGACGAACAAGGCCTATCAGATTTGGAAACGGAGGTGCAGCAGAACGCGCGACCGTCGGGCATAACCTGGAAATCCAAGCCGAGGACCTGGGGATTCGCCCCAGACGGTCTAATAGTAGAATAAAAGGTTTAGCAGAATCAAGACACAGACCTGAAAACAATATCTCAGCAATGCTTCGCAGCACTTGTGGTATGTGCCTCGCAGGAGATCCAAATAGACAAAATCCATAGAGTGGGTCCTAAGAGGAGCGGCGAGGGAACCAGGCCTAGGGACGTGTTAGCTGCACTAGCCTCATATGAATTTAAAGAGAAGATACTCCGGGCAGCCAGGAGCCAGTCCAAGTTAATGATCAATGGCTCACAGGTGAGCCTTTTTCTGGACTTAGCCACCTCCACACTTCAGAAAAGAAGGGCGATGGACCCGGTAACAAGCATTTAAGGAGGGGAAGAAATCCTGTATAATTGGACCTTCCCCTTCGGCCTAAAAGGGAAGCAACAGAGAGCCACTACCTGCGTGGAGGGTCTGAACATTCTGGGAATGGAGGAAGGAGAGGAAGAACCCAGGGACCAAAGACGCAGGGCACAGCAACAACAAAGAAACAGACCTTGGGAATGGCCCACCGCACAGGGAAGAAAGTGGTCTAAACAAAGTACCCCAAAGAGGAAGAAGAGGAGAGGAGAAAGGAGATTAATCTACTATACTACAACATACAAGAAGGGCCAAGAGTAACAGAACTAATAAAATGGGTGCGCCGTGGTGAGAAGAGGGGGCGCAAAGAGGACATCACATAGATTTACGCAGGCCTGAAACATTGAGGAGTGAGGCACCGCTTTGAGTACCTAGATGGTTGATGCTACCATAAAGTTCTGGGTAGAAATGTGGGCCAGGTTCCACCTATCAGGGTGGCGTTCTTGGATACCGAGCCCTAACCGGATAGGGGCAGTGAGGGGGGGAATGTGGGAGGGGGGGTGTTGGGGAGCTACAAAGGCAGAGCTCGCTAATACTAGAGGGGATGGAACCGAGAAAGGGCTTAAGTTGTAGGAGAGGAAACTATCAATGAAACCACTGTTAATCTTATCTCGGAACATCAGGGGTTTGAACACCCCTCTAAAGAGCAAAAAGGTGGCACTACAAATAAAAAGGGGTGGGGCTGACATAATAACATTACAGGAAACTCACTTGGGGACTACCATAAGCTGCATATACACCAATTCTCCCAAATCTACCAGGCGAATGTGTGAAATTAGATGGCGGGGGTACTAGTGGGTTTGAAGGATTCCTTGGGGGCAAAAGTGCTGAAAACAGCAGCCGACCCAAATGGAAGAGATATCATCCTGCACGTCCTGATGGAGAGGAAAGGGTTTACGATAGGCACCATATACTCCCCTAATACGGGACAGGACAGGACAGGTTCTTACTTTATACCCTAGGGAAACTCGAAAGATTTGCAGAAGGGGAGACCATCCGTACAGGGGATTTCAATACAGCTTGGAGCCTGAAGGGGATAGGAGCAGCTGGGGCATAAATAAAGGCCAACACCCATCTAGAGAGGTAAGAGACCGATTCGCAGGTATGGCAATGAGAGACCTTTTGGCGTGAGAAAATGGGGCTGGAATCGGGATACGCTTGCTACTCCTATGTACAACGAACATTTTCCAGAATTGATTACGCATGGGGCTCCCTGGGAATCGTAGGAGTTACTCGATCATGCCCCCATGCTGATCTGTCTTGGGAGACTCAAACCAAATAGCCCATTATGGTCCTGGAGATTCCCAAGTGAGTTACTCAGAGACAGGGTCCTACGGGAAGTGGTATTGGACAAAATTACAGACTATTTCACGCTGAATGACGCGCTGGGTGCCCCCGTGGGTATAGTTTGGGGTGCCTTTAAAGCCGTATTAAGGGGGGGAGCTAATCTCCCTTGGAGTGGCTAAACGGAAAGAGAGGGTCAGATTTGAAAAAGACCTTCAGGAAGACTTGGGGGAGGCCCAGAAATAATTAGCAGAGGGTAGGAACAGGGAGAAGGCCAGCAGAATGAAAGAAGCTCAGAGACAACATGTTCAGATACGTCAGAGCAGAGAGGGCCCTTTTGAGTCTTAAGCAGCGCCACTTTATCAGAGCCAATTATGCTGATAGGATTCTTGCAAGGCTGTTAAAACAACAGAGGGGCAATGCCATGTAGGGGCTATCAAGCAACCAGATGTGTCCATAACCACCGACTCAGATGAGATCGTACAGGCTTTTGCCATATACTACAAACATCTCTACTCTTCAGAACACCCGAATGAGGCTAGGATAAAGGCTTTCGTAGATAGGGTGAAGCCCGCCAAGATAACAGGAGAGCAGGGGAAATCTGGATAGGGAAATCATGGAAGAAGAGGTGCCAAGGATGATAGAGCCTCCCACTCAACAAAGCACCCGTGCACCGACGGCTACTCTGGGAATATTAATAAAACCTATTGCAAGGAGTTAAAATATTTCCTTACCAGACTATACAATTCATTCCGGGAGGGGGAGGGGGTGACCTGCATGATGACCGAAGCAAAGGTAGTGCTGTTCGAAAAACCTAACAAAGATCCTACTAACTGTGGATCATACAAGCCCATTGCATTACTAAACACTGATGTGAAATTCTACACTGGGATTTTAGCAGAAAGAGTTGGAGTACTGCCCAGAGTTATCGGGCTAGATCAATCAGGATTTTTCCCTGGAGACAAACGAGGGACAATATAAGAAGGGTGAGCCACATCTTAGAGAAACTAGAAAGGAACCGACTCCCGGCCACCCTGATTTCTCTCGACGCTGAAAAAGTATTTCATACGGTGTAGTGGTCCTATTTATTCCAAGTGATGGAGCGGTTGGGGTTTGGCACAGACTACATACAAATAGAAACCCCTCGACCAGGCTGGCAATGAATGCACAGATCTCCGATACCATAAGTGTAGAGCGAGGAGCCAGACAGGGATGCCCGCTTTCCCCCGATTTATATGCTATCTATCTTGAACCCCTGCTGGCCGCAATCAGACAAACCCAAGAAATTATACGGATGGCATGGTCTGATGCTGAAGGAGCTGGTCTCCTCAAACCCGATCCTAGTCGAAATACTGAGGGAGCAAGAAGGGATATCTGGGCTGAAAATAAACATGGGCAAATCTGAACTGCTAGAGGTTGGCCTCTCCAGGGTGATGGCTTTCACCCTTTCGCTCTTCAGAAGGCAGAATAACATACCTAGGGATCAAATTAACTAGTAGATTCACAGCACTGTGCAAATTTCACAGATCACATCCAAAAGAGGTGAGCAGACCTGGCCAAATGGTCTCTGCTGCAAAAATCGTGGCTGGGACGCATAAACACGATAAAGATGGTGACCCTCCCTAAGCTTTTATTTAAGTTCCAATCCCTCCCTAATGCGTCCCAATGGTGTTTTTCCGGACAATGAATTCAATAATCTTCAGATTTATTTGGCACGGTAAACGCCTGAGGATAGCGCTAGAACTCTTAATGACTCAAAGACAGAGTGGGGGCTTGGGGCTGCCCAACCTATTTAGATACTACGAAGCTGCCCAACTGAGAGTAGTGCAGGAATGGTTCTCTGGAAATACAGACAAAATATGTGCTCAGATGGACAGAACTGTAGCAGGGTGCTTCTGGATGGGCTATTGTGACTGCAGGGGGTGGGCAGACCCACCCCACCCCCCAATGCAAGGCAGAGTAGGGTACTTTGGGTCACGTGCGATATCTGGGACAGACGGCTCAGATGGGGACACCTTTCAACCATCCCCTCCCCATTTACTCCACTGTTTAATAACCCTGTCTTCTCCCCAGGTATGGAAAGAGGGTTGTTTGGTCGGTGGAAGGAGAGTGGGTGCATGATGATCCGCGACATGGTGTGGGCACGAGAAATTGCAACCTTTGAAGACTGTAAGACACAGGTTGTGCTCCTGGAGAAAGAAAGGTATGAGTATATCCAACTGAGGCACTGGCTGTGTCAGAAGGATATTAGGCAGGCAGATTCCAGGGCTCTAACCAAATTTGAGTCCTTTACCACAACGTACTCGGGGGGGGGGAGGGGGGGATAGATCAACACCTGGTGTCCGACCTATATTCTATTCTCCTAGAATGCGCAGATAAAAAGAAGTGGCCCCATCAGTTAGCTTGGGAGGGCACTTTGGGAGGAGCAGTCTCAGATGGGTCCTGGGAGGGGCTCTGGAGTAACATCCCAAAAATGGCAAGGTCCCTGCAAACCCGAGAGGCATGGTACAAAATGATGCTTCAATGGCACTATACCCCCAGCAAACTTCAACAAAATTTCAGGGTATTTCTGGAGAGGCTTTGGGAGGTTTGGGGTGGGGGTTGGGGACTGTGAATATATCTAGTGGGGATGCCCCAAGATCAAGGAATTCTGGAAAGAAGTCACTGGGCCCTTACAAGAGATGGCCCCAGAAATCTTCCCTCTTAAAGTAGGAGAGAAAATGTGTGGCCTGGTTGACCTGGAGCAACAAGACACCCCGAAGCCGCAGAGAAGGGCCCTGTTGACTTTACTTATAGCGGCCTGGCAGGTCGTTGCAAAAAATTGGAAGCAAAAGGACCCACCATCGCAAATTAGCTGGCTACGGAAAATATGGGACATTCTGGCCTTAGAATGGATTACATATAAGATACACAGGAACTCGGAAAAGTTTCATAAAGACTGGGGAGAGGTTCTCTCCTTTTTGAAAAGCGATTAGGTGCAACAGTGGTGCCCACAGAATATACAGGTTTTGGACATACATTGACAGGTTTAAAGGTCAGCCGGACCACTCCCTCATCTTTATCGAAACAGATGAACTCCATCTTCTTCAGCTATCTTTGGGTTCCACAGGGAGTTAGGGGGAAGGGGGCTTGTGGGCAGTTGATACTGTTGATGATGTTTTTTGAAAATGGCAATTGTTATATTTAAAAAAAAAAAAAGAAATGAGAATACTTCCCTCCAGTCGTTGGCAAAGCGAGGGCGTTTCCGCTCCCTTCCAATGTTGAGCTATGAGGTAGCATTGTTGCAAATGTGAGCACAGTTTGGGCTTTCTTTTGGCTTCTGGGCAATTCCCTTCCAGGGCCCCAGAAACCAAACCCCAGCAACACTTGCCTCCTCCCCAAAGGCCTGTATCTGCGCCTCCTGTACCTTCCTCCAGAATGGCTCCATTTTGGGGCATCCCCACCAAATATGGGACGATGAGCATGGCCACGATGCCCGGGGTATGGCAGCATCCAGAATTTTATAGAGGCCCGATATGAGGGTAGCTCAGGGGAAACGCGCTCACCTTGGAAGCAAGACGATGCGGAGCAGCACAAGTTCGATCCCCGGGTCCGTGCTTAGAAACCTCTAGGTATTAAACGCGTTATAAATAACCAATTACAATAAAATATAAGGCCCCTTGACCCTCCTGCGTGTTGAGAAACTTTTCAAAAGGTGTAGGTTGGGGGGGGGCTGCTGCTGCTTTGTAAATTGGGTTGAGGAGCAAGTGCCTAATCTGAAAGGACCTCAGCCTTTCATTTACGCTCACTCCAAAACATTGTTTGCACTCAATAAAGGATCTAATGATTTGGCCCTGGAATATGTCCCGAAGCCTGAGGCACCCACCATGCTGCCACTGGAGGAACGATCCTGGCTCTGTTGCCAGTGAAAAACCTGGATTGTTAAAAAATGGGCGTGAACGGGGATGGGAAGGTTGTAATCCCATATTTTATTTCCTGGACAGTTTATCCCATGTATCAGCCACCAGTTCCTTAATGGCGCTTAAGTACATATGCGCAGCAGCCATAAAACATCCCTCAAGTCATGCCTCGCCACCGCCCAGTCCATTTCCTCCCACAGTCCCCCTCCCCCCACCACTTGGGCTGTAAACCATTCCCTCTTTATCCGCATTTGGGATGTGTGGAAGTACAGTTGGAAATTAGAAAGCGTCATCCATCTTTCCCTCCTAGGGGATATTAATACATTGCGATTTATCATGTTTCTCTTGCCCTCCCAGATGAAGTTGTCTGTTAGTTTCCCCAATTCACCAAAGATGCTACTGGGAACCGCCACCGGCAGGGCATGGAAGAACAGATAGAGCAACCAAGTAAGCGTTACCATCTTCACTACGCCCAGTCTGCCCACCCAGGTGATTCTGAAAGTTCTCCATTTATGGAGGTCCACTTTAATAGTTGACAACATAGGGGGTTAAGTAGCTGCCAACCAGCAAATAGTTTTGGGGTTATATGTATTCCCAGGCATCTGATCCCCCCAGGGCTCCAGATGAAGGGCGAGTAAGCTTTCAACGCTGCCACGCCCCTGTCAACACCCACCTCCCCCCCTCCTCCCCCTCTGTTAGGTTTAACAGTTAGGACTTGGTTAAGTTAATCTTCAAACCAGAGACCACCCCAAAATCGGATAGCATCCCCCACAGGCCCTCACTGATGACCCCAGATCCGTAAGTGAAAGTAGCATGTCATCTGCGAAGTCCGCTACTTGGTGTTGAACCTTGCTGAAGGGAATGAATTCTGCTGACTTCGCTGGACTCCCGCAAAGTCTATAGCAGCGGTTCTAAGGAAACTGCATATAGAAGAGGGCGCACCCCTGCTTGGTCCCTCTACATAATGTGATTCTCTGGGACAAGTGTGCATTGATGAGGAGCCGCGCCGCAGGGGTATTGTAGTTTGCCTGGACCATCCTCCTTCTTCGTCGATCCCCAGCTGTCCCCCATTCCCAGGGCCATGGCCTTGTGTGGTTCTCAGAAAACGGAGGGTGATCTTCCTGGAAGGACTAGCTTAAGTCAAGTGGCAGCAGTGTGGCACCCTCCTGGGTGGATATTATGCGTTTCTGCGTACCCTCCCATTCAAATACCAACCCGAATGGTAAGGTCCATTTGTAACGGATTCCTCTGCGGTCAACTCTCTGACCACAGGGCCCATCTGCCTCCCTTTGAGTCAGGGACTCCCCGCCAAGCCCTGGAATGGCTGAATAGGGGATTCTTGGTAAGAGAGTAGTTCCTTTGCCCTTGTTTCCCTTAGCACCTCCTCTTTCTGTGTAAACTGCGTAAAAGCTGCTAAGACATCCTGTGGCTTGCCATTCGGGCCTCTGGTTTTCCTACCATTCTGTGGATCCGATCCAGTCCAACCTCCTCGGGGCTTGTATCTTCCAAAATGACTGCAAAATTATTCTGGACCTTCTCCATGAGCTCCTTGTCTGTTATTGTCCCTGGCAGGTTTTTGATCTGAATATTAATCCTGTGTGACCTGTTCTCAAAGTACTCCACTTGCAGTTCGAAGTTTTGTGTGGCGTCATTCAATCGTTCAATGGCCTTGCTGTGTTCTTTTGTGTCTCTTCCCACCTATTCAAGGCCCCTTTCGAGGAGAGCCATCCTTTGCCATAGTTGGTTCACTTCTTGCCTCATTTCCGACAATGTCGTTTTGAGGTCCGATCTCTTAGTTTAAACTGCTCTTGAAAGGCCTTAGTCAGAGATGATAGTATGCTCATTAGGTCGTTATGGAAGTCCTGTCGTGATAAGGGTACTCCACCCCCGCGGGTTGCCCCAGGTCTGCCATGTAGACTGTCTTGTTGCATCTCCTAAGCTTACCAGGGACCCATAGGGTAGGAAGGGTGGTAGTGGCAGTGGCCTGTGGCCGGTGGCAGTGGCTTGCTTCAAGGACTTGGCCTTCCACATTCACTCTGCTCTCCCTGGACCCCACGCCTTTAATAATTTCTCTGTCTGTTCCGTGAGTCTCGAGAGTGTTGCTTCGAATCTCCTGAGGTGTGGGGGCGCAGAAATTGAGAGAAATCCAGTGGCAGTCAATCAGCAGGTGCTGGGACGCCTCCACCCCCACTTCTCCGTACAGGGCCCGTCTGGGACCCCTTCCGCTAGTCCACAGAGGCTTGTCACAACGTGGATTCATTATTTTGCTTGTCGTGGGCTTCCTTGGGGGTCTCGATGAGTAAGTGGCAATGTTGCATGGGGGGGGCCTCTCCCTTCAGGTCCTTTGTGTCTTAGGAAGCTGAATAGGGCAGGCGTCACAATAATGAACCTGGATGCTGGACCTGTGCCAATCCCTGTGCCGCCTCACCTTTTGGATACCGAGACATGGAGGGTGCCCCCCTGGGTGTTGGATTTTTCCGCGGGGGCGGGGGGTTGGTTTCCCTCAGTTTCACTTCTGCCGTCCCGGCCCTTCTCCTGCAGAGCAATGCTCTTCACTACGGTGTGCGCTCTCACTCCATTCACCAGTACCTCAGCAGGGTTCAGGCAGTGTGATACGTCACGTTGATCCAGTTCTCTCTTGACCGCGTCGCCAGTGATATATTTTTGGTCAGAGGTGAAGCAAGTGCACCGAGTCGCGCGTGAGTATAATGAGTCTTTACTAGATAGACCTAAGGTAAGTACAAATGGAGGAAACACGTTGAGTACATAGGTGGGAGGAGACATCCACCGGCCCCCTCGTCCGTTCAGCTTCAGGTCCCAACTGAACACTGTGGAACACACAAGCACACTCGACTGATCACATTCCAGCCCAGCATTCTAAAAGAAACACCAGTGTACAAACCAACATACAGGAAGCAAGACTAAGACATAACACAGTGCTCCTCTCCCCACCAGTCCTTGTGCTAGACGTCCAGCAATCCAGTGTCAAAAAAGCAGCCAGCCCACCTGCCTGCTTTGACCACCCTGCTCACTCAGTTGCTCACTCACGACCTTCTCCGCAGACCACTATTTCTGCCCGTTTCCCTGATCAGACAGCAGCGTGGTCACCTCTCTGTTCTCATTGCCAAATGCTGTGTACTTATTTAGCATAGTATTGAATACATACGTGGAGGCTGGAGGCACATCTGTATCCTTTTATTATCCTTCAGTAACTGCCACCCAGCTCTCACATCAGCCTTTCATTCTCTATTCTTTCCAACCACGTTCCACATTCTATATTACTACAACACCTGCTTGTTTATATGCATGGCATGAAATGAGAACAGAGAGGTGACCACGCTGCTGTCTGATCAGGGAAACGGGCAGAAATAGTGGTCTGCGGAGAAGGTCGTGAGTGAGCAACGATTGAAACCGCTACAAAGGACGTTCGTCCTTCACAGACATTTGGACTAAAAGTGCATCAAGTCGCACCGCATTAGGACCTCAAAGCAAGGCGTACGTAGCGGCCAGCGTTGGGGCAGATATCACATTAGGAATGTGATTGACACAGGAACTGGAGAGTTACACATTTGCTGTAACGCAACAGACGGGCGAAACAAGGTAACACAAAACAAGGAATAAGACAAGCAAGGAGGTTTCGTGGAGACGGTGAGAGGCGCAGCGCAGTGGTCTCGTATGAATGTTTGGATCATAAGCTACGCTGCAGTATTTTATTTGAAACAATGTACATTGCTGAGCAGCCATAAACAAAGGCAACGAGTAAACCGACATTTGAAACAATATCAATATTACCCTAACTGGATCATTAGGTGCCAGCGTTATATACATGATATGCCAGTGTACATTTGGAAAATGCGCTGCACACCAGAACGTAGGATTGGTGATTCTGAGTGATAGTAACTGCACGCAGTGTTGCCAGGTCGGAAAGAAAAAATAAGCTGAATGCCATTCTAAAACAAGCCCAAAACAAGCTGCCTCCCATCCAATGAAGCGGAAAAACAAGCATGCGCCTAAAAAGTTGTGGAAAGGTCTCAAAAGTAAGGAACATAACACAATAAGAAAAACATAAATTGACAGAACACTGACATAGTGTGTTAGAACAACAATATTTTATTGCATGGTGACTAGAAGTCCCAGATTGCAAAATAATATGGGCCTGAAATACATTGTAACATGGCCAATTGGAATCTGAAAAGAAACAATGCATTCCTGAATACATCTCTCTGAGAAAATGTTGTATATAGATCCCAATAACCCTCTAACCCAGTCTTGCAAAAAAGTTTTTAAAAAATAACTAAATAAAGGATTTCAGTGGATAATACGTCAGCACTAGGGATATTACCGAGATAATATTGCTATAGAGTGACGCCTGCTAAACTAAAACAATCCCCTTCTTTACATGTCAGTGTGTCTGTCTGCATGACGCAACGTGCGTAATGCTCGTAACACCAGAGAAAAGGACCTAAGGACTTGCGAAAAGGTGCGGCCGTTTTAGCTTGAATGTTAATAACAACAAGGATAATAGATACAAAGTTGCCATAGCAACGCAACAGGGTGATAACAGAGTATTACGATTACAGTGGCATCAACGCTGAGCGCGAGAAGAGAAATAAAGTGAACACGAGACTAGACAAATAGAGGTCACACAGACAATACAAGTAAGGAAAAGGAGGGAGCAAGATAAGAAGGAAAGAGCTGAACGTAAATACAGACAAAAAGAGAAAATAAGGTGCATGGTTTGAAAGAGAAGAACTGCACAAATAAACAACCAAGTCAAGTTAAGTTGTTAACAGAATAAACAATTTTGAAAATAACAGTAATAAGAACGCGAGAGGGGACACAAGAAGGGTGTCAATGAAAAATAAGAATTAGAATTTTGCCCAAGGAGGTGGCCGAAGAGGGATATTACCCAAGGAGGGGGCCACATGAAAAGAGGAGATTATCCAAGGAGGGGCCACAGACAAAAAAGTAATTGCCCCTGGAGGAGGATGGGAAAAAGTAACTGCTCAAGGAGAGGGCCACAGAAATAAAAGCAAAACTATATTTCAACAAATAGTGGCATACATCATAACATTTTCAGAACAGTGAAATATATAAACAAGCATGTCTCTTGACGATGCAAGTGGAGACATAAACCCATCTCAGGGCATATCTGGAACATCCATATCCACAAACACAGTCGGTTATCTACGCCACCCAAACCCATTCAATCTTGAGCCACAAGATGATCAAGGACAAGGCTGGCAGGAGTGGGTAGACAGGTTTGAAGAGTTTCTAAGGATAATGGGGAAATCAAGAAGCCCCAAATAAATTAGATATTTTCATAAACCTGGTGGGAAAAGAAATAAAAAAAAAGTGTCATCAAGATTATACCGCCTGAAGAAAAAGCAACATATCAACTTCTAGCCACAGCTATCAGTGAAAGATTAATAATTCCCCCCAACAGAGAGTATGAACCATATACATTTAATCAATGTCCACAAGACCCCCATGAAACTATAGCACAGATTGTACTGCGACTACAGAGGAAAGCAACATCTTGCGAATTTACAAACTTTGACAACGATGAGGCGATAAGACTAAGGATTATTGAAGGTTGCACATCGTCACATTTCCGGAAGCATCTTTTAAAAAAGCCTCTCCCTTTGAAGGAGGTGTTAGAACTGGCGAGATTATAAGAGAGGGTTGACACTCAGGCAGCAAACATTGAAAATCCGAAAAAGTTATACTGTCGTTGCTCTGTGATGACCAAACATGCCACCAGATAGACAATGCTATCGATGTGGATTCGAGTTCCCGCATCAAGGCCAATGCCCAGCCCTTGGTCGAATATTTAGGCTGTGTGGACAGGAGGGTCACTTTCAGGTGATGTGCAGGGGACACAGACCCAACATGCAGACATTTCCGAATGGAGAATTTGACATGACGAGAACTTCCAACACAAAACTATACCAGAAGAAAAACATTCTAAGACCCAACACCTCTGGAGCAACATATCAAAAACAACCAGGATTCGTCAGAGCAATGGCGAGCATGCAAATGGAATCCACTGCGCATGCTAGAGGAGAACATGATCGGAGTGTACACTCATACCAAGATCAAGAAAGAACTCAGTTGGGGGATCCCTACAAAAACCCGCTGATTGGGGAAGGTTACATGAACACAGGGCTGTGTCAAGAATATGACAGATACCGCAGGCAATACTATCCCTGAATCATACAATTTATTTTTTAACTGTGGAGGGGTGGGAAAATGGGAAAAAGTTTCACTGAGAATTTCTCGGAGATCAGAGAAATGTTGGACTGCATGCAGAACCTGAACTTTAATATGATACTGACACCTGGCAGTACAGCCAGCAGCTGATAAACAACGCTCTGCAAGGGAAGCGAAGAGAAAAACTTGTTTGGCCTGATTTCATTAAAAGTTCGGTTTGCTAGACAAATGTAAAGATTAAACTTATGTGATAAGCAAGGGGGAGGTGTTGTAGTCATATAGAATGTGGAACATGGTTGGAAAGAATAGAGAATGAAAGGCTTGTGTGAGAGCTGGGTGGCAGTTACTGAAGGATAATAAAAGGATACAGATGTGCTGCCAGCCTCTGTGTATTTATTCAATACTATGCTAAGTGCACAACAATAGGTTACATATGGTAAGTTAATTTGAGGGTGCGTTAAAGCTATATATAGACGTCACTTGTCTACTTATCATGGGTTAGGGGGAGTGATCCAAGTAGACGAAGTTCAGTTGATCAAGGACTATCATCAGCGTGGTTGGAAAGGTAAGTGTGGAATTCAGTCCATACATCTTTCGGGCGAGCACAGGAGGGCAGAGAATTTACATATTCCTCCTCGCATGTTTGAGTCCAGGTAAGTGCATTCAACCACAGTGCAAAAGAAGGGGTTGGGAATTGTTTCCAGCATTGGAGAATACATTTTTGGCCACCATACAACTCACATTAAAAAAGGTTAGCATTTTCTTATTCCCAATATCTTCCCACATCCCAAACAGGACCCAGGTTGGGTTTGGGCCAATAGTGGTGTCCACAATCTCGGAGGGTGCCTACAGAATCTCTTTCCAAAAGTCATGGAGTTTAGTACAAGTCAAAAACATATGTATATGATCGGCCTCCACAGTGTGACATCTCGGGCAAGTGCGAGTTGGGTGTCGGGAGAATCTATTGAGACTGTGAGGGGTATAACCTGTTCAGGAGTTTATACTGCATGCAACAAACCGGAAATTGAGGGAGACCTTACGTGTGTGGGAACACATTCTTCCATTTGGTGTCAGAGATTTCGAGGTCTAGTTCACTTGCCCAAGTATGCCGCAGTCTGGATGGCTGATCTGGGATTTTCTCTTGTAACATCTTGTAGAAGGAGGAAGCTATCCATGAGCCCCACTGCAGTTGGCGATGTAGTGTATTCCTGGTATGTCGGGAGGGCTCATTAGGGCAGCAAGGCCACATAGCACGGAAGGAGGCGCGGAGCCTATAATGTTGTAGCATTTCAAGTGCCGACCCTGTATGCCCAGGCCGCCATGTTTGGGGTGTGACAAATCTCCCCTCTGAGAAGAAGTCGGTGAGTGCTCTGTATCCCAATCCCTGCCAATATTGTGTCAGTGCTGCATCATGTGTGGGTTCGAGTCCGGGGAATCTCCAGATATGGAGCCATTAGGACGTGTCTCGGTCAGTGGTTGTAGCACTCGGCCCCATGTCCGCAATGTGGCGGCTGTGGGGTCTAGTGGGGAGTCATCTTTATAGGTCTGAGTGGATTGGGAGCACACCGATTAGATGGCATTGGGTAATCTTAGAGTGGTGACCTGGAATGTGCAGGGCCTAAACAGTTACTTAAAACGCAACAAAGTGATGCTGTATCTAAAAAGGATGCGTATTGATATAGCCTTGCTACAAGAGACCCATCTCACGAAGGAGAAGCTGGAGGTGGTCAGGAGAAAATGGAGGGATAGTGTCATGGGGCAACGTATTCGACATATGCAAGAGGGGTGGTCACATGGGTGGCACCGCACGTGCCATTCCAGGTGCTCAGTTCGACAATAGACCCAGAGGGCAGAATGGTGGTGGTAACGGGACTCCTGGAGAACAGAGAGGTGCACATCATCAATTTGTACGCCCCATAACCATGATACGGCGGCTTACTTTAGGTCCCTATAAAGTAAGATTAGCCCCCTGGTGGGTGGCGCGATAGTGTGGGGAGGGGACTTTAATTGTACCCTGAATCCTAGAATAGACAGTTCAGATGACAAATCAGGAAAGCCAGCGCCAGCGGCTAAAGCGCTGGGGACAATGTTGGAAGACCTAAGCCTAGTGGATGTTTGGAGGAAGCTGCATCCATTGGATAGACAATACTCGCAGTACGCAGCACCACATGACTTGCACACGAGGATAGACTATGTGTTTGCAGCTGCCGAGATATTGGGAGAAATGATGGGAGCGGAATATAAGGCGCGGGTATTATCCGATCACTCGCCTTTGGTCGTAGAGTGGTGATATCAACCCCCCAGGGCGCGCATCCCGACATGGAGACTCGGACTGAGGCGTTACAAGATGCAGGGTTTCGAGAGGACCTGAGGGAGGCCATCGAGGAATATTTTGAAACTAACACGGGCAGTGTACGCTCTGTGGGTACAGTATGGAAGGCGTTTAAGGTGGTGGTGCGGGGGGGGGGGTGGGGTCGCTATATCAAAATCTAAAGGGCTCCAAGGGGGCATTGAACGGGAACTTCAGGTATCAGAAAGAGAGCTGGAGGGTCTTATGCAAAATGAGGAGACAACCCGGGAAAACTGTGCCAAGATAAAAGACTTACAGTTAACCTGCTGTGGACTCTGGGATAGATTATGCAAATTAAATTACAAGAAATACACGGAGAGGCTACATGCAGGGGGGGATAAGCCGGGTAGATTGCTGGCCTGGCTGTACAAGAGTGAGACCCCCCGCTCAGTGATTAGAGAGATCAGGGATGCGGAAGGCTGAACCCGTAACACCCAGGAGGGGGTAAATGAGGAGTTCCTCAAGTATTATAGACAACTATATGAGGACACAGGGGAGGATACGAACCAAGGCATACTGGGAACAATAGAGGATATAGGGCTGCCCACCCTGGATGACCTAGAACGTGCGGATCTGGATGCCCCTGTTATCTCGGACGAACTGGAAGTGGTGATCAACATCTGCCCACATGTAAAGTGCCTGGGTCAGATGGGTTGCCTAGCGAGTTTTACAAGACATATAAGCAGGAGCTACTCCAGCCGTTGCTTGACATGTTTAATGAAGCCTACGAGCTGGGGGAACTGCCACCGTCCCTCTGTGAGGCAGTGATCATCCCACTTCTGAAACCAGGCAAGCCAGCCATGGAGTGCGGGTCCTATAGACCCTTGTCCATGCTCAATCAGGACAGTAAAATACTCACGGCAGTGCTAGCCAATAGGCTAAAGAGGGTGATTGGTAAGTTGATACACCCAGATCAGACGGTCTATGTCCTTGGTAGGAATATCACAGACAACCACAGGAGATTGCACCATATCATTGATTACAACAGGGAGGACACGGGCGAGTTGGCTATCGTGTCGCTAGACGCGGTCAAAGCCTTTGACTCGGTGCGGTGGCCATGGTTGAAAGCGACCCTGAAAGGATACGGAATGGGACCTGGATACATCAGGTGGGTTCAGATGTAATATAGCACCCCGGTAGCGAGAGTTAAAACGGGAGCCACAATTTCAGACAAATGGCAACTCAGCAGAGGGACCAGACAGGGATGCCCCTGGTCACCCATGTTATACATACTGGCACTAGAGCCGCTGGCAATATGCCTGTGACAACAATACGGGGAGGTCGGGATTCGTACGATAAGTGGCATGCACCTGATATTGCTGTATGCAGATGACATGCTCCTCTATTTGCGCTACCCAGAGGAAAACCTGCAATATGTATTGGAGGTGATGGATCGTTATGCCAACCTCTCGGGCATATCGGTGAACCCCAGGAAGTCTAGTTTGTTCCCCTTGGAAAGGTATGAGTGTCCCGTTGGAGAGGCTGCCTATCCTGCAGATACCCTGGCAACCTGAGACATTTAGGTATCTGGGAGTAAACATTTATCACAGGATAGAAACAGAGCACAAACATAACACAGAGAAAGCGATCGAGGGAGTTAAGAATAGTATGGTGTTCTGGTCTCGATTACCCCTATCTATGATGGGGAGAGCAGCTCTGCTCAAAATGGTGGTTTTGCCCAGACTCTTAATTTTTTTTGTAAATGTCCCGTATTTGATTCCCAGAAGCTTTTTCAAGAGACTTCATGGTATGTGCAGGAGCTTCATATGGGGCAACTCCAGGAACAGAGTAGCCCTGTGGAAACTACAGAACTCGTGTGACGGGGGGGCATAAACTTGCCGAACTTTGAGCTTTATGATCTGGCGGGGCAGCTATTGTTTGTGGCCAGGTGGTTTTCGTCAGAGGACTCGGCAGAAGCTAGGCTTTTGCAGGGCGACTTGGCTCCATACTTTCTGAGAGAGACGGTGTGGCTACAAAAGAGTAAACTGGTGGGAAGAGGGAGACTATTGGAGCTGGGTTGGGAGGTCTGACGCAGGACGTGGAGAACGGTGGGTGATCCGGATCCGCTCTCCCAGCAGGTTCCGCTGGTGGCGCTGTGTGGAAACGACTCCCAATTGCTTGAGGTAGTCCGTAGATACTGGGAACCGATGGGCTTGGCCACCCTCAGGGATATATGCTAGGAAGGGGAGGTATTGGAATTCCAGAGTTTGCAGGAGGAGACAGGGGTGCATAGAGGCCAATGTAGAACTTACACCAGACTCACGAAACGGGTGAGGGAGAGGTGGCCTGAGACGGTGTTGGCGGAAGAACCTGATGCCGCCCTGGAAACGATGTACGATGTTTCAGAGGGCGGGCACGAAATATCCAGGGTATACGAGCTCCTGAGAGCAAAGGCTGGGAAGGAGCTGCTTCAACTGAGGCAGGACTGGGAGGAGGAGGTAGGAGGATCCATGACAGAGGGGCAATGGGAGAGAGCTCAAAGGTACCATAAAAAGGTGTCCCGAAATGCGAGACTCCAACAGATCCAGTTGTATGTCACCCATAGGGCTTATCTGACCCCCGGGAAAATAGCCAGGTTTGAAGGCTCGGCCACACAGAAATGCCCCAGGTGCGGGGAGGTGGAAGCGGGGTTGCTACACATGTTCTGGGCCTGTCCCGAGGTGCACAGATTCTGGGACGAAATAAAGACTAAGATGGCCGGTGGGGGAGTGGTGCTGGATGTGGGGTCGGCTTGGGCATGCATGCTCGGGATTTTTCCCAGGCCACGCAATCTAAAGCACATAAGCAAGATGAAGGACCTGGCTTACATCCTGGCCAAGCGTAGGATCGCAATGGGCTGGACGGCGGCCCACAGACCCAGGGTGGAGACATGGTGGGCGGACCTCCTGAGATGGGCGGACGCAGAATCAGTAGTATGGTTTGAAGCCGTTACCAGGGGGGGGGGTGAGGAGGAAGTGGGCCCCCTGATAGCCTGGCGACAATTAGTGACCTCTATGGTAAACCCCCATCAGGTTAACTATGAAAAAGAAGACTCAGACGAGTCTACAAGCACTGCGATTCCCGAAAACGCTCCTGTAGATGACACTGATGAGCCGGCTCAAGTTTATGGGGTTGGTGGGGAGAGGACGGAGAATAACACTGTATAATGTGACGGTTTGTTATTGATTATTTACGTCCCGAAAAGATGTATTGTTTGTTGGTTTTGTTGTTTAAAATAATAAAAATAAATTAAAAAAAGAAAAAGAAAAAAAATCTTTATAGGTCTGATGTAGAATCAACGTTCTAAGATTGATTTCACTCACTGCTAATTGTTCCAATTTAACACTGGGTGGGTTCCCAGAATCAGTGTACCAGACCGAGGCATATTGGGCCTGTGCTGCTATCCAAAATAGTTCTAGGTTGGGGGCGGTGAAGCCACCTCTCTCGTAGGGTAGAGTCATGTGTGTCCACTTTTTACGTACTGCCCCGGCATGCCAAAGAAATTGTTCGCAGATGCTTTGTAGTCTATCCAAGTATTGTTTTCCAGGCCAGATGGGGACATTCGCAAAGATATATAAAAGCTTTGGGACCAGGATCATTTTTACTAGTGACAATCTACCCACCATAGCAATTGGGAGAGAGCGCCATCTAGAGATTTTAGTATCAACATATTTTTCTGCAGTGAAATAGTTATCAGCCAGTAGGGTAGGCCTAGTTCTGGAGACTTGGACCCCTAGACACCCGATTCCCTCAGGTGACCAGCAAAGAGGGTATTTGCATGAGGGACATTTGGTTGTCATGGTGCGTGGGAAGATTTCTGACTTACTGTAATTAATCCTAAATCCAGAGAAGGTGCTCATTCGGATCACATCTCTCAATATTGGTTCCAAATTTGTGGATGAGTCTCGATGTATAAAAGCATGTCGTCAGCATATAATGATATTATCTCAGGGTGGTCTTTAAACCGTATTCCTCTTTGGGCATCTCATGTTCTAACATAATCTGCCATAGGTTCTATGACCAGCGCGAAAAGGATGGGGGATAACGGACAGCCCTGTCGGGTGCCTCTGCCCAATGTAAAGGGGGCCGACCTCTGGGAGTTAACTAATACCTTCGCTATGGGACATGTGTATAATAATTTGATGTACCTAATCGCTTCTGCCCCAATACCCATCTGTTCCAGCACCTCCCACATGTATTGCCACGAGACCATGCTAAAGGCTTTCTGAGAATCAAGAGTGACAGCCATGTTTAGGGACGTGAATCTTCCGTGGACAAATCCACCTTGAACCTTGTGCATTAGGTGTGGCATGAGTGGTAGAAACCCATTTGCTAATGTCTTTGCAAAGATTTTAGTATCTATATTCATGAGTGACAAGGGTCTATACGATCCACACTCAGTACCGAGTTCACCAGGCTTCAGGGGGATAGTGATGGTGGCTTCGCGCAGGAAAGGGGGGACAATGGACGTGCGGAGTGATTCGGGTCCAGACCTCTAGTAGCCGCGGGGCAAGGAGCGCTATGTGTTCTTGGTGGAATTCTGGGGTAAGGCCATCCGGCCCCAGGGCCTTACCTTTCGGAAGCCCAGTTATAGCTTCCACTATTTCATCCAAGGCGATCAGGCTTTCGAGGTGATCTCTAGTTTAGGGGCTAATGGAGTTCATAGGGTTCTGGTTGAGTAAGGCCCGTATTGTGTGTGCGTCATGTGGTTGGCTTGGTGTATACAGGGTACCGTAAAACTTGGCGAAAACATGAAGAATGTGATGATCCGCCCATTGCAGGGCGCCATGTTCATCGGAAACACATTTCACTTGGGTTTGGCCTCCCTCCATTCTGGTCAGCTTGGCTAGTGTCCTACCTGGCCTCTCTCCCTCACCGTATTTTTTCACCTCTTGTGGGCGCGAGAAATAACGAATCTCCCTAAGGGCGTGCGACTCAAAGATCTCCAACTCGGCGCGTATCTGTGCCAGTTTGCCAGGGCTCGCTACAGTCGCGCATTCCTCTTCCAGTTTGGTTTCTGAGCGACAAAGATCATTCCCGATCACTATCAAAATGCCCGATTCCCTGGATATAGACATGTCCCGTATGTACACCTTGAAGGCCTCCCATCTTACTCCCGCGGTCGTGTCATGTGGGGTGTTGCACTCGAAAAATGTCTCCATGTCAGATCGTGTCTCTGCCTTGAATACGACATCCAACAGTGCCTCCGATTTAAAGCAGCAGGTGGTGGAGTCGATCCCAATACCATTGATAGTGTCACTGGGGAGTGGTCTGATAACGTGCAGGCGAGTATTTCAGCGGTTTCAACCTTGCCTATCAAGGTGCCAGATGTTAGAAACATATCATCAATTCGTGATGACCTGTCATGTACCGATGAGTACTATGAAAATTGACTATACTGAGCATGCAGTACTCTCCAGGCATCCAGCAGGCCCAGTGTTGTCATGTGTGAGGTTAGTCTACGGGCCGCCCGTGATAAGATCCTAGAGGCCGTCCCCGTTCTGTCCCAGCAAGTATCAAGTATCAGATTCATGTCTCCCTCCCAAATGAT
Organism: Ambystoma mexicanum; assembly: GCF_040938575.1. Taxonomy (NCBI): domain Eukaryota; kingdom Metazoa; phylum Chordata; class Amphibia; order Caudata; family Ambystomatidae; genus Ambystoma; species Ambystoma mexicanum. The sequence goes on from NC_090934.1 coordinate 474,966,315, forward strand.
CTGAATCCCTATGTATCCCATTAGTATGGAGGCCACTTTTATCAAAAAACTCAGGGGTGTCAACGTTAGGGCAATACGTGTTCACCATTAGGTACTCCCTGCCAGCAATTATGCCCTGTAGGATTATGTATCTGCCTTCGGGGTCTATGTAATTCTTTTTCAATGTGAATCTGACTGATTTATGAATTAGCGTCAGTACCCCTCTTGCATTTGTTGAGAAGGTAGTGTAGTATCGATTAGGTCCCCAAGATGGTGCTAGGCCAGTCGCTACGTGTCTCGTAACATGTGTCTCCTGCAGGAGGAGTATCTTTACCCCATGCCTCTGGGCATATGCAGTGATTCTGCGTGCTTTAGTGAAATTACCTAGTCCTTTTACATTCCATGCCATTAACTTAGCTGCCAATTTACAGTTCAGGGGACATCCCATATTTCCCACCTTCGTTCGCCAGGTATTTTGTCGGTTATATTCATCCGTTCAATTACAAACATGTGTTTTGCCGCGCTGCTCTTGCCATTTTTGCTTTTACTCCCCCCAACTTGGATACCAACCTCCCTCACTGCCCTCCCCAACCAAGCAGTGTATGCATCCCATCCCCCAATTCTACCGTCGGTCAGCCCACCCCAACTTGGCTCACCTTCTCAGGAGGCCAAACAGGACCTGAGACTAATTGAACCCTCAAAATAACCATTGCAACTGCAAGGCAGTACGCTGTTGACGCACAACCACCAGTGCAGGATCTAGGGTGCAACACCCACCTATACAGCATAGCATGCGCGAGGTGGCTGTGGTTTTCGTGTGCTGCTATATGCTCATGACAGTAAGGAGAATAGAAAGCTCAAACGGAGCAGTGTGAATTATGTATCCTTAGTCAGTGTGGTTATCCTCCATTTGGTCGTTGGCAGAATTGATTCGCGCCTCAATGAATTTCACCACCTCATTCGGGGCGGTGAAGAAGTAGAGTTTACCCCTGAAGGTGATTTTGAGGCGTGCCAGGAACAGCATTGCATACTGAATATTCCTCTCCCTGAGCATCTTCTTAACTCCCAAAAATTGGCACCGTTCCTGCTGTACACCGGTGGAGAAGTCAGGGAAAATCCTGATAGTCTGGGATCCCAGCCTCAATTCTCGCTTTTCCCGGGCAAGTCGAAGTAGGTGATCTCCATCTTGGAAGCTGAGAATCTTTGCAATAATGGGCCTGGGGAAATCCCCAGGATTGGGGCGCGGGGCCAGCGCTCAATGGGCGCGCTCGACAGCAAAGGGGGAAGAGATCAGGGTACCCCAGGAGGTCTTTGAGAAGGTTTTCGGTGGCCAGCTTAATTTTACCCGTAAGTGCTTCCTCGGGTACCCTGACTATCTGGACATTATTTCTACTTGAGCAGGACTCGAGATCATCACACTTGCTTTTAACAAACTTCACATCTCAGGTGAGGTCAGCCACTGTGCCTTGTAGCGTGTGTAGTCCGTCTTCGTTGGCTACGATCCTAGTCTCAGCCTCAGTGATCCTGGCACCCTCGTGGGCCAGTTGGGATCGAAGTGATGCCACATTGGCATTGATGTCATCTAATTTTTCATGTGTGGCAGCATAGTTTTTGGCCATTGCCTCCATCATGCTGGCGAGATCAGGGGTGGACGCGGCAGTAGGCATAGAGGTGTCGCCCTGAACCAGCGCTGGCTGCCTGTTCGGGTCCAGGCGTTGATTTTGCAAATTAGTCCATGGCTCTGGTTTAACCTCCTCCACGGGCACCCTTGGTCATGGTATGCAGGTAGGCTTCTTTCCCTGTCTTCCGCCCAAGAACTGGCCCTGGAATTTGTTGTCAGTTGGTGATTATTATCCAGTACTAGGGGCAAATAGGTGTACCAGCTGTGAGACCGCGGGAGAAGGTGGCCGGCAGGCTAGTTGAGGGATTCCTGGGGGACGATTGAGTGTTCACAGAGTATCAAGAGTCCCAAGGTGTTTTGAGGTCAGAGCCGGGACCAGTGGAGTGTTGCAGGGAGGCTGTGGCGGAGCTACAGAGCGGATCCCTGGTCCAAGGCCAGATTATAACCAAGTATAGGAAGGTCCCCGGGCCAGTCACTCCCCATCAATGCCCCAGAGGATGATACCCCACCCCTCAGTGTGCGCGCCAGCAGTAGGGCCACAGGGGTTGGTAAGGATGGGAATCAGCCAAGCATAGGTTACCTTGCGGTACGTGGCAGCCGCCAAGTGATTGCAGGATTAACTAGAGGTCTCAGTAGATGTGGGGGTAGGAGGCACAACCAAGCCGGCCAGTAGTACAGGTGAGGCACAGGGCAGGAAGAGTTAGTGCCGCTAGTTCCTCCCAGGGCAGTCACAGGACGGTCACCGGCCGGGGTCCCCAAATATCCCAGCACTTAGTTGAGTTTGGTGAAAGTGCAGGATGAGGCCGCTGTGCCCACGCAGATCGGCGAAGGGGTAGAATCATAGAAGAATGGGAGTTTTGTGGTGGCTTCGTACTCCTACTGTGGATCAGGACCACAGTCTTCACCACAATAGATATACCCTCCGCCTCCCCCACCATTCCCAGTAGTTTCCACACTCTTTCAAGCCTCTACTTTAACATTCACGGTAAACCCAGCATGCTGAATAAATGCCCAATTTGAAAATCCAGTAAGCTTTAGAATGCCAGAAAAAGCCAAATTTGACATTCTCCGTTTTCATAATTCCAGAAAAGTGCACTAAAAAGTTCCAAATTAGAAATCCTGCTCGAACAGCAAAAACGGAACAAAAAACACTAAATAGAGCCTTCTATCGAACAGACCATAAAGGCAGGCAATTTGAGGAGGCTCGCTGACTCATCACACTGAGGAAATGGTTTCCAAAAGCTTGGGACAAAACGAATGGTTAATATCACATATGGGGCAGCTAAAAAGTATATCTGAAACACCACAAGTTGGGCTTGGCAAAGTGAACAGATCGGGCATCGCATGTCATCATACCTAGCTCACCTATCTGGCTCAAACTTTAAATGTAAGGCTGGACTCAAAGCAACAGAAAAGTAACATCCAGTAGGGTCTAGTGGATGTAAGAATGAATATGCAATTATGTAATATAAAATGTATTAAACTTACATTTTTCTCACACAAAATCATTGTGGTTCTCCTGAAAACCTTAGAGGGTTTTACAATTGAATGGGCGGAGAAGCCTAAACACAGTTTGACCAACTACAACTGAAAACAGTGCCTAGAAATCGCATTGAGGGATAACATGGAAAAAAGCCAAGAAGATGCCTACCTGTCCCGTGGAACGTCAAGTGCAGTGTTGTATTCAGGCGGACTACCTGGCAGCATGTTGAACAGCAGGTGATTCGTGCCTCTGTCCCACCTACATGGAATGCCAGATGTTTAGAAGTGGCAGAAAAATGTTAAATGAGTCTTGTATCCCCTCTGAAGATCTTCCAAAGTATTATCAGCAACATCAGTACAGCACATAAATACACAGGCACATTCACCAACTGCAGATGACGAAAATGAAAAACACCATGAAAAACACCTAGCTATGCCCACCGGGGAGCCCATCACTCGAACCACCCATTCAGGCTTCTAGCCCCAATTACTTTTATCATGAGATCACAGGCTATGGGAAGCATTGCAAATTGCACGTTAAACTGTAAAAGAAACAGTGAGCAGCATGCATAGTACCTGGACAAATGTGCCAAGGCTTGAGCAGTCTCCTTGATCCTCAAGGTGTTCTGGCTTAGCACGTCAATGGACGGTATGAAGAGGCAGGCCCGGTTTATGTCATCAGTATAGAAGTCGCTGTTCGAGATGGCGGTCAGCAGCTCGTTGTATTCCCGTGAGATAGGGGCGCTGACAGCCACCCCGCTTTCATCCACGTACCTCTTTAAGGAATAGATGTATACTTTGATTTTATTTTTGGGGTTGTAGCCACAACGGTAGACATCGAAGCAAGTGTGCATGCGGCAGCTCAGGTCACCCCGCTCCGGCACTGGGCTGTCTTCAGGCAATCGAACCAGTGGCACATCATGGACACTACGCTTCTCGACCGCCCAGTCAGTGGATGACTCGATGGAGTGTGGCCAAAATTGGAACATGCCAGTGGCTATCAGCCCGAGCAGGACGATGGAGAAGAGGGTAATGTAGTATACACGATGTTTGGTCTTCATTCTTGGAATAAGGGCAGGACCCCGTGTGCTGTACTTGACCGACGCGCACATAATGGGATGAGCCTCCTGCGCCTTGACCTGCTGTGGAAAAGGAGAGGGGGAGAAAAGAAAAAACATTGATATTCAGGAAGTATGCCAAATCTAAATATGAAAGTAAACTATATGGTGCCTGGGCTCTTAGCTTGGTAAATGTGCAAAGAACACTTTTAAATAGTCGGCTAACTGTGATATTTGGAAATCGACTAAAATCTGTAAAATAGCTCAGTGAGTAGTGCATATTTCCACAGATGTGTAATACATACGGGCACGTTTGAACTCTGGCATACTTTACTTAGCCTTTCGTGCTTTCAAAGTTAATACAATAAGTACAAATTATATTACCTGCTATTTACAGGCATTAGAAATGTAAGTCGCATTTAAGCACTAAGGAATGCTCGTTATTGGTTTTGGAGCATGCTGAGAAGCAAGCAGAGCTGTCGATCTGCAAAGCAAACATCTGCCCTACAATGCTCATGTCAGTCCTGCCCTGAGAAAAGTCGCATTTTGAATCCAGTGCCTGGCGCGGCACCCTCTTTCTGAGCCATTACTAAGGAAGTTGTGGTGTATGTCCTGTAGAAATTGAAAAATACAATACCATGCAAGGATAGCTCTACTGTGTCCTGAAAAATGTCCTGCTGGCCTCCAAAACTGGACAGACTGTACCCCGCTTCTACCAGACACGGGCAAACCAGATGATCAGTGTTTCAACATATAGGTGTGTACATTTAGTTAATACAATATGAAATGGCCAATATAAACCCCTCACCCAGATACCTACTGTGATAATGTAGAACTTTTAAACATTAATCGCAATGGCTTTTGCAGATGGCACATGGGAAGACCGACCCATACATTCCAGAGTCCAACCAGCTCGGATCTACGGCAACTAGTCACAACCATTTCACCACAGACAACCTTAATGCAGCCAATTAAATTGCTGTTGGTAGTTTTGAGGGCTTCGGGTAAGCCAAATAATGGCTGGTTGTATGCTTTAAAAACAAAAAGTTAAAAAAGGACATTTTGACTATACTTCCTTGGAAATCGCTACAGATGTGAAATGTCAGCGTCAAAAAGGTCACTGCTTTTCTTTGGGTGACTGATTGTGCCCCCTTGACGTTGTCTACAATACTTGCTATGCATCCACTGCCGATGAAAACGTACTGTGGATATTGGTACATTCATATTATCTATCAGATGCACTTACAGGCCACCTTATGGTTTGCAGCAAAAACAGAGGCAGTTAAGAGATGCACGGTCATCAGATATAGAGCAGACAGCTGACCACAAAACCTCCATTTATGGCAACCATATACTTTCCACCTAAAGTGCATAAAACGAGCAAATATTTTCCCACCAGTAATCAATGTCACGACTCCAGAACAAAGCTCAGGCTTGATTTGCCAAGTACAAAACATTAACTAGCAAAATGATTACCAATTAGGATAACTCGTGCCACTTAAAAAATTAAGGTTAACCAGCTTATTTGTTGATGAAATGGGAATCAATCACAGATCAAGGAAAGACCACAAAAGCACAAATGCAGACCAATTATTTTTGTGTTTTTGGATCATGGATTGGTTCAGGACACATTACTTCCCGGATACATTCGCTCTCTTAAAAAAAAAAGAAAAACAACCACATTGAATAATTGTGGCAGCCTTTCCTGACATCCCCATTTTACCTGTACAAACGAGCACTGGCAAAGCCAATACGTTTTGGCTGTAATATGTTAAGTGCAGCCCCAAATGCCCCATCATGACTAAAAGACAGTAATACATTTGAACAATTTCCAAGTGACGGCAATCACTACTTAAGTACAAGTACTTAACACACAATAGACCAACACTTTCAAACAAAAAGTAGACAAACATACTATTAAGCTGAAGAAATCTGTGACTCCATTAAACTACCAGCAATGGCAGTCAATTATAACTAAGGAACACACAAAGTTCATCTTTCAGAAAATCACAATGCCAGAAATAAAGAAAAGTAGGGAATAATTACATGGATAAGGCAGATGTGTATTCAGACACATCTGCCATCTACCACTATCCATATCAATATCAGGGCTCAACATATGCACTTGCCACTCGCTACTGAAAAAGACTCTTGGTTAAAAAGAAATGGTGCACTGTGTATTTGTGAAGAACTGAGGTGGCAAGTGACTTTGTATGCCTGTGACTGAATTTTTATCCCAGCCAACATGTTTTGGCCCGCCAGATATCATACAAGAGCCAAAACCTCAGAGCTGACAAAGCACTGCGCAGAGAGACACAAAAGGTATGTGTACAGTCAAGATTTTGGGATCCGATCTAGGAACTTTGTCGCTTGCTGCTGCCACTGCCTACCACACTGACACATGCTCACCCCCTTCCTACTTTTAACAATTATGCAATTACATGTTTCTCTTACATACTGATTGATGGTGTGGTTTCAACTGTGAAAAAGTGCAGTCTGTCTGATCGTATAATATTTTTACTTTTTGCCCTCGCAATGATTTTGTTTTTAGTTTTATGAAGATTTCTTCACATGCACATGGTGTATATGAGAACATGCTGGCTGATTGTGATTGAATATACTACACACACATACTTTTTGTCTAGTCGCCCACCAGATACCCTTAAAAATATCCAGATCCGACTACCGAAATTAGGGGTAAAAGGTTGAAGTTTACCCCCTGACTGTGGAGGGCATCATCAGCGAGTTTGAAACTTGGGAATTTCTAGAAAGACGGCCGGTATCTCCATGAACCGAAAATGGGCACCAATATGTGCGAGGGACGTCCTACCTGTCGAGCAGTAGGAGGGCTGGATAGGACGGATTGGCGAGTGAAGGGAGTTCCCGTGCCTGGAGGCTCGGGAGTATTGAGTTCTCCATGGTTGTGGGCCAGGAAGGTCGGAAGAATGCAAATGTGCGACACGTTGGAGTCGGGCTGAGCTGGTAGGACAAGGGCCGGGCAGTAACGCAGATCAAGGCGGTGATACGCCCAGGAGAGTGCTCCCAGAAGCAACACACTGGCGGTTGGGCTGATTATACAAGTTTCTCTCTTCTCTGCATTGGACTGGTGGAGGTACGGGGAATGAGAACTGGGGGGTTTCATTTGAAGCAGGACCTTAAAACTAGGTGGTATTGGCTATTAATTGGTACCCTGCCTATAGTGGTAGTCCCCAGAGGGACTGTGAGAACGAGGATAGATCGAATCGCAGCAAGAAGATTCAATTTCCTGCACCAGGAGGAGCGGCACTCTCGAATGACGAGCTCTGTGTATACTGGGAAGATTTGGCTCCAATGATATAGGTAGTAAGAGTATTACGAGGTGCCTTACCAAGGAGGAGAGTTCCAAGTGGCCTGGCTTATGCAACAGTATTAGGAGAAGTGGAATGGACCCCAGAGTTGCACTGGTGTAGCCAAGAAAAAAGTGTGATTGGGCAGGTTTTGATCCCTTTTGCTTTCAGTGGCTGGGTTGCAGGTGGATGTACAGATAGAATCATAGAAGCTGCAGGAGGATTGTGGCGAGTGCAGTATTCAGCCGAGAGACATCCAGCAAACAGGAGTCAATATAGTCAAGGGTCAGCAGAAAATGGAACAATAAGCAGACTCCAATCATAAACACGGCAAGTATGGGGCAGCAAAGGGGGAGGAAGAGAGGGAGAGTTCCAAGGCAACAGTTATAGTTACACTGGATAGTCTGATGGCGGCATGCGAGGGGTCAGAAATGCAAGACCGACACAAAAGTAGTTCTCAAAGGTTGCCATTTTATTAAATAAAAAGTGGGTGAGAAACGCCTATCTTTGCTTAACCTAACAAGGATGTCCCTACCTAACAAATTAAAACTAAACGAAAATGACCAAGTATCCAAATATTCTTTACCCCTCATACGAATACACAAAACAAAATTATACAAGGAATGTTTGGCCGTCTTCAATTCAACAAAACAATATACCAATTCAAACTCAAAGGTTTTAGAAAGTACTACTTGTGACCAGGGTTAGACTCCCTTACCCTGTATCAATTCAGGAATATCTTGAGCAAAGTTCTGATTCAATAAAGTTCTGTGTAATAACAAAGTTCTATTCAACGTAGCACTGAAAGTCTATTCCATTCACTGTATGCTTCCACTTGGCAATGTAAATGTCTGTTTCACAAATGCTTGATCAAAAATCAAAACGACCATTCCCACAGTTTCCTGCTTGGCAAAGTAAATGCCTCTCCCTCAAAACATAAGTTAATAACCAAGGCAATTGTTCTCTTCAAAAGGCCAAGTCATGATTAGTACATCATACTTTTTCAAAGAAAACACCTGTCAGGATACCACAGCAACTACTTTTGGTAATGTAATAGTTCATCAAAAGGTGATAAAGTTAGCAAGTGCTTTCCAACACTTTCTTTAAACAACCTTCTTCTTTCCTGTTACATTCGCCTACCATGACTAACTACTATTGGTCCCTTTCTGGTTTACTCACCTGCCAGGATGAAAACTCCTACTACAGCAACTGTGTTGAGTGGTAAGAATTGTTCCAAGAGTCTCCACACCAGTATCATATGTGAGGAGGTATGAACAATAACTGCTTCTCTTTACAGTCTCTTGACAATGTGGGTTACAAAGATCCCCAAGATGGTATCCCATGAAAGTGAAATCGCGCCCTTGTTGTCTCTATTATTCTTCTATAGCCTTTTGGCTGTTGGCAATGCAGGTTACAAGTTTCTCCCCCATCGGTATCTCATATAAGGAGAGTTGTTTCTCTGTTGCTTTCGTCTTATTTTTCTGCGGCCTCTTGACTTTGGGCACTGCGGGTTGCATATATCCCCAAATTGGTATCCCATATAAGAGGAATAGTGCCCTGGCTGCTGTTGGGACGGAAATTAGCCTATCCCATCCCAGCCCCCCCAGGGGCTTACAGGTAAGGAGAACCCCATATGAGGTGATGTAGTGTATAAGGAGGGAGCAATCCGTACTAGCAGACAACATGTAGAGGCACTGTAGCGCCAACAGTAGATGTGCGGCACTAGAAAACCCCTAGCACCAGACTCCATTTTGTATTAGACCTAAATGGAATAAGCTTGCAGGATTGCGCGGTTTATGAACCCTGCTCACTAAGCCCAATCTCATTAAGCAGCAGAGCCCTGTTCCCACGGAAGTCCACTTCCCCCTCATCCCTCCAGTGTTGCGAATAGTATCTTCCTAGTGCAATTCTACTCTACAGAAGAATACGGACTTCTGACACCCTTCCGATCATTCGAGTAGTAGAAGCTGAATTGAACAAAGGAACGTGCATACCTCTAATGAAATGGGCAAAAAAAATTGAGGGAAAACTAGAAGAAGTCCTCTGTAGCGAAGACCTCCTCATCTCAAACCCTGGACGAGTTAAGTTAAAACTCTCACAACAAGACTGGATACATACCAACGAAATAATACTCCAGTACAAATCTCTAAAAGATCTGCCACCTACTCACAACCGGCCAAAGGTCCCGCTGAGATATTGTGAAAAATTCCCTGAGAAAAAGCTGAGAAAATTACTTATGCGGGCCCGCTTAAATCTACTCCACACTAGAGAAATCCTGGCCACCAGAGCCCTCTCGGAAACATCAAACTGCCGAGTTTGTGGCCTAGTTGACCAAACAGAGTCAGTTCGTCATCTCCTCACCTCCTGCGCCGGACTTGCGGCAGAAAGATGGGCTTACCTGGCACCACTCGTCACATGCCCTACGACGCTTGATGAAGAAACAATATGGTTTCGATTGATTGCGGGCGATTCTACAAGATGGTCTAGAGCAGCAGCCAAATTCCTTGAAGTAGCTCTTGCGAAAGCAAGTGCCCTTGGCCCCTCTTCTTCCATTTCGTCAAAGCTGACGCCCGAACCTGATCGTTAAACCGGACCTGCGGAATTCTGAGTGGTGACTTGAGTAGCCTCTACAAGATGAAATACAGTTCGCCATGGCACATCGATTTTGTAAAAAGCCCAAATTGGGTTAATAAAAAAAAAAAAAAAAACTAATAAATAGTATCTTCCTAAGGAATGCACCCTGCAAGAGCTTGAGACAACACCAGGCTCCGCACTGCATCCATCCATCCATCCATCCATCCATCCATCCATCCATCCATCCATCTCCACTAAACTGCCAGTAGACCTCTAACCCCCCCACCCAGCCAGTCCGGAGCCGACCCCACACCCCTGACCTGACAACTCAACCTTTGCATTTCCCAAACTGTGCACAACACTCCTGGCTGCTGTATTTTTTTCAAGCATGAAAACGCATCTCTTGTAACAGGGAGGGATACATTAAAGATCAAAACCCTGGGTGGAGACCTTGAGTGCGGGAACTGAGGCATCAACGAAGCTCTGAATGTGTGGGTCAGCGTGACTGTATTTTATCCTCCCTTCCCCCTGACACCATTTCCAGTGCCACCCAGGTGCCTGCGACAATAATATAATAACCAGGCTTAGCATGTTTAGTTGAGAGAGAAACAATGTTGGCTACGTGTGCCCTGACCTTCACCGCGAGGATGAGCCCAGCTGACCCACATGGATCCTAACCGACGGGAAAGAACCAACCAATTACAGCCTGGCATCCCCTATGTAACAGGCCCATGTGTAGGGTGCCTCCAATCAGTGGAACCAATAGTACTGTATGTAATGACGATTTTCGGGCTTTTAAACCCTTGTTGATATTTGCATTCTGTACAATTAAACCTGGTTATCCTTGCAACACTATCTCCTGGACTATTTCTCTACCGGGTTGTCTTTATTCTGGAGTGTGCATAAAAAGGGACTTGCCTGCATTTTGTGACCCTTACGACGTGATTCCATCGCCCCCGTACACAGAGGTATCCAGGTGGCCTCTCCAGAAGTGCCGTGCCCACCTATGGTGACCAGTCCCAAAACGCATACGCCAAGTGGCCTTTGCAGGTGCCGTCTGAGCAAAATCTCCGCCTGCTCGTTGAAGCGGGGTACGGCCCCTGGGAGAGGCACAGGCCCATTGAGGATTTCCTGTGAACGGAAGCTTCCAGAAGAATGTGAACATATGAGTATAGCCTGAAAGGGATAACAAAGTACGGTTGGGTGTATAGAACAGTGTGAAAAGGGTGAATATGCAGTGAATGAAAGCAAAAGTGGAGTGGGGTTTGTAGAGTGTGGAGATTTTTATTACCCATGTCTTTTCATTTATTTTTTAAAAGAGAATATTAAGAATAAGAAAAAGGAGTACGGGAGCCTCCCCGAGTGAGGTGAGAGGGTGGCGCCACTTATGCACTGTCTCGACCAGTGCGGGAAGAAAACAATTCGAAACATAGGAGTTCCCGAGCTCTCCAATTATCCGGAACTGTAGTGGGTGTAATTTTAGCTTGTTATTTTAATTTGTTTTGTTGATGTATTTTAACATGTGCAGAGGAGGCCCAGGAGGGGCGTGTGCGACATGTGTGAGCGTATCAGGGGAGCATGTAGGGAATGAATGAAGAAGGTCTAGTGGGGAACATGGGAGGAGGAAAAGTGAAGTAATGTTTTTTTGTTATGAACTTTTTGACAGCATTGACTGGTATTCGATACACGATTAAAAAGGTACATGTTTAAGAGGGAAATTGGATGCATTTCTGGTTTAACTGTTGCACAGCAGTACTAGCATAGCCCCGACACAAGACACTTTCCAGACACGACCATGTGGATGGACACACCCAAAGACCATATATGTAAAGACCTGCCCCTATACTGTGAGAAAATTAGAAAGTATCACAACCAATGGGTGACTGACTAAAGGGGAGAGAATGCCCTGCTCCTGGCTCGAGCAGGGATCCTTTGGCAGACGTACCCTGGACCATACGTCCACCTACTTGACCGCAAAATGTCAGGGGAAGCAATTACAGTAGTAGAAGGGAAATATTGGAGAATGTTCGAAGAAACAGAGGTACCGGCGGAAGGGGTGGGGGGACGACATCTGATAATGACAAGAAGACAAGTATAAAGGAGGGTGGGGGAAAAGGGGAGAAGAAAAAGGGGATATACCCACTAGCTACACGGCCTGCAGAAGGGTACACTAACCCGACATATTTGTCAAGAGGAACTATAATGGCTGCCCCAAGTACTGCCCCACTCCCACCGTTTGCCGCACCCCCTGAGGTGTCAACCCACACAGGGGTAAGTGCAAGAGACCTAGAGATAGTATTAGCTTCGACCCGCACAGAATTGGCAAAGTTAAGGGCAGTCTGTGAAGCGACACAGGTGACAGAGGTCCAATGTTGGCCGTAGGAGTGCCCCCACAGCTGCCAGTGGACGAGCGGAAGTCTGTTCAGGATAGACAGCACACCCATTAGAACTGTTCATGTAGAGCGAGATGGAGAAACAGACAGTCTGGGGTATGAGAATGTGGGATCCTGTAGAGGGTACGAGGAGTATTGGAGTGACTTTGATGACACAGAAGAGGATACAGAGGGATGGGGGAGGTCGAGCAAGCGCCCCTGACTACACCAAGAGTAGAGAGCCTATGGGACGGAAGATTAAGGGAGAGGTTTAGTAGGATAGCCTTGGCACGGAAGAAGGGAAGTGCAAGCAAGGACGGGAAAGGAAAGGTAAAATTACAAACGCCCTAATACACAAGGGCGCAGGGCAACTCTACTATGTACCCAGGGCACAAATGGACACAAATAATCTCCTTAAGGCTCTCCCACAACTCGCAGCGGGGAAATGGATCTACACATTCGACAAAAACATGGCAGGGGTACCCCTAGCAATAGGAGACATTAAGAGCCTGCTAGTAGCTGCAGTGGGAGATCAGGCAGAGACAGCGAGATTAAAGCTGGGTACCGGGAGCAACACTAAGTAATGATGTCCATGATGGAGCATCATTCAACAAGATTAGAGCGCGAGTACGGGATGCGCTGCGACGCACATTCCCAGACACCCCAGACTTACAAACAATAATGCAATGTACAATGGGGGATGAGGAAGACGCTGCACAATATATTCTCGGGGTCCAAAAGATGTGGAGAGCAGAAACGGGCAGCGGATGTAATCAATCAACATCCCTGTTTTATTTTATTCTGAAAGAGGGTTACCCAAGGAAGTGCAGAAGGCACTCGATAAGATAGCTGGGTAGAAGCAAAGGGGTGGCCCGAGATTTAAAGTATCATAGTGCACCATTGCAGGAGTATCAAAAGAGCGTGAGAAAAACTGTTCAGAGGCCGCAGGCAGAGGAAGCGAAACTAGTTCAAAATAAACTAGTGAAGGTAACAGCGGTATCAACTGTGCCGCCCCTCGAGCAGACTGGAGAGGAAGGGTGTGTCTCCATCGCAACACAACCCAGGATGGCAGCGGTGTGGGCTGACAATGGACAAGGACTGTGGGGAGGAAACCAAAACGTTGTGGGGCCCCAGTGGCAGGGAGGGCAGCAGCAAGGACGAGGTGGGTTCCAAGGGCAAAGCAGAGTGGCATTTGGAGGAAAAGACCCAGGGGTGGCGGACCAGGACAGTGCTGGTCGTGTGGGAGGTGGGGACACAGAATGTCGCAGCAGACAGAGAGGTAATTAAAACTACAGTCAGCAAACTTATGGGTACCCCCACCCAGGTAGCCCCAAGGGCCCATTCAGGGAATGTCCTCAATCCCATATGAGATTCACCAAGCCTATACACAATTACTTCATCAAATCCCTGCCCCTTACTGCCCACCACACCAGCAGCACGCTCTGCAGCCATACCAATCCCACCGCAACCAACAAGCCACGGAGAGCAGACACACATTTGCAACTGCATCAAATGGAGCAGGGGCCCAATATCAGGGAGCAATGGTGGTGGGGGAAAATCCTTTCTCGTTCCCCAGAAAAGACACATACCCCAACTAGGACAGCCCACAGAGAGGACTTGCGTGTCCAGTACTGTCGATGGCCTTACATCCAGAAGAGGAACCAGTGGTGGGGGCAGAGATAGGAAATAAACAATTCATCTTCATGGTGGACTCTGGAGCTGAGAAGTCGTGCATTAGTGAAGGAAACTTTCTGCTATCAGGGAAGACTCAAGACATGCAGGGATTCTCGGGGCTGTTTTAACGGTTCCGTACACCAAAGACTTCGACATCAAGGTGGGAGGGATGGTTGTAAGAGCACCCCTCCTTTATTCATAGCGTTCTCCTGTCAACCTGCTTGGTAGGGATCTGCTTAGCAAATTAAACATGACAATATCATTCACAGACAGGGGGTGTGTCTGCGCCACACCTGGCATGTGCTCCCTCCGGGCAATGCTGGTGAAACATGCTGCGGCCAGCGAGGTGGCATTGAGGGGCATCTGTGTCAACCCAGACATGTTTGTTTATGGCATCAAAGTACTTGCCTGAGCTGTCCCCCAGATTACCAGAAAAGAGTGGAGAGTACCCGCAGACTTCATTTTCCGACGTGTGGTGCTCCCTGAAGTGGTTGCCAGTACAAACCTGTCATTAGATTTGGAAGGGCTGCTTGTGTCTGCTAAAAGGATTGTAGTGCTAGGAACTGACACCCACGGGTGCCAATGGGGTACAGTGTTGTGCATCGATCCCAATGTACCCCTACGGAAAGTGTCAGACAAGGACCTTTTTGAGTATGGTAATAATGAAGGAGAAATAATCCACGAAATGTGTATACCCTGTGACATAATGGTAAATACATAAAAGTACAAAACCCCCTCCAGGTGGTTGTCAGCGGACCACCCCCATTTAGTGAGACAGATTTGCAATATGTCCCCACACACTTACGGACAAACAGCCCACACGATGCAGGGATGTTTACAGAAGTGACCCCTGTGAGAATTTCACTAAAACCAGGAGCAATACTCCTGCGTGTAAAACAATACCCCATGTCTAGGAAGGAATTCAAGAAACACTGCAGGCCCTATTACACCAAGGTATCATAGTGCCCTCCACATCACCATGCAATATGGCTATATACCCCAATTAAAAAAGCAACTGGGGGCAGTTGGAGGATGATTCAGGATTTAAGACCCCCTTAATGACATTGTACAGAAAGAGTTTCCACTTGTTCCCAACCCGGCGTCCATTTTGTGTAGCATTCCCAAAAAAGCTACCCATTTCACAGTGGTTGATTTGAAGAATGCATTTTTCTCAGTGCCCTTCCATCCAGACTCACAGTACCTTACCGCATTCACCCTGGGCGGAAAGCGCTACGAACATTGTCGCTTGCCCCAGGGATAGCACGAAAGCCCCAGTATTTTCAATAGGATACTACATGAGGACCTAGAGAACATCCAAGTGCCGAGCACAATAATTCAATACGTAGATGACCTACTAGTCTGCAGCGACAGCGAGCAGAGCTGTCAAAGGGACTCCATTGCACTATTACAGTTGCTAGCCAGGAAAGGGTACAAAGTGGACAAGGCAAAGCTCCAGTACTGTCCACTGGAAGTGCTCTACTTAGGGCAACTCATCTCCATGGATGATGAGCGGAAAATCCCTGGTAGGGCAGCGACAGTGCGGGCCACCCCCAAGCCACAAACACAGTGAAAGACATGCATAACCCTAGAAATTTCTGCAACTATTGCAGAGCTTGGATCTTGGATTATTCGGCATATACCAGAGTACTCCTACAAGGCATCAAGGAAGCCCAAAAGGAGAGCAGCAAAATTGAGTAGACAGCAGACTGATAACCAGTTTTATAAAGGATGTGATCTCAACAGCTCCTGTGTTTGCCACCCCGATTACACACAGGAATTCTACATTTTCTCCCACTCAAACAGCACACTCATGACAGCAGTATTCACCCAAAAGAGCACAATGCGCAACAAACTACAAGCATATTACAGTGGTACGCTTGATTCTGTCATGCAGGGGCAGTTTGCGTGTGAACAAGCCCTTGCAGCCGCAGCCTTTACCATTGAAAAAAGTTCCACGATTGTCATGGGGTGCTCAGTAATGCTATACGTCGAGCACTCACGTTTTGCAATACTGGACCGCTCAAGTCTACACTCAAGAAACAAAGACTATCAGCATATTAAATAATACTGTCCAGCCCCCATATCCATGTAGTACGGTGCAAAACAGTGAATCCTGCCACTTTTCTCATTCAGCCATGCACGACTGAGGACTTAGAGCAGCATGACTGTGCATCCTATGAAGGGGAAGGAGATTATATTCCCAAAGCAAAAGACAGACCCCTAGAAGATGGAGAAGTGCTCTTCGTTGACGGGACAGCATCAATTGACCAGGAAACCGGGGAAAAACATGTTGGGGCGGCAGTGGTGCACCTAGAAGAAAAATACGAAACACTGATCATGAAAAGACTACCCAGGCATTATTCTGCACAAGCAGCTGAACTGGTGATACTCAGAAGTCCTGCAGGCCTTAAAATGAGAGCTATGTTACCATCTATTCAGACTCTGCCTAGGTCACCACCACAGTGCATGCAGGTCTGTCGCGCTGGAAAAGGAGACGATTCCGGAGAGCAGATGGCTTGCCGGTACAGCACGCAGTGATGCTCAACACACTGATTTCCGCCCTCGCAGAACCTTCTGCGGTGGCAGTCGTAAAATGCACAGCACATACGCAGAACATGGACGGAATCTCATTGGGGAATGCCGCCGCAGACACAGCAGTAAAAGCTGCAGCATATCTCCCAGTAGAACCATTACCAGAATACATTGTGACCGCCGCAAACGCCAGGCCAGACACAGAGGCATACACAGGCCTCCCCATCGCACATATTATTGAACTAAAACGTAGGGCACCCCCAGAAGAACAGGACATTTGCATGGAATCACCCACATATCTCTAATGGAGACAGCAGAGTACAGGAAAGGTAGTAATGCCTGGGAACTATTGCATACAGCCTTCGAGCAGTTGAATTTCCAGTCGCATAGCTCTAAAAAACACATTGCATCGGACATTCACGAGGATTGGTTTGGCCCAAACTGGCAGGAGCACCTAGAAACGATGGTGGTCCAATGCACAACAGGTCAAGTGTTTAGTACAGGGATGACACTGAGAACTCAGAGGAACCTTGCCCCGCCCCGTCGGTCCATTCCGTGAGCTGCACATTGACTATGCAGACACGGGAGAAAGATGCAATGGGGCACAATATGCAATTGTGGTGGTATGTCCATATTCGTGATGGGTTGAGGCAGGCCCATGTGCCCACCCAGATGCCAAGTGTGCTGCAAAATTTCTCGTCAGAGGTTTTCCCCCGCTGGGGAGTGTGTAACATCGCATGGTCCAACAATGGGACATATTTTTTCAATGAACAGTTCAAATAAAGAACTACCCTGTTAGAAATTAAACATCGTTTGTGCCCCATTTACCACCCACAAGCAAATAGGATGGTGAAGAGAATGATTAAGGCCTCCTTAAAAGCAGACTTTCCAAATTATGCTACACCCTGAAAAAGAATTGGGTGTACTGCCTCCCCTGGCTCCGTTTCATTTGCGCACACAACCCAGTAAGGACCACCACCTGTCCCCCATGAAATAGTAACTGGCAGGGGCATACATACACCCCCATCACCGGTCAGGAGAGCATCGGATGCCCATAGGGCAGCAACAATTCTGGGAGAAGAATTCAAGCAGCACCATGCCCAGCTCACATGTGCGATCAGATGCATCTCAAAACAAATGGCGCTGTCACACACAGAGGAAAGAGAGACTACCCCACTGACAGACACCACCCCTGCACCACCATTGTTGCCTGGAGAGTGGGTCTATGTCAGAAGTTTTGTTCGAAAGTGGAACAACCCCAGGTTCCATGGGCCCTTTGAATTGGTGTTTTACACCCCTCTCTCAGTAAAGGTAAAGGGGCTGAGATATTGAATACACCTCTCTGATGTTCGTAGGGTACCACAGGATACCATATCAGGCGTTCAGACTGAAAACAACAACACTACCTCAAAACAGTAGCTCTATGCTGATCATATTTGTGCATGTGAGAATATTTACAGTACATGCATTGTTGCTAGAGCAAGAGCTACGTAAACTAATATCTCTCTCGTCACTCGCTCGCAGTTCTCACTCCCCCACCCCATCGCCGCCCTCACAGTTTTTCTCCAAATTCTGCAGGTGCAACAATGATGGAGTTGGCACCGCTGAGAGATTCTTCAAATATAGTTAGAAATAACATTAGTAATACTAGGGCCTACAGCTATGACTGGCCTACATTTTACAGCAATTTTGTTTACGGTACTCATGTTTGCGTTAGGTATTTATAGGGGACATCTTTTATCTGGGCAGGCCATCTAAAAGTAGGGGGAGGGGTCTAAAAGAACAAGGAACAGGAGTACACCCTTGAAAGCTACAGGATTTGTTTTGAATATAACAGAATACCCTCCAATGTCACTGTATTTCTTTCAAATGTGACTGAAGTGCCATCCTGAGTCCTTAGTTCTACTCTTATGTCCCCCACAGTGGCTAAAACCACCCGGACCCCTACCTCCCTTCCTGACACGAATGAAAGGATGAATGAGAGAACACCAGCAATAGCATTTGAACTCCCCACAAGGCCAACCAATGGAACAATGTATAACGACACGCTTGTAAATAGTAGCAGCTCCCAAACCACAATATGCAATAGTATAATGTTCTAACTACTAATGCCAGGTGTAAAACAATCCCTATACAATACCAACATCCCTAGAGATGCAATGACAGTAGGAAAAAAGTCCATGTTGCGCAGTAACAAAGAAAAGGCATGCGCGCTAAGACAAATATGATGCATAGGAAGACATTCATCATCTCAAACACTCGAACAGT
Source organism: Ambystoma mexicanum (assembly GCF_040938575.1). Classification (NCBI taxonomy): domain Eukaryota; kingdom Metazoa; phylum Chordata; class Amphibia; order Caudata; family Ambystomatidae; genus Ambystoma; species Ambystoma mexicanum. The sequence goes on from NC_090934.1 coordinate 474,985,201, forward strand.
TGGTACTCCGACATGAGTGCAATGGGAAGGCGAAGGACTAATGGGGGTTGCTATGTCTGTTCCTTAATACTGCATGCATCTGGGGCACACAAGGTCATAGCACCACAAGAAGTACCCGTAATAGAAACACAATGTCTGATTCATCTTGCAGTATGTAGGATCAAAGGCACCTTTCAGGCACGCAGCGTCCATCGAGCCAGACCTCCGAAAATGCAAAACGAGTTCCACCAACCCCAACTGTTTTAAGGAAGCGCACCTGGCAATACAAGGAGCGAAATATGTTGACAGTAAATGTTAAAGGATATTTGGACCGCTCACTATCACCACCAGAGTGGTCCCCTGGTGGCAAGAGACAACCCTTGTGTATAAGGCAAAAGGACTTGTCGTATATCCAGAAAAAACAATAGCCCTTATAAAACAGGCATGTGCACAAATATGGACAGAGCATGTCACAAAACTGACATGGATCAAAGCAATCGAAAAGCCAGTGAAGGTGCACCAGGAAGAAAGCTACAAGCTATGTTTTTACAGCTAGGGGACGGTCTCAGTGGGATCAAAAAGACAACATAATAGAACCATACTAATTCCAGATCTGCGAAAAGGCACTGCAGCGTTGATGGACTACTAGTGGGTCTGCATCAAGCAGGCGTACTTGCACCTCCAGCCATCTTGGAGGGGCTACTTTTCGATTCCAACGCTGCCCTGTTAGTAGTGCCAGAAGAACACAAAGGGGGGCCCTTGCCTGATGAAGAGCAGACAGTGCCCCTGACCACAGAAGTACTGCCCACTGTGCTACCTCGAGACTTCCACATCCTCCTTGAAAAGGAACGTCATGATCAGCTGAGGAGAAAGAAACGGTCCTCAAATTATCGCTCTCAAGACTCATACGATCTGCTCGCACAAATACCAGACAAAAACAAACTTTAAGATTCAGCCGGGACATTTTTTGTATCCTTAATACCCAGCATTCAGACCAGAGCAAAGGCAAAATGGTTCTAGATAGTTTGGTTGGAACTGATACAGCTGGCGAACGATAATTAACTTGGGTTCAACGTCACAAAAGTGGAACTAAGGGCCTTAAGACTAGGTACAATGCAGAACAGGTGTGTGTTGGAACACCTTACTGTTATGGAGGGCGCCGTTTGCAAAAAGATCAGGAGTTCATGTTGCACATTCATACCTTCTGAAAACACTGAAAATGGGACACTCACAGGTCATTGAAGCAGTGCATGAACTAGGGGTGAAAATGAAAAAGGAAGCCAGGGTCCAGGAAGAAAACTGGTTTACGATGGCTTTTAACTGGGTCCCATCATGGCTTGAAACATGCTGAAACTGCTGGTCCCTATCTTTGTGGTTATCCTGGTGATCTTTTGCACGTGCCAATTGGGTCTCCGGTGTTGTGCCAAAGCTGTGCTTAGTAGTGCAATGATGATGGTGACTATTGGGAGTAATAAAGTACCTTGTGATACAAAGGAAGTAGCAATATAAACTGAGCAAAATGACCACTCCGTCCACCACATAGTCCCAATCCCTAATGGGGATGTAGTTGATAACCTGTACCACAAGACCATTGTACCTCCTCTGATGCCAAAAATTAGAAAGAGGTATGGGTGGATTTGGCGGGTGATGGAGGATGCATATACAGGACCTGCACATCTGAAAATGATGCTCAGCGGAGGGGAGCTGGGAGGAGGGAGTTACAGACATGTGTGCAGAGCGTGGATGCGAATAAAGGTATCATCAGCATGGGACAAAGCAGCAAGGCATGCAAATGAGCGTAAATATGGTGGGGGAGAATACATTACTGTAGAAGTAACGAAAGGGGGGAATGTTGGTATGGAAATGAGCCTATCCCATCCCCTAGGCGCTTTCAGGTAAGGCGAACACCATATAAGGTGTTGTAGTGTATACGAGGGGAGCAATCCGCACTAGTAGATAACATGTAGAGGCACTGTGGCGCCAACAGTAGATGCGTGGCACTAGAAAACCCATAGCACCTGACTGCATTTTGTATTAGGCCATAATGGAATAAGCTTGCAAGATCGTGCTTTTCACGAACCCTGCTCAATAGGCCAAATCTCATTAAGCCGCAGAGCCCCGTTCCCACGGAAGTCCACATTCGCCTCACCCCTCCAGTGTTGTGAATATTTAGTATCTTCCTAAGGAACACGCCCTGCAAGAGTGTGAGACAACACCAGGTTCTGCACTGCATCCATCAATCTCCAGTGAACTACCAGTAAGCCTCTAACCCCTACCCAGACAGTCCGGAGCCAGCCTCAGACCCCTAACCAGACCACCCCACCATTGCATTTCCCAACCTGTGCACAACATGGCACCACACAAATGTGTCTATAGAAGATCTAAGCATGCACAGCTTTATTTTTCCAAGCATGAAAACACATCTCTTGTAACATGAGGTACAGGGAGGGATAAATTAAAGATCAAAACCCTGGGTGGAGACATTGAATGCGGGAACTGCGGTATCAATGAAGCTCTGAATGTGTGGGTCAGCGTGACTGTATCTTATCCTCTGTTCCCCCCTGGCACCATTTCCTGTGCCGCCCAGGTGCCTGCCACAATGATATAATAAGCAGGCTTAGCATGTTTAGAGAGAAACAATGTTGGCTACGTGTGCCCTGACCTTCACCGCAAGGATGAGTCCAGCTGATCCACGTGGATCTTGACCGACAGGAAAGAGCCAACCAATTGCAGCCTGGCATCACCTATGGGACAGGCCCATGTGTAGGGTGCCTCCAATCAGTGGCACCAATTAGTAATGTTTGTAATGACTATTTTCAGGCTTTTAAGCCTTTGTCTTTAGCAGGACGAGTAAGAGCGCTCTTGAGCAGCAGTCCTTTGCTGATATTTGTATCCTGTACAAATAAACCTTGTTATCCTTGCAACGCTATCTCCTGGCCTATTTCCCTAGTGGGTTGTCTTTATTCTGGAGGGTGTGTAAAAAGGGACTTGCCTTTTTTCTGGTTTCATTTATTCTGTATTCAAAATCATTAGTTGAAGTAAAAATATCTTTTGCGGAGCGCCTCAGGTTCACCTGGCGTCTCAGACCCACTCACTGGTCTTCTGTTGAGTCTCCCTTTCAATCGCAGATACTGCAGGGTCTCTCCTCGGTTCTGTCTGCACAGATGCCAGCTCTGGTATGACTGTCGTGGTGTGCACAATCCTTCAGTGGAGCTCTGACTACTCTGTGAGGTCTCCGGCTCCGCTTCTGACCAGAGCGGTTCACAGCATGTTGGGAGCTAGTCTCCCACACAGTGTAGCTTTCCCCAATGTCGCCTCCAGCTCTGCTTGCTCTGCATGGCCAAGCGTCTTCTCCTGCGATGCCCTCAGCTGGTACTTCTGCATCCACAGCGAATCCCGCCTTCAGTACTGCTGCCGCTTCCGCTACTCCATCGCGTATCCTTCTTTCACCTGAAACTCATCCTTGAATTTAAATGTCCAGCTCAGGTGCTTCACACTACAACTAGACCGTTCATTAGTTTTAATGGTACCTTTCTTTAATCCTCATCAACTCTGAGTTCCTCTTCCTCGTCCAGTACCCCAGGCATTATGGGTTCTGGAGTCCAATGTGGTTTTTATAGCAGGCACATTTGTTTGTTTACAGTAAGCCATCAAGGTTTTAGGAACATTAGGCGAATCATGAGTTAAGTAAGTCATCAACTCTTCCTGATAGGAGTACCCTCCCATGTGATCCTCCCACATACCACCACCTCCAGGGTCAGGAAGCAACTGCCTTTCCCTGGCCACATGAGAGGAGGCCCATACCGGAGTCTTGGTGATGACCTCACTGGATTCATCAGAGGGAGTCTAGGATTTCTCTGGAAGGGGAAGTTCAATAAGTGGGTGCTTTTGGATCCCTTTGAAGTTGTGTTTTCTTTTGTTAATACCTCACTTTCCGGCTACAGCACTGCGAGCTCCGAGCAGCTCTTGCTGTGAACACGAAGCTTCCTGGAGGAGGCTGTGTGGGACACCACCACGTGACTTGTCACGTGACTTGAGAGGACCCATTTAAACAGCGGTAGAGCACCCTTGCGGCGTTAAGCCCTGGAAGGCAGTAAGGGCTGGAGTCGCTGTTTTGCTGTTCGGCTGTGAGTAATCTGGTCTACAGCTACTAACTTCTGACCTACGTCCTTCTTAAGCTTCCAGGGTACGGGGTGGAGAGTCGGACTCTGGCAGCTCCACAAGCCGTCGGGCGTTCCCCACCCTGCAACCGAGTGCTTATTTTAAACCCATTCCTTAAATGTGGATATTTTAAATAACTATGCTTCTAAGCTGACGCAATTATAATTATATCAGAGGTTGCGAGTTGTTCTCCCCTCTGGGTTTAATTTAAACACATTCCTTTTGGCACAACTACAGTACAGAATGATTTGGTTTTTATATTAGTTTTGTTCCCAGCCATTTAAAAAAAAAAAAAAAACAAACTAAATTTGTGTCTCTGCTACTTAGAGGCTGCGGGCTGATCTCCCCTCAGGGTGTTCTTTTTTCTAATATAATATTTTCTAATATATTTCTTTTCTGGTTTTTTTTCTTTTTTTCATAATATGCCCGCACTTAGAAGCGGGTTTGAAACTGTTGTGAGTCAAGCTACTAAGATAGTAGAGGTCCAATCAGGCTCTCTGACTCATTGTGAGGCGCTTACTAGTATTGACTACACTGAAAATATGGCTGCCTCGATTTTATTGGTTGAGAATATTAATGAAAATTCTAATATTAGAGCTGAAGGGAGCCCGAAGGGATATCCTACCACAGATACTGCAATTTTGAATGTTGTAGCTTTGACTGAGGTAAATGTGGACACACCAGTTATAGAGGATACGGGGGCTAATAGGGACATTCCAGACTCCAGACAGGAACTTACAGATGAGGAATGTCTTCAACAAAGTCGTATTGGTATAAAAGGGTAGTTCGGTATCATGCGTCCACTCCTCTTCAGAAGAGGATTATTACTGGGAAACTAAAGGCAGGGGATAATCAATGCTTGGATTCTCTGATATGGAAGGGGAAACAACCGTGTGGAACGATGCAATTCACTCACATTTCGCCGGCAACATTTATCTTTGGGAAGGATAATAAGGATAAGGTGCAATGTGCCCTCGATTCTCCTCAGTCGGGGAGCTCTAAGCAGGCTGGCAGGGGGGACCAATCTAAAGAGACTCCCATTCGTTCTAAGTATAATCTTAACCAGCCCATTGGGGAGAGTGATTTGGATGATTCCTTCTTTATTACGGCAGATGCTACAGGTCATTTGCTGAGGGAAATTGTTGATCTAGAGATACCAGTAGGTAGATTTTTGTCCAAAGACAAGGGGGTGAGGAGCTTATCAGAGGGTGCGCCAATTGGTACACTCTCACAAAATAGAAACACTCCTATAATGTGGAAACAACAAGAGGGTTGGTACCTATCCCCTATTAGACCGATTATAAAGACATTTATACCACCTATATATAGTAAGACCAGCTATACCCAAACTGATAAGGAAAGGGATTACTCACCCACAACTGTAGATAAAGCTACCGACCCTCAGCGAACCATATTGGAAAGTCGTGGGGTAGCCAAAGATAAACAGGAGTCTCCTGGTTTGAGAAGGGGGGAGAGAGGAGATTACCTGATACCACTTCTATCCAATTTACACTTTAGTTTGAATTTGGCTTTGAAAACCCTAGGTGAATCCCAAGAGACTATTGGTTGCTCTATGGTAGGGCAACAAGCGTCTTTTAACCAATTGGTGACTCGTCTGGCTTTCTTGGAGGGTATAGTGGAGGTTAAGAACATTAATGAACAGATTACTAAAGAAAAGAGTCTATTTGATAAATATAGAGAGGAACAAGATACTAGGTTAATGACCATGGATGCTAAGATTACTACTCTGTTGGAATTTATGCTTACAGGAGATCGCCCAACCTCGTCAAATATAGTGGTAGAGGATCTAGTCTCCCAGGGAAAAGGAGATAATATAACCAATAATGAAAATTATGGAAAGGAACTGAGCTGTCCAGATAGTCCTTCGGTCCTTCTGGATGCCATAATTATGGCAACAGAAGGGCCTACTCAGGAACAGGACACGGAAAAGTCCAGCGCTCAGATGCAGGTGAGAGAAACGATAAAAGAGGGGGAATGTTTAAACATTAGTAGTGAGGGTTCAATAATCTCCCAACATACTTCTTCTAAAAAAGGCCAAAAATGTAAACAAAAGACAAAATATAGAGAGGAAAAATTAGCAGTCCAGGTATTAGAAATAGGTTCAAACATGAATAATGATGTAACAGCTCTAGTAAATAGCTCGGACTACGATATAAATGAGATGCCCCAATCCCCTGTCGGTAGACGAAAAAAGACAAAAAAGCAGGTTAGGATGTCCAAAAAGAGCAAACACATGCCTAACATAAAAATTAAAGGCAGAAATGCGAATCTGAAAGGAATTAGAAATATCCCGTTTCAGGAAGAGCTAGATGATAGGGGGAGCCATAAGGCTTCTAATAAGAAAGAGGGTCAGGTTCGGGGGGAGCCTATTAATAAAGACTCCCTGCCCAGGGGGGAAATTAATACTGACCTAAGTACGGAGGAGAACAATATACTAAAAGTTGGCCTAGAACGCATACCAACTAAACAAACAAAGATGACAGCTTTTGGCAAAATAATTAGTACTAAACACGCTAGAACATCTGTAGGCACACAACAAATTGGACACTCTATTATTTCCCAAGAAATTCCAGTAGTAGTATGTCCCAGTATCACCCCCTTACAAGGGCCGATGGTGTTAGCTGAGAAGGGGATTGATTTCACTAGTAATAATACGGGAGTTACCCCCCAAGATATATATTTTTCTAAAACCCAAGATCCTCAAGAAAAGGCTGTGTTTAAATCAAGTGCGGATCACATAAAGAAGCAATCTATTCCGGCCCAGCCCCCTTTAAAGATCTGTACAGGGAAGATACTGGGTTGGATTAATAATAATAAAACAAACTCGCAGGTTTATTTAAATAGAACTTACCTTTTAAGTCTGTTTAAAAAGATTCCCTTATTATGAGCAATAACAACAGATGATATAGACACCATCTCTCTACCTAACAATAACAACCATCGTATGGTAAGTTGTTTTCATTCAGCGATGGTAGCAGGTATGGTACGTGCTCAAGAAAAAAATCTTAACTCTTTGGGTTATGATCTATCTACTTTAGTAGATGACAAAGAGGTTGATAAGTTTCTTCAATATAAGGAAACAGATAACATCCAAACCCAACAAATCCCACAATTTGGAAATAATAAACTAGAAAACTTTGGTCCAGGGTTGGCTTTAATTTCTAGCCTTCTAAATAGTGGCCAGGATTGGTCATGGTTACAGCCAGCGCTTAAAACCTTGGAGACACTCAGACAGGATAGTGGGCGTTCCTAACAGCTCTAATATCGATGTGATTTCCTGGAATTCATGCGGGGGAGCACACCTCAACACGTTTTTGAATAAAAGGGATAATTATGTGCACCCCCGTATTTATTTTTTTCAGGAAACCATGATGCTGTCTGATATATATATATAGAAGGTTTTTATACTTTTTCTTCTTTAGCATCGCGTGGACCTTTGGGCAGACCTAGTGGTGATCTGATTATTGCCATTGACCGTAATTTGGGATTTCACGGGGAGGTGATCTTTAGGAGTGATTGGCTTTTGGGTATTATTCTCACTTCGGAGAATAGGGTAGAGCCGATCCTCATGTTGAATCTCTATTGGAACCCGTTAAAAGTGGCTATTGATGAAGTGGAAGATACTCTCAATATGATTCTGGGAGGATGGTTCGAGAAAGGGTTTGGTAATCGTATTATCTTGGGAGGGGATTTTAATTCGGCCTGTGCTGAGGGTTCCACATTAAATGAAAGGGGGGGGGTGATTCCTAGATTGCTTCTTCCACATATCAAAAGAGGCATACGGTGGGATAATTATCTCGATCATTGGGATTTGGGTCTTTTAGATCATGCCTGGGATTGGAATTTACCGAAATTTACTTGGAAAAGAGGAAGTAATAATTCTAGAATCGACTTTTTCTATGTTTCAAATAGCTGGAAGCAAGCCTGTGGAAAATTGATACTTATGGAGGTAGACTTGGGTGATCATATTCCCTTATGTTTTTCTCTTTCCATTCCCAATGTGGGTAATTATATTAATCCCACGCTGTGTGGTCTAAAGGCTGGAAATAATGGGAGAAAGGTTGTATGGAATAAGAAAATAATTACGAAATTCAATAACCTGGTTTTGGGTAACCTATCCAGAAGATTGCTTCATATTACTAGAGGTGAAGACATCAATTTGGGGGGATTCTATTATAATACTATATTGTCATGTGTTTATAAAATTAGTAGCACCAGTGATAGGGAGGTCATAAAACCTAGGATGAGGGCGGGCGACTCCAGAATTCAAACCTCCAAGCGTAATAAATATAGTGAAATTAAAGCCTTGAAGAAACTGCCCATTCCCTTTTTCGAATTACAGCTTAGAAAGAAAAAAAATATATTGAAACACAAAAATCTGATCGAATCACTGAGAATGGATCAATATCATGAAGCACATCAATTGATGATGCATAATCTTTGTAAGGGCAGAGATGTTAAATTTTGGGCAACTATTAACTCTATGCTCATGCCTGCAAAAGACAAACTTGACTGCCCGATCCAAGCAGAAGTGTGGAGTGCCTTCTATAAGCAAAAGTTTGCTTTACCTGTTGACTTTACAAGGGAACAGGACTTGGATTTAGGTCCCCCCGTGGTGGAAGACTGTGGGTGGGATTTAGAGGATATTAACTTAAACCTTCTAGAGCACCAGGCCCGGATGGCATTCCCCCCTTCGTCATAAAGACATCCCCTGGAATATGGGCTGATTTGCTCAAACCTATATTTGATGATATTTTTAAATACCATACTATTCCTAAAACCTGAGCCCAGAGTATTATTGTCCCTATATTTAAAAAAGGGGACGTTCTCAACCCCCAGAATTATAGACCTATAGCCCTTTTAGATGCAGCTAGTAAGGTCTTTGGCATTCTACTTTTAAGGGACATCAATAAATTTACTAGAAGGAATGCCTGCTTCAGTAAATTTCAGGTTGGCTTTAGAGAAGGTTTGGGAACAGACTTGAACGGAAATATTTTGGCTCATTTAAGAGATACAGTCCATCAAACTAAAATGGGCGAAATCTATATGGCATCCTTGGACCTCTCTAACGCTTTTGACAGGGTCATTAGAGATAGACTGTGGACCAAAATGTTAGCAATGAATTTTCCACGTAAGACTGTTCAACTCTTGGCTCTATTACATAGAAACACCTCTGTCAGGGTACGCTTATCGTACGAAGGTTCCCTTTCTGATGCCATAGAAACTGAAGTGGGGGTTAAGCAGGGCTGTTCACTTGCACCCACGCTCTTCAACCTGTACGTCAGCAATGTGGAGGATATGTGGCGGGGTCCTTCCATCGCTCCCGTTGGGATGGGAAGTTTGGTTATTGAGTGGATGGCCTTTGCGGATGATTTCATTCTTTTTGATCGTACCCCACGGGGTCTTCGTAGAAGGATGGATATTTTCTATGAATATGCTATGAGGAATAATCTTTCCCCCAATGCATCGAAATCTCGAACGATTGTAATCTCTAAGAAGAGAGTTGTCAAATCTTATGTCTGGAAGATGGGGGACAATCCGGTGGAACAGGTGCAGGCCATAACATACTTAGGCTATAATTTTTCTAACAATTCTAGCCTAAAGAGGTGGAAATTGAGTCTTGCAGAAAAAGCGTCTAAATTAAAGACTCAAATGACAATTTTTGAGGGTTCGAGTATGTAAATTTTCGCTCCTACCCATCAGACGTTTCTACCTTGCTAAATGTGAGCTGGTTCTTTTATATGGTCTGGATATTTGCACCAAGGACTTGAGTTCATATTTAAATGTGGTTCAGGGAAAATTATGGAAGGAAGTAATGGGCCTTTCCATGGCAATCCCCAATGCCATTAACCGGCACGAACTACGTCTAGTCTCACTCAAAGCCAGATATTTGTGGCGACAGCTTTCCTTTTTTAGAAAAATGAATGATCCTCTTATAAATACCCTGTATGAGTTGTTGAATAGGGTGATTAAATCTGGGTCAGTCCAATCAATTAAGGGATTCAGCGACAGAATGAATTCTCTGTTATATATTTTAGGCTCTAGTTTAGATGACTTGGTGCAACGACCCGGCCTAGTTAAGAAACTGTTATTCAAGGCGGATTGGGTGGATACAGTCAATGAAATAGAGTCCTATGCAGCCTATAAGGAATATGCTAAATTTGTACATGCAAGGGAATGTATCCCCCCTTTATTTACTTAGATTCCCCTGTTATAGGGCGAGAACTACATTTATGCGTTTTAGACTTAACCAGATGCCGACCCTAGAAAGAATTCATTATTGGATACATAAAGGAAAGGTGCTTAATTATATTTTACCTAGCCTTACATGTCGTTTTTGTGAGAAACTGACATGTTAGAAACTCTCAAGCACCTTGTCTTAACATGTGTCCATTTTGGGTCGAAACGAGCTCTATACCTCACCGATAGATTTGATGAGAATTTAGAAATGTCAAAAAATCTGTTCTGGAGCCGCTGCATGTGGGGTGCTAATATCTCCCTAACTCTCGCTTTGAATTTATTGCTTCTAAATATAACGGAGGAATTGGAAGCCAAAAATAAAGAATTAATTGTGTAGGTACCTATAGGGTAAAAATGGGTTATGGTATTAACAAGGCATATAACTTCTATGTAATTTGATTTTAGGGGTGGGAAGGAATTTTTCAAGAATGTTGTAAAATGCCGATGTCTTAGATGAAATTTCTTTCTTTTTCTTGTATGGTATGATAACTTTTTCTCCATCTTATATATTAGTGCATTTTTATATGCTTATGTATTGGTTGTATGAAAAGTATAAATGTGTTTTTTCTTTTGTGTTATATGTTGTATAAGGTTTTATACAAACTAATAATACAACAATAAAAAACAAAAAAAAAAGTTCAAGAAGTGGGAGTGAATGTCTCCTTGATGTGGGCGGATCTTTGGAAGCATTTGAAAAGATGACGCATGATGCATTTGCTTCCTTACAGAATCAAGTGAAAGGGCTGGTGGTAGTGACAAGTACCCTGAAAGTGAAGGTGGAAGATGCGGAAGGATGGTCCGTGTGGAATTATATGTTGAAAACATGATTTTTGAGACATTACACTTCAAGAGACTGTTGAAATTATTCACGTTTAAAAGGGCTCAGAGGGTGCCGGGGAGGGCACCTCCTCCTGGACGACATCAGATCAGAGGGCAATCGTAGCCAGGTTATTAAACTTTCATGGCAGAGATGTGATTTCGCAGGAGGCACGCAGAATCAGTAATTTTGAAGTTGGAAATGCAGCATCCTCATTTTCCCAGACTTCACACAAGAGGTTCAGAAACAACAGAGACCTTTTGATGGAGTGTGTCCGAAGGACGATAATTTGAAATACATGGTGTTTTTCCCTGCAAAGCTAAAAGTGTTGACGGGTGGGAAGGCACACTTCTTTTGTCACCTCAAGAGGTATGGAGCTGGCTGGAGACTAGATCACTGAAGATCAGCCCACAGGGAAAAGGAGCAAAAGGAGTTCCTGCATTCGAAGATCTGACATGAGAATTGGTGGAATATGAAGGGTAAAACTATTATGTACGTCTCCTCCAGCGGTGGTAGAGGTCTGGATCAGGGGACGATATTATGGGTATAAGATTAGTAAGAGGGAGGGAAATGTAGGGATTTGATGCCTTCAGATTGGGGGCAGACAGGTGTAAGGCAAAGGAACGGTAGGGACATATTGACAGACTGGTTGGATGATCTGGCGACCCACACCGGATGGTCAGTCATTACAGGTATTTGAAATTTTGCAGGCAGCAGGGTGCTGTCCTGCCTTTGGATTGGGGTAATGTTTCTGTTAGGATTCTGGCTGGGAGGGAAGGGTGGGGGGTGGAGTTTGCTTTGTGGAATAGGGGTAGAGGGTTGTGGGGTTTATGAAGTACGTAAAGGTAGTTTATTTTTGTAATGTCAAGCTGCAACAATTGGTCGGAAGTGGGAATGAGTACCATGAGCGATTACAGGTATATGCCGACACACCAATGGATGTCATATTTGATAGATGGGGGATAGACTGTGAAATTAGGGACCTGGAATGTGAGGGGTTTGGGGAATAGTGGGAAGAGGGTGAAGGTGGGGAAATTCCCGAAACGCCATGGGATACAGGTGGCACTGCTTCAGGAAACCACTTATTTGGCCAGGGATTGGAGACATTAAGACGTAAATGGGGGGACGTGGGGAGAATAGTGTTCAGTTTGTCGCACTTATCCTTTGCAAGAGGAGATTTGATATGGATTGCACCAGGGGTGCCTATAACAATAGACATGAAAGTGGGAGATTCAGAAGGTCAGACCTCGATACTGGTGGGTAGGCTAGAAGGGTTAAATATATGTATTGTTAACTCATATGCAACAAACGGGGATACAGATCTGCCTTTTCCTATCTGGTATTTTAATTGCTTCTTATACCCGAAGATAGATAGGTTGGGCAAGAGGGTCACCCCTAAACAGTTGGCATCTGCATCTTTGAACAGAATAGTCATGGATTTGGACTTGGAAGAAACGTGGAGGGAATCTCACAGATCTCACTTGTGCATGCTTCTTCCTCTCGACTAAATTATATTTTTGTAGGGAGGGAACGTTTTCACTGTTTTACAGACATAAAAGTTCTGAATTATTGGGACTCATATCAGCCCATCTCATTGATAAATGTGGATGAGAAAATACTGGGCAAGGTTCTTGCAATGAGATTGTCCAGAGTGGTGCCAGAATTGGTGCATCCTGACCTTTGCGGTTTTGTGTGTGGGGGGGTGGTCGTAAAGACAGCAATTCATTTACATGGTTTACATCACATTATGGGCCAGGTGAAACTGACACGAGATGACCTGGTGTTGGCTTCACTGAATGCGGTTAAGGTGTTTGATTAATTACAATGGCCATGGCTTTTTAAGATTTTGGAGGCCTTTGGTCTGGGACCCGGTATGTTACATTGGCTTTGGTTGCTGTATTAAAACCCAATAGCAAGGGTAAAAATGGGGAGCGTGGTGTCATCACAGTGGATTTTGGAGGGGAACAAGGCAGGGTTGCCCAGTTTCTCAGATCTTGGCATTGGAACCCTTGGCTGGTTATTTTAGGAAATATAGTCTGGAGACTGGTATACAGGCAGGGTGGGCTTGTACACAATATATCCTTATATACAGATGATATTTTACTCTATGCGTGTATATTAGAAATTCGTTGGAGAATATCCAGATGAGAGGTTTTAGGCAATTTTAGGACAATATAGGGATTTTGGATTAATAAGAGGGGGGAAAAACTGTTTCCTTTGGCAAGCCTACGGAACCGGAATAGAAATGATCTCCTGCACTGGGGTCTAAAATGGGAGCTAGAATCCTTTAAATATTTGGGTATTCAGATTTTCCATGCGATGGAGGAGGCATTTGTATATAATACAGGTTGAGCTTGTCAAAAAATTAGAGATGCAGTGAATTGTTGAACTCGTTACCATTGTCATTGATGGGAAAGATGTCTGGTTCTCACCAGGTTGTTGTGCATGTTTTTTTTCAGGATGTTAGATGCATAGATTGGAGGTATTACTTTAGAACAAAGGCAGACATTGGGTGGCCAGGATGACAATACAGACATGTCGGGAAGGGGTGGGGTGGTTAATCTCCCAGATGAGTTATATTTCTTTGCAGCCCAACTGCAGTTTGTGGCTGGTTGGGACGACTCCCCAACAGTAGAAATATCAAGCCTCCTGGGAACTCTCCCAAGATATAGCCATGGAATCGAATCAATGTGGCATCCCATGGACAGGAGGGGTAATAAGAATCTATTTAAGGTTTTGCACACACTATGGGGGAGATTTGGTAAATTTAAGGTTAGGGGGTTATATACTGCAGGCCTACCAATGGGGTCTGATGAGATTGAACTGGCTCCATATATAAGGGGGAACCCCAAATTTGGGGTAGTTAAGCATTAAATATTACAGAAGGTAGTTAGCAGAGTGATCAACAGTTGGACCAAATAATACATTTAGCCTATATATAATCACAAAAGGTAATATTATTTATTCAGAAAGTCATAAGTCTAAAAGACAACCCAAAAATATATTCTGTTGTCAGTACTATTATAAAACACACTAAAACACAATCCTAATAGTGACAAAGTGTCCTCAGAGAAAGAGGATAGTGTTGAGTTAATAAACACAATTGATTATAGACAGCGTTCGAGGCATATGCTATTGTACAGTTGTCATACTCTGTAGTAGAGTCAGTTATCTAATTCTAGTGAAACTATATACTAGAACGTAAAACTCACATGTTTCTGTTCTCTTTTGTTAATTTCAGAACATTCACCAGGAGGTTGGTCCCATTAGTTGTGGTAACACAAACATACAATTTTCAACATTTATTTCAAACGTTTTTCTTGTAAACGAGAATTTTCAATTTTCTCTGTATGGTGTAACTGTTGAGAGAAACACAAAAGAGAAGGGGAAGCTCTCATTGCTCAGTTCCTTCAAACTATTGTCCTTATTATAGTAAAACTCAAATGGGCATATTAGTTACCTACTTGAGCGTGAAGTGAGTCTCTGGCAGATGGTGTCCCAAAGAAATTAGGAATTTTCATCTAGGGTCTGGTTCAGCGTTATGCCGTAATACCGCCCTGAAGAATTAAATATAAAAAGAGAATCAACCTTTACATGTCCAAAAAGACTGGCCCTCCTCCATTGATTTCCATTGTGAACTTCTAATGTTTATACTGTTTGCAACATACCTATTTCTATTCGATCTGTGATAGCGTCAGGATTTGTATAGTGCCAGATGGTTCTCTGGAAATCTAGATAGGTTTGAGCCGGTATGTGAATCTAGTTAGATGGTGATGGCATCTGGATTCTAGAATTAAACCAACAATTCTTAATGAAACTTCTCTACTGTTTCATCTATTTATACAGACAAATTATACATGCTGTCATTTTAATTTACCTTTAATATCTCAGTAGTTAGGAATACATCTCCAATCGGGAACTTCTGTGTCCAATTTAGTGTTCAAAATCTTGAGTGATAACCATGCTCCGATTGCTCCAAAGTCCTATCACTAGATTGAAGATGATGTTTAATTAGTATTCCAGCCTGTCTGTTAGCCTTTATCTCTTAATGCGGCATTGAGAGATAAGTACGCGATTACTGCGAAACTCGGGACGCTGTGTAAGTAAAGATCTTACCTTGCTCCCTCTGTCTGGAGAACGACCCTGTATGTATCTGGTGTCCTAAAATTGATTGTATTCCCGGCTCGTATTGGACTTCGCTCTGAAGGTTCTGTATACTCCAGTGTTGTATCACTAAATTAAAAATGATATTTAATCAGTATTACAGCCTGTTTGCATTTACCTATTCATGTGGCATCGCGAAACGAATATGCGTTTACCACGAAGTTTGAGGTGTCGTGTGGGTGTAAATCTTACCTTGCTCTCTCTGTTCCCAGAGGACAGCCCTGCATGTGTCTGGTGTCCCAAAGTTATTAATATTCCCAAATCTATTTGGACTTCACTCGTGCTGGCTTTCCATTTAGTAAACAGCACGATCCGCCATCTTGAGTGAATGAAAAAAAGGGCCTCACTGGCTTAGTCCTTTCTTTATTTTTAGTAGTTATTTCGTAGCGCACCTTTATGTGGCTTTCTACGGACTTGTGGTACTTTGTGGCTGTTATAAGGACGCTTACCCACATCTAAATAGTGCAAACCATATCACCATATCCACATGGTCATTAGTGATATGTTATGAACTAAATGTGGTCGATCTGATATATTTTTTAAATGCTGATGTTAATTAGCAATAATTTAGGGATAAACTTGAGTTTACAAGTAGATTGGCTATATCTCTCCAACTAGGTATTAGTAGTTTTTCTACTACAGATTGTACTGGCAACAGTGAGGGAAGTGGGTCTGGCAACATTATGGGAGGAGTGCAGAACAGTGGGTGATCTTTCTTTTTTACGGAGGGGAAATTAATTAATTTTGAGCAATGGAGGATAACATATGGCAGTTCAAAGTGTTTCTTTTTTCATTGAAAGTGGCGAGATGGCTGGCAGAGATGTGGGGGTGTATAGCGGAGGAGCCGGCGACGGGTCAGGTGATATGGACAGTATTTTCTTTGGGGGATGGAAGAGGAAGGATTTCTCATTTATATAAAGCATTTTGAGAGCTACGGAGGATCTGGTAATCAGGGGCAAATAGGAAGAGGGAAGTGGGCTGCCGGATCTCAGATAGGGAATGGGCCTGCAAATGCTAACAGGTGAAGAAGATATCGTGAAAAGCGAGATTTCAACTGGTACAATTCAATTATCTGAATAGGGTGTATATGACCCCAACGAAGTTGCAGATTATAAATCATAACTTGTCTCATGGTTGTCCATTATATGGAGGGTGCTATTCAGGGTTTTGGCATATGGTGTGGGACAGTTCCACAATTGCAACGTATCAGAAAAGGGTGTTGTTCATCTTAATCCTTAAATACATGGTTCCTACGCTCAGATGCCATCTGTTTGCTTAAGGGGATTGATTCCTGGGGTAAAAGGAAAAGACCAAGAAAAGGAAAGTGCAGTTTATGCTGATGATGGCTAAAAGTCAGTTAGCAGTATATTGAAAATAAAAAAGCGCCCACTTATTTAGCAATGGATAGCGTATATTCAGCGGTGGGGATTAGCAGAAGTGGAGATCTTATGGAAAATCCGGAAGAGGAAGGAGCGGAGGTGCACTAGGGGTCAAATGTTAAATGTACTCGCCTCCTCTCTAGACTTGAAACCGCTCTAAAGGAGACTGTATCTCAATATTTGAGTTATGGAGAGGTGTAAGCAAACAAGGAGATGGGTCGCTACTGTTATGGGTCGATATGGGGGAATGGGGAGATAAATTGGGGTGGGGTGTTGGAGGTGAGGGTTGAAGGATAGACGGAAGTGGTGACGATTTTGTGTTGTATCTTGGGGTATGTGTTCTTAACAACCAGTGATCTCCTTAGTAATTGGTTGATCACTTATGCAGCTGGCATTATGTTCATAGCATGCAGTTATTTGATGTGGAATATTACGGTATTTGTAAACAATAAAAAAAAGATTTTACAAAAAAGAAAAAAGATTGTTCTGGTAACATTCTCCCAATCAGCGGCCTCAGATGGGTCAAGCACTGTAGTCCAAGCACTGGCTTTTTTTCTTTTTAGCCAGTTTACCTTTATCCCCCTATAATATCTTAGTGCTCATACCAATAGTAACTGTACCAAAGTATTTGAATAAAATAAGGGTTAAAAAAAATAATAATCACCATTAGTAAACGGATGAGCATCATCATCAACATAATGTGGGTGCTCAGGAAATGAAAACGATGCCATTTATAACAAGTATTAGCAAATGCAATAGTTTTGACTTTTGCACAGTGAAAAGCTATTCTGCATAATTACAAACCAATTGTTAGGTATTTGTCCCATGTCCTCATGCCAGCACAATCCAGAGGCTACGTTTCTACACATAATTAATGGGATAGTCATCTGTATAATTTATGCGTTCGGCCTTACCTTAGCCAATGGGTCCAAATAGAGGAGTACAAAATAGAGGGACAGTGCAAGTCTGCACGACTGACTCCCATGGCTCCATGATCTCCACTAGATAAGAACAGTTCTGAAGTCAGATGAGGTGTTTTCCTACTCGCTGGCGCCGTGATGCACAAGTCAGATTCGTAGGCGTGCCAGGCCAGCATGAGGAAGTATGCAGCACCCAATCTCCTGCTGTTGGACAGCAGAAGTGACTAGAGTTCACACGAGCATCTTTTAGGAAACATCTACGGTGAGAGATGGTCTATAATAATAATCCTTATTAGCATCATTCTAATAATATATTTTTAGCTAGGGTTTATTAACAGATTCCTACCGCTTCAGAGTGCTGTAATAATAGGTGTCATTACCCAATATAATGGCACTCAATGACTTTGAAAAGATAAGGGCTCAGTTGACCTTTCCAGGATTCAAACTTGCAAAGTGCAGGCTGGCTCCATGTCCAAGCAAAATGCGCAACTCAATAAGCTATCCGCTCTAGCAGGCGCTACAAGAGACAGCCAGTCCCAAACATCTAAGGGCAGTGCTGTGTGGGGTAGTCTTCTGGCCTAAGGAGAAGTTTGCAGGTTCACCATTCATCGAAGGGCACCCACCAGACAGATCTACAAGGGGTGGCACGAGACAAAACTTTTACCATACCATAGCAGGACAAAGACTTCTTAAGAGCTGGAAGACTTCATCAAGCACCCCCGTATCCATCAATAGGGGGCTGAGCTATACTCAGAGAAGCAGCTTCTACTCAAGGGTAAAAAGCAATTAAAAGAGGAATATGCCAGCCCCTACGTTCAACAATTCTAGCGGAGCAGACGACTGTAGCTGCTTGCAGGTTTCAATGATTTTCACTCAGAGCTACCCTGATACGGGCAGGCAGCATACAGACAGGCACTCAATCATCACACCAAATCAGAAGAGCTACACTAACCGGAATCATAACACCATAACAAATAAAATAAAAGAATTCCAAAGAGGCATACTCCCCCTACAATCACAATGTCATCTCATTCAAGTCGCCATGTAGTTTACAATCGTACGTTTGCAAAATTGTGTAATGGCTGGTTTGTTTCCATTGATCCCCCCCCCTAGCATTGTCAACAGCCCTTTTGTGTTTGCCACAGTGTGAATAAAAGGTGGTTTTGATTAAGGGTCAACATGCAGTGGCTTGGATGAGACATGCATCTCATTTCATGCAAGGTTGTGTGACCTCAATTATGACATAATAAAAATCAGATAGTTTGAATTTCTGCCACCAGCGAAATGAGAATGGTCTGATAAAGAGTTGGTTACACTCTTAAGTCAAGCTATGTTGAACATATCTTAACTACTAATTAAAATAGAAACATGCAATCATCAGAATTGAATGTAACCATTGGGAACAGTGACAGTGTTTCATTAACACTATGGTGAGAAAATTAAATACATATAGGGGAATCAACCGGAGGTTCATTTCAAGCTGACAGATACACATGCAATGATAAATTGCAAATATTTTACATGTGCTTAAGACATTATATGGTGGCAGCAGTACTTTGCTTTGAAGCAACTGGAGTGACCTCTCGTAACTTTTACATTTCCGGCAACAGAGCTAAGAGTAGTTTGCTCCACTTCAGTTAATCCCTGATGAAGTTACATGTATTACAACTTTTTCCGGAGAGGGCGGAAGGAACAGAATGCTTACCCAAATAGCCGAGATTGAATTTTAGCAAAGCGCCAATTGAACATACTGTTATGTATTTGGCAAGCCACAAGCAAAGAAAAAGCAAAGGATAACCCTATTTTAGTGTTCAGTATAGACTATACAAGCAGAAACCAATGAAACAACCACAATCGGATCACACCAAAGGAGCAACAGGTAACTAAGAGCATTCCTTTGACATTTTCCAGCATTGCTACGGTTCTTTTTTGGGTTCCATGGACAGTTCCACATCCACATGTGTGTATGTATGAAAGGACAATTGTAGAATCTACCACACCACACCTCCACACACACACACACACACACACACCACCCCCTCTCCCTCTCATGTCTTGGTACTTGTAGAAAATAAAATCAAGAAATACTTTTTTTTTTAAAATACCACTTCTGCAGTTGTCCGGGGTTTCACAACTGTATGCTAAATGGTGCACTTGGATTCAGAAACACATTTTTGGACACTGTTCTTCATCTTTGGAATATTGTTGCCAATGTGGCTTTACTTTGCTAGGTCTCCACAGGGGCAAGTGCTCCCTTCTCACAGATTGACAACTTTTGCTGTCATACTGTGTCCTTTGTATAAACATCCAAAAAGCATACTTTTGGCATGGGTTTCATAGTGTAAACTTCGCATAAAACTGCTTCGATGCTCAAATAGCTGAAAATCGTCAGTTTCACCCACGTGATTACACTTCTATATCTGAAGTGCATCACCAACGCCAAAAGCACATCTCATTTCCTGAGTTTCCTTTACACACTCTATAAATGAGCATGATCAGTTGTCCAATGTGGTTAATCTTTTTTGTACTGATAAGGAGGAGGCGAGTGATATTCAGAAAATTAATAAAACTCTACAGGTTGATAATTTGCTATTCAAGATAGTCTTAACACAGACACGGGTTTACATCATGTGAACTATGGCAAAGTGGTATTAAATTAAACAAGAGAAAAACGGAATTTATATGGTTAGGAAATGTTGGAATTAATCATAACTTGTATTGCCCTTCAGACAACAGTTTGGTTGGTATGTAACCAACCTACACCATCCGACCTGCCCCCCACTCCCGCACACTCTACCCCCCTTTATTCAATATTCTAGTTTCAAGTACAACTGGTTTGCTTGCTCCTTTAAAAAACGTACATAACATGTAAAACTGCCCTTACATTTTTTTTTTTTTTGCAAATGGGGACAAGCCCCCACCTTTACCGTCCCCATTTGCCTCCTTTTGTTTTTACATCGGCGGAAACGTATAATTATGGAAAAGAACATGTTACGTTTCTGCCTGCATGCTGTTACAGAAGGGGAAAGACCATATGCCAATCAGGCTGAGTCCCACCCCAAAAGGGGCAGTCCAGGCAAAGCTTCTAAGTCACACCCCTTCGGCACAAGGCAAAAAGCATCTCCAGACATGTTCCTGCCTCATGTGCATGGTTAGTGAGGCGCAGCCTTGACCTCTAGGCACAGCAGGCTCTGAACCCACATATGTTCATACCTGTCCCACTCACTGTGATTTAGCATTTCAGGCTGGAGTGTCCATTTTGGGGTGGGACCATGCATGATTTGCATACAGCTTTTACCTTTCTGTAAGGACATGGCTGGCTGACAAAAAAATGATCAGGAGGATGCCAAGAGCAATTCCAGTGGTAATGATCTAATCAAAAAAGTTCCAGCCAACAACCTTCAGTTTTATTACTAAAACAAGGACATTGTTACTTTGTGTCAAAGTGTTGTTGTTTAATACTTTAAAAGATAAAGTTTCTCACATATTGTTGGGTTTCTCCTCACTCAGTCTCTCACAGTTTGATCTTTCACTTCTTTACTCCCGTCTCAATAGTGTCAATCTCAAATTAGGTTTTGAATGTCTTTTCAAGTTCACAACTCGGTCCTAATCAGGTTGGCACTTTCAGATTTCTCAGTAACTCTGCCAGGCCCTTTGTAAACTTTCAATGTGTTTCTCTTGCTCAAGGTGACTTAGACTTCTCTGCACTACCCCCTCAATTTCTAGGTGCTTTCAGCATCTCAGGAGGTTCTTCAATTATCAGCCTCTATACATGGCAGCTAGGTACTGGGAATCAGAGGCTGTGTCAATCAGCATCTCGGTACTGCTGCTCAGTGCTTCCTATGCCAGCTTCAGGCGACTGACTGCATTCCAGCAGATTAGCTCTTATAACACTTACGTTGAGCCCCGATTAGCAAGGAGCCCCATCACCCTTTCCTTGTGAATTATATTAGCTATGGGAGTTTTAGCTCTTCCCTTTTCGCATCAAGCTCTGCCTTCGGGGGGAGTAGGAGAGGGTTCAATTACCGGTGGAAAGACGGGTGATATAAGTCATGTCGCCACCTGGGATTTTCTCAGCTCCTCTTGGTTGATGGAAGCTACCACATGAAGATGCTACAACTCCGAGCAAGAAAGCAGATGAGACGTCAGTTGAAAAAAAGAATGAAAAATAAATAAATAAAATAAAAAAAAGGTATCAACTTAATTTTCTGGGGTTAGGGTAATGGCTGCTTTGTCACACAACAAAAGCCAACTCCCACCCAATTTTCTGACTTGCATTTGTAAGGTATAAGGTTTTTGATTGGATGTCTTTTTTTATGTGCTGTGCAGAGGAAGATGCCGGGAGAGGCACCACATAGGTTGCATGTGACTATATTAGGTTATGTAGGACTTGTAAAGAGCACTGTTCATTTGCAAAACTTGTGGTTCCAATGATCTTTTCAGGTCATTGCTAAATTCACAAGTTGGCGTTGGAATACATGTGGTGCATCTGAGGGATACATGTTGTCCCAACAGGGACAACTAGCTTCTGACCCATCATCTTGAAATCCAGGTCATGTAAGGGGGGCGTTCCTGGCACGGTTTCCTGAAACAAAATGCCTTGCCCATCGTTTATCAGTCCGAGTTTATAGAAGGGATGTGCGTCGAATACCGGTCTAGTGGACATAAATGGGGCTTGCTAGGGCAATTGCATGATCTCCCTCACTATCTCCTCTTAGGAGTTTGATGGTGTGTGCCACTGGGGTTCAATCGCAGGGTTTGAAATTGTGTGCAGGGAGCTATTTAGCTCCCGCTTGTAGCCTAGAATACCCAACCTATAAGACAGATCAAATATAATGGAGAAAAAAAAAAGGTTGTTTCTCACAGTGTGTTTCTCATTTGGAAGTTACATTTGCAGCATGCTACGCGCTAGCTCCTAGTTTCCCAGAAGTAGCTCTTGCTTAATGGATTATGCCCGATACCCAGGATCTGCTTTTAGCTCCTTATGATTAAATCCTTATTTCAATCCCTGAACCATATTCTTGGTTGTGGCTGTGAGGTGAACGGGTGACCTTTGGCGCTTCTCAATTAATTACTGCAGGTTATGTTGTAAATCAGAGTCATGAGTGAGATGAGATAAATCCTAGCATGGGTAATGGTACTGGGGTATACCCAAGGGTGTTGATGAAGACAGTCCTGGCAGGGGTCAGGAACCTAATGGAAGGGAACAAGTTAACTTCCAGCCCAGGTTGATTGAGGTGATGCTGTTGATCTACATATATCGCTGTCAGATGGTGTTAGACATGGAGCTATGATGCATGTGAGATCCTCGGTCAAGTGGGAAGGTGGCTCGGAGGGGTTGGAGCATCTTCTTGGTCTGATTAGCCTACCTACAGCACTGCCCAGTTTGTGCATATATGTCATGGTGAATGTACAAATGGTCAGTGACTGGAAGAGTCCTAGAAAAGGTCCTAGTAATGATGTGCATCTGAGGGAAAGGGTAAGGGAAAACCCTGGCGGAGGTAGGGGGTCGGATAGTGGAACAGAAGTACATGGAGAAAATGTGCCAAGATAGTGGAGAGGGAGGATGGGCAGAAAAATAGGTGTTTTATGTACTGCCCATACTATGTGTTGGAAATGCCAGACCTAGTACTCCATCCTGTTATTGACAGGCCAAGGCTAGCCACTTGGATCTTTAGAGAATCAGAGGCATGTTCTGGAAGAAATTATTCAACCCATTAAGACCATCTCTTCCAGCAACCGATTTCCTGATTGGGGCAAAAGTAAACAATAAGAAACTCAGAAGCAAATCCAACAGAAATCACATCATACTTAACACCTTGAGCTACAGCAAAGATGGCAGAATCGCAAAAGCTAATGAGAATACGAAGCAAGGTCCAAGAACGGATGCTTCTCAGAGAGAACAGACAAGACAGCCTCCAATGGTATATAAAATAGGATACTTCAAACAATTGAGGTTCCACAACGCATAATAACTTATACTTAGAACTCTGACCTTTTCCATAGTTGAGTTCCGTTAGTGTATTTTGATCAAGTGGCATCTAGAGCAATGAGCCACAGAGGAAGTTCTCTACTACTGCCAAGTCACAAGACCTTTAATGTAAAACATACTAGCAGGTAAAACATGCGTGTCATTTAAAACAGGACTACACTGCAACTAACACATAGATGGTTCCATTTAAAACGTTTGCACACGCTTTAGAATTAATTTCACTCCATACTTTTGAAGTAGGTTTCAAAAGTTCCAGAATATTTCTCCCTCCCCCCTACCACCACTCATCTTTCTTCATCATTCTGGAAATATCAATCCATGTTAAGGTGTTTGGATCAACCCAACTCTAGTCACTCCACAAGCCTCCAATTCATACATCCTTTCATTTGGTACCCCAACAGGTTAACATCCTTATTTTTCCTAAGTACTTAGAGTTGCTCAAGTATGGCCTCCCACTGAATCCACAATAGCAAAGACCTCAATGCTTGTACATATTCAAACCACCCTACTCAACAAAAAGGTCAGCTTCCCAACAATGTCCATGGGACAAACCTTTTCACTGACCCAGAGGATAGTTTGCCACAAACTCTTCCACACCGGAAATAGCACAGCCAAACACTGTCCCAAAATCCAGACCCCCCCACCACTCTTACCTATGGAAAATACCCCACTATTCCCCATAGGAAGCCCACTATTCCCCATAGGATCGTATGTAGTCAACAGAGATGGATTTGAGACCATAAACAACCAAGTGCTAACGCCTCCTAATGCAAAACCCAACATTATCATTTTATGATGAACACCAGAGCACAAGAAATACAGACATTTAATAAAATAATAATAATCTATGCCACTATAAATTGCAAATATTTAAATGAGTGAAAAGTATCCTCTTTTTCAATGCGTATAAATTTGGACCTTGCTAGCATATAATTTGCCAGTTTACATAAAACTTGGCGAGGATATCATTGCCCGTTTCCAGTAAAAACACTCAGTTGGCACATTGTGGAAGTTCACCAGTATACCAACTTAGATCATTGCTGGATTATATTATGCCTACATTGCACATATTTCCCGATTTCCATTACACATCACACATGGCAGGTTTTGATTGCGTTCACTTAGACCATCTTTGCATTGCCCGTAATTATCCTCTCCCAGCAGATTTGACCTTCTGTTGCATTTGCTGGAAACAAAGTAGGGCAACGACCCCCTCGATAGACAAGACAGCATTTGGCAGTGACACAACAGTAAAGACTTTGCTCCCCAGGCAGTGTTGGCTACTGAGTTGCGGGCCTGCTCGAGCAAGTTGAAGAACCAGATCCAGCTTTGGTACCCCTTACAGCACAACCCTTTAATAAGTGCTTTATGGTACTGTTAAGGCAGTTTTTGTACTACCCTCTGTTGTTGAGGGCACTCCAACCACTAACCCTAATGGGAGGCTAACGCACCTGACAGGAAAGGGAAGCCATATCTGGTGAAAGTGTAGGTAACATGGACAGAGTGACAGGACTTGCTGGCACATAGGTAGAACTAGCCCAGAAAATAACCATATGGCTATACAGACATACAAAAATATACACTTTATTTAAGCCACACAGAACTCCATCAGGTCAAATATACTTCGGGAATAATACACACAATTAAAAATAATCACAGTACATCATATCATATATACAATATATTAAGAGGTCAGATGTATGTTTGTCCAAAGCCGTTCTGCCCGCTTCGCTGGTTATCATCGCTAGAGGGAGCTGATGCCTTACGCATATAACAATAATACTACAAGTTCATCTTCCAGGCGAACAAAATTTGTATTTCAACAATGACAACATACAATTAGCTGCAGAAAAGGCCCAAGATAGGGATAACGCTTTAACAGCATACTTCTAGTCAGCCCTACAGAAAGCAGGTGTATTTGCCACTTTTACTCCTGAAAATAGGTAAATACTCCTAAAAAACAAATACTTCAACAACAAAAAAATCGGAAACAGACACGCAAGACCTTGTGCCCCTGCTTTCTCCTAAACAGCTCCCCTGGATATGTTTGGACCAGTAGCACAGAAACTGCTATTATTACTCTGTGATCGGAATATGTATTTTTTTAATGTACTACGTGCAAATAAATAATTACAGAAAGAAATTCTGTTTTCCAGCTGAAACATTATTTTGACTCCTTCATAAAATACTGCCTTTGAGAAATGAACTTACATTTTTACTCCCCAAAAAGAACAAGTTACTTACCAACTGTAACGTTCTTCCAATTGGATGTTCCTCCCACGTATTCCTCATCTTTAGATATGTTGTCTCCCAGCTTTGCTGCTTCGGAAACATTTTTCACCAGAGGGCACTGTGTTCGTGGCCACGGAATCGTAGTCCCTTGAGGGCTGGCGTCGAGCGTCGACGTCATCCGCTGTATAAAGGGCTCGAGCAGCGCCCGTTACCTCAGTTCTGTTTTTACAGTGTTCACGGTCGCATCAGCTGATCAGGCTTTAAGTTCTTAGGCTCTTAAGGAAGTTCGAATGCAACTGGCGTAAACTGTACAGAGAGGTAGGTTGGGAGGGTCGATAAGGAATACGTGGGAGGAACATCCAATCGAAAGAACGTTACAGTTGGTAAGTAACTTGCTCTTCGAATTGATTGTGTCCTCCCACGTATTCCTCATCTTTAGATAGGCTCCCAAAGCAGTAAGAATTTTGAGGAGGGAGTACCAGAAAATTCAATTATGGACTGAATGAAGGACAGCTTTTGCAAGGAGTCCTCTTTGATATGAAGCAGAGTCCAAGCAGTAATGCTTCACAAAGGTGTGCATTGACGACCAAGTGGCCGGCGCACAAATATCCTGCACCGGGACACCCCTCTAAAGAGCATTGGAAGTTGCCATGCCTCTGGTTGAATGAGCCCTTAATCCATCTGGAGGCTCTTTTCCAGACAATTTATAGCACTCGGTGATTGCTAGAATTATCCATCTGGATAGTTTTTGTTTGGACACTCCAATGCCCAATTTGTGTCCCGTATACCCAACAAATAGTTGGTCACATTGTCGAAGATTTGCCAATCTGGAAACTGAAAGTACTGTTGGAGTATTACAAAGAAATTGATCCACATTCTTATCTCTGCACCAGTTACTGAACTTATTCCAACAACGCTGGTACAGGGATTTTGTTGCTGGCCTTCTGGCCGAAAGCAAAATCTCCATTATGTCATCCGGGAGGTCCCAATCCTTATATCTCAGCCTCTCAGAAACCATGCGTGAAGACTGAGTGCCTTGACCTCTGTATGGGGAACCCGATCTTCCTCTTGCAAGAAGATCCTCTCTTTGTGGAAGACGTATTGGAGGGCAGATGGACCTCTCTGGCTCCAAACCTAACTCCAGCTGAAGTGACATCCTCTTCAGAGGAGTGTTCTTCAAAAATGGATGACATGGATCTGAAATATTCCTGTCTGGGTTGAGGATGGAAAGCTTTTTCAGGGAAACAGGGGGGTATCGACTTAGGCATGGGCAATGGCATGGCGTCGACTTTGGTATCGGGATTAAAGAATGCCTTGATAAAGGCGTCGAAGGTGTCAAAGAAGACGCTGGCTTCAATGTTTGCGAAGGAGGCTTCGATACAGTCAAAGGTGTCAATGCCATTTTCGTCTGAGGGTTTAACACAGTAGTCGTTGACTCTGTCCAGTCGAGGTTCGACGCCGATGTTGATTCCGCTACCACCGATTTATGCACCAGAGGTTTTGTCTTAGTACGAGACATCAGGGAACTTTCCCTGGATGACACTTTCGACTCTTTTTCGGCTCTCGCGTGTTTAGTTTTTGATCTCTCTCTGTCACTTTTAGAGTGGGTAGAGGCGAGATCTCCACGCGGCATCTTCAAGGGGGTATGGGCCGCTTTCTCTAATATTTTAAACATCGAAGCCCTAAAGGCCTCCCATTTTTCAGGGGAATCGTGCTTAGATGGATAAGTTACTCTCCTCTCAGAGAAGGAAGAAGACCTGTGACGTTGCTTTATTGACTTCTTAGTCGAAGACGAGGAGGATTTCCTCGAGTGACTGTTCGATCTTGACCTTCTCGACCCATGTCGAGATTTAGGACTAGATTCATCTGAATCTTTCTGTCTTTTAGAAGACTTGTAAGTTTCCTCCCCCACCGCCAGCTTACCTCTACGTTCCCTAAGAGCCTTATTGGACATGGCCTGACAGGAACCGCACTCGTCAACCCGATGGTCTGAGCTGAGACACCAGAGGCAATTCCGATGGGGGTCGGTTATTGAGACTTTTCCTCCCACATTTCTGACATTTTTTTAAACCTGTCTTGGGTGTGGTGGGAGTAGATGACGAGGACATCGTCGAGAAAAATCCTGATGCGCCATTCGTGACACGAAGCAGTTGCTCGGAAAAAACAGAACTGAGGCAACGGGTGCTGCTCAAGCCCTTTATACAGCATATGACGTCAACGCTCGATGGCAGCCCTCGAGGGATGACTCTGCGGCCTCGAACACAGCGCCCTCTGTGAACATTTTTTCCAAAGCAGCAAAGCTGGGAGACAACATATCTAAAGATGAGGAATACGTGGGAAGACACAATCCATTCGAAATCATTTTACTTCCAATTGTAAAAAAGAGGCAGTAAAATACTCCCACTTCAAAATCTTATCTGGAGCACTGCTTCGTGTTGCATGGGCTAAGAAAATATATACATTAAAAAAATATATAAACAGAAATTCATTTGATTAAGCACCATTTCTCGGACATAATAAATTCCTTTTTTTTAATGTATTATGTAATTATTCATTGTAATATTTCTTGGTATGTATTATATCAATAATAATATTCATATAAGTTTTAAACTTTATCTGACTTCAATTTACTTTATTTTATGATCTCAGGTCTACTTTGAATCATGCTGAACATGAATTGTATTACTCCGATATCCCTCAACATTATATATTTGAGTCCAAAACCTGTAAGTGGAATCCAACACAATGAGGAACAGATGCAACAATTAGCCCTATGTACTACGTTGAACTTTCAATGGATTCTGTGAGATTTGTTTGAAGTTACTACTCCTCCACGTAAAAGGAGCAAGAGCCTTTACAAAAATTATTTCTCTCTCTTCCAATAACACACATTACATTAAAATACACCACATAATATATTTACACTCTGAAGATGTCTTCCTTTAAAACCATATTAGCCTGTGTACACAGGCTTTTCCACAAGTATAAAAATAAAAGGTCTAGGTAGGTACGCAACATAAAATAACTGGGGTGGGGGGAGACTAACGGAACCACAAAACCCAACAAGCAAGTATGGCCCCATATGGGCCTGCACAATTCTGTACAGTGTCCTAAAGACACAACACAACCCTGGTATATGTGGAAGGTCCTAGACCTAGTGTTCAGCACGCAGCACAAACAGTAGGAGATAGGAGGAAAAAGGGAAACCAACACTTCTCACCAACCAGGACAATCGTACATTAAATCCCCAAGGCCTATAACAAAACTTCACATCACTTTGGACCGCCTAGAGTGTTATATTAAAATACATGGAAATCCACAGCAGATATTAAAACACGGTTTTGGAGGCTAGTAAACAATTTCAAAGCAAAGCTAAATGCCTTCAAGAAGTATTAGAACATTTTAGCAACAGTTAACTTGTTCTTATATTTCAGGGGAAAATATTTACAGCATTACCAAAGTTTACCACAATATTAAAAATACAGACCTATTGGAGAAATGCAGGGCAGAACTTAAAAAACAAATTTAAAAAAAAATCAAAATGCTATGTAACAATATTATAATACTTGATCCAGAGCAGATTCAAAAAGCCATAGGAACGAATGGGAGAATATTCAATAGGCCATCAGTTTTAGTGGAGCCAAGTCATTTTAACCACACAGTTATGTATTCTGCAGGAAGAAACCCAATCGACATTATGGAAACCAATGTGTGCTGCTAGTGCACAACGTTCTGCGTTCACAATGTTCTGTGTTAACTTGTGCCCAATATATCCATAAATCGCCCAACAGCCATATAGTCCACCTACTGAATGGCATACCCGTCCCCGTAGCCATGTCCACTCCTATTGGCAAACTGACGTTATGGCACAATCTATTGCTACACACCACACCCACAAATTCATATTCAACCAATTCCAACTCCTGCACAGTCCCATTTCCATTGCAGCCACCCTCAAAAGACCCGGATGTAGCATGTGCGCACCCCCAAAAGGCACGGCTTTCGCCAACATATTGCCCTGTATACGGGGCTGCACAAACACATTTTAAGTGTCATAGAAAGGGGCCGTCTTCGTACAGGTTGTGCAAAGTGTTTTTTTCTAATTTTGCTAAAGGGACGTGTAAATAAACACCTTTTTTTGTGCTCCTTTTTATGGGTTGCTCTCGGCTTGTCCTCCATACATTACTACACGTGTGTCTGCAGCGTACATTGTACATAGTGCAACAGATTACTAAAATAAAATTCACCGCCACTGACAAACGTCACACTACAAGTACCAACGTTGTTATGGGCACAAGAGAACATCCTACCATGGAACACAAAAGCAGGCATACACGTTAAGCGCTAAACCGTAGTCCCATTTCCATAGCAAGCACATTACGAAGGACAGCATGTAGCACGTGCGATTTCCCCAACTACTGCGAGGGACGCGGCCCAGTAAAGCAGGGCCAGTCCTCCTTCCCTTTCAAGTACTCTTTTAGCAGCACTCCCTGATTGGCTACTGTTAAAGTATTAGATAGGCATCCACCAATTGCATCCAAGAACTGTACATGTAATGCTATCACATCTATTAAACAGTGCGTAACAGCCATTAAACACAAAGAGATTAAATATATTATATATCAAAAGCACCTGCATGAGAAAGTACTGTACAACGATCTATAAGTTCTGCACCCACAAACATCAGCATCGCTACCCATCACCACACCCAATAGGTATTACTATTTTTCTACCAGTACAGTGCCTACTGTTATACGTGCGTAGCAACAGTGTACCTAGGAGTAAATCTCCATAACATACTCAAAATGTGTACTGTTATGTCTCCCATCACCTACCATTAAATCGCTCCTACAGTGGTAGGTGGTGCCAAAGGTTCCATTTGCCCACAACAGGCATTGGTATACGAAAAAGGTTACTCTGTTCTTTTGTTCCGTCCTTTTTACAATGCTTTCCCCCCCCATTAAAACGCCTCCTAGCAAATGTTTACAAATCACACACAAAACTATCAGGCAGCCTTTCTGACCAAGCTATACAAAGTGCATACATTTCAAGCATAACAGTTTCCACGCGCATGCTATACATAACAGCAGTTAAGCAATAAAAAAAGTAATCGCCACAGTCACAACAGTAACATTCGTAAATGTACATAATGAAATTAAAACCCAAAAGCAATGCCTGCACTTATGTACTAAGCATGTTAGCACTATGTCATTAGCCAACATATTTTCTTACAATCTTCTTATACAGGAGCACACTTGTCTCTGGATGTCACTGCAGTGTGCACTTCAAAATACAGCCTACAATAAACCTACTCTCTGCAATCAACAAAGTAAAATACCAGCATGCTCTTGTATGTCTTACTAAACGAGTGCACTATTGTTGTGCTGTAGCATATGGATGTGTGCCCATCCAGCAGTATGTACTTCATTGCTACTGATCACACCTCTACAGGTGCTAAGTGTTTGTTATGTCACCACCATTAGAATAATGCTCACATACTAACATAGTGTCCCTAACCTTAGACACCACTACACAGCCAAACACTTGCAGTTAAATAGCTGCCTACCCTGCCGTTCACCCACTGACGCACATTGCACACATACATGTAAAGAATTGCACACCCACGCTTCCCTTTCTTCACCAACAGCTGCTACACAATGCCTACCAAACGGCAGTTCCGTAGAAAGCAACGCAGAACTAGAGCCACGCAACGTACAAACACAGAAAGTAGCCATCCACTGCAATCTCAACGTGAACAGAAAGGTGAAGTAGAAGAGGTAATTCAGTCATTACAGAAAACGGATGCATCTCCCATGTTGCGTAGTGAATACGCCAATGTACGCATGCGCAGGTGGGATCGAGGCTCGCGCATGCGCAGTTGAAAATAAAGACGGTCCGCAGGCAATTGCCGCCGGGGACCCGAGCAAGTCACACGTCTCCGGCGTGGCTCTTTGTGCGAGAGTGTGATCGCACGTGTGAATGACAGCGGGGGCCCCTGACTCCCCCCTGCCAACATAACATTAGCGACGAGGACGACTCCGAAGCAGTTCTCCACTCCGACAGCGTTGGAGGGAAAAACGTTGCTCCGTGTCGGCATTGATCCATGCGCACGGCCGGCCGCCATTTTGCTTCACATGCAGATCGCAGCGGTTTTTGTGGCCCGTGAGGGTGCTCGTGAGCCAGCAGCATTTCGTCGATCTTTTGAGACCAAGTTGTGGAACTTACACAGCCTGTGCTGCCATAGGGCTGTGGCATTAAAGAAAAGTGAACCAGTCGGGAAGGAGTGCCGGAGGATGACACTGTGTCGCAAGTGGGCCCACCTGGCCAGACCACCTCGACACCCACGAAGGACTACATTCCCCTGTGAGTACCATACATCACAATGGGTGAGGAGGGAGAGCAAGAGGGTGCCATGGCCCCGGTCCCACGCAGGATGCACAGTACTTTGGCTCCCATGCCCGAATTCGATACCACGGGCCCTCAATCCAAATTAGGACCGAAATGGCTCCTGTGGGTCAAAAAGTTGGAAATGTTCTTCAGAGCCTCGGGGGAAACGGAGGATGAGGCGAAGATAGCCATCATGGTATACTCGGCAGGGACAGAGGTCCACAAAATGTATGACTCGCTCAACATCCCAGTAGTCACATATGACGCCGTAAAACAAGCGCTCAGAGACCATTTTCTTCCCATGGCAAACATAGACTTTGACAGGTTTGTCATGAGCGCCGAAAAGCAACTGGAAGAAGAGTCGCTAGACCAGTTTTGTGCGCGGCCAAGGCACCTAGCAAGCTCCTGCTGGTGGGCGAATGAAGAAGAAATGGTTCGTAACCAGCTGCTGCAAGGGTGCAGTTCCGGGAAACTGAGGAGACAAGTCCTGAGAGAACCTGGGCTGACGCTGCAGCAGATTTCGGACACAGGGAGAGCCTACGAACTGTCTGAGGCCAGGGGGGCGAAGATGGATGCAGCCATGCACTCGAGAAAGGAGGAAGAGGCATTTGCGATTGGACATTCTGGTCCAGGGAGAGCGAGGTGGACACCAAGGAGTGGGGACGGCTCCACAACACCAAACACTGCTCCGTCGTGCTCCTACTGCGGGTATGACTTGCCGCACGTGGGTGAGTGCCCAGCCAAATCAAGAGTATGTGGCCGGTGTGGCACACCAGGACACTATGCTAGGGTGTGCAGGGCAGCGACACCAGTAGCGGCCTTGAGAGGGCCAGAGAGCTGGCAGAAGCAACGCTCGGAGAGTGAGGGGTGTATCGGCTGTCGAACAGGGTATGCAAGACCTCAACATCGCAGAAGAGGAAGAAGAGGACATTTTTTTCATCTCCAGCATTGCCAAGGGCCCTGGCGGAAGTCGACAACCAAAATGTACAGTAGTCATCGGAGAAGTCCCTACTCCGGTCCTCATAGACACCGGGGCGTCTGTCTGTGTGCTAGCTACCGAACACTACAATGCACTCCCAGGCCCGCCAAGTTTGACTGAGTCCACAGCACGGATATACGCATTTGGTGTAGATGCACCCCTTCCCATCCAAGGAGTATTCGTGGCTCCAGTATATCATGGACAGAACAGAATTAAAGTGAGGTTCTTCGTCACTAGCGTAAACCCACATTCCCTTTTAAGTTGTGCCGCGTCAGAAGCGCTGAACATTGTGCACTTCACTTTGGCGGTATATCACGCCGATCTGGAACGTCTGCTGCAACGCTTTGAGATGATTTTTGACGGCATAGGGAAACTAAAGGCCGACCCCATACATTTGCACATCGATGGGTCAGTGAGACCGACAGCGCTCAAACATCGCTGCATCCCATTCCATCTGCGGGCTCAGGTACAAAAAGAGCTACAGTCACTGGTTGACTTAGACATTATTGAAAGAGTGAAAGGACCTACCCCATGGGTCTCCCCGATTGTGGTGGCCACAAAGCCCAAACAGCCGGGCGCAGTACGCATCTGTGTGGATATGAGGCTGCCCAATGTAGCAATCAAGAGACGCCACCTTACGCCCACCCTAGACGACATTGTTGGCGAACTTCAGGGAGCAAAGGTCTTCTCGAAACTGGACTTGAGATCTGGTTATCACCAGTTAGAGCTCCACCCCGAGTCGAGGTATATTACCACTTTTACAACTCACAAGGGGCTATACACCAGTACAAAAGGCTCAGTTTCGGGGTCTCGTCCGCAGCAGAGGTCTTCCAAAATGCCATCAGGGGGGGCCCTGTCAGATGTCAGACGACATCCTGGTCTTTGCACACTCGGAGGCAGAACATCTAAAGTGCCTGGAAAACACCCTCGAGAGACTTCGCAGCCTCGGTCTGACTCTGCGCAAAGAAAAGTACGAATTCTTGAAGGACAGGCTGGAATTTTTTGGATTCATATTCCACGCTGGGGGCATCTCCCCAGATCGCGAAAAGGTGAAAGACATTCGAGAGGCAGCACCACCAGCGTCCCCAGCAGAAATAAGAAGCTTCCTGGGGATGGTCAACTATTGCAGACGATTCATTTGTGACCTAGCCTCCTTGTCGGAACCCCTGAGGGCACTGACGAGAAACGACGTAGCGTGGACCTGGACAGGAAATGAACAGAGGGCGTTCACGGCCATCAAGAATGCCCTGTCCGGACAAGAGACCATGGCCTATTTCAACCCGGACCGCGAGTCGGAGATCGTGGTCGATGCCAGCCCGGTGAGGCAGGGTGCAGTCCTCATGCAGGCAGACCATCAGGGGACCATGCGACCCATCGCCTACGCGAGCAAGGCGCTCACCGAGACAGAGAGGAAAGATTCTCAGATTGAACGTGAGGCCTTGGCCACATTGTGGGGGTGCAAACACTTGCGGATCTACATCCTAGGGAAGCCAGTTGTTGTGGTGACAGATCACAAACCTCTCATCCCGATTCTGTCAGGTACATCGTCCAAACCACCACCTCGCATTGAAAGATGGATGCTCTCACTTATGGAATATGGGGTCAGGCTACTCTACTGCCCAGGGACACACAACCCGGCAGACTATTTGTCCCGCCATCCGGGTACCGGACGACCCAGAGACTCACAGGAAGTGGCTGACTGCATAGAGGCTATACACCTGGTGGTGCAGTCGGCACTGCCTGTTGCCCTAGCGCGCCACGGGTTCGCAGACGAATCCAACACAGGCGAGGCATTCCTCGTAATAAAAGCAGCCGTAGCCAGTGGGGAGTGGCAGGAAGTCCTCCAGAACAACTCCCGGAGAAAGAAAGACCTACAAGAGCTCTGGAAGGCGTGCCATGAGCTGTCGGTTACAGATGACGGTCTCCTGCTAAGAGGCCACCAGATCGTCAGACCAAGAACACTGGTGAACAAAGTCCTGCATCTCGCCCACAAAGGCAACCAGGGGATGGCTAAGACGAAAGCACAGCTTAGGTTGAAGGTCTGGTTTCCTGATCTGGAAAGCAGGGTCGAAGAATTTGTGAGGGCCTGCATTCCCTGCCAGGCAGCAAGTCCCGTGGAGAGAGGGCCACCTATTCAGGCAATGGAACGGAGTGACCGCCCATGGGGGACGGTGCATGCCGATTTCGGATCCACGGGCAGAGGAACACACTTCCTGGTGGTGACAGACCAGTGGCTGCGATATCCAGAGTTGGAGCTGGTCGAATCCACGGCCAGTGACCACACCATTTTAGCTATGGAGAAGATGCTCGCCACTCATGGTTTTCCCCTGGAGATATGCTCAGACAACGGAGCACCGTTTAAAGGACAGCAATTTGCTCGCTACTGTGAGGAAAGGGGGATAAAAGATCGCAAAGTCACTCCCCTTTGGCCAAGAGCGAATGGAGAAGTCGAACGCTTCATGCGAACGCTCAACAAAGTGTTCCGCATATCGATGAACGGGGGCAGGGGGGAAGAGCTCCGACGCAACCTGTTTGACTTTCTCCGAGAATACCGCACGACGCCGCACCAGTCCACGGGAGTCGCTCGTGCGGAGGCCCTTTTCAACCGGGTACCAAGGGGACTGTTACCTGAAGTGGAAGGGCGATGTCCGGGAGAGATCGACAACAACCACGTGCGAACGGAGAGGGCCGCTCAGAACGAGAGAGAGACAATACGGTGAGGATTACCAGAGAAAGAGATTGCGGTGGGAGACATCGTGCTGGTGCGGAATCGGAGACCCGAAGGAAAGCTGTCGCTGCCCTACGAAACACAACCACTGGGAGTGACGCACGTCAAGGGGTCTAGGGTCACAGCCGCCAATACACGAGGGACAGTCACCAGCAATGTATCGTTCTTCAAGTGAATAGGAGCGGCGAACCGCGAAGAAGTTGTCACGCAAGGCCCAGGTCTGGATACAGAAGTGCCACAGGGAAACGATGGTCCGCCAGAGACTCCTGGGACACCAGAGACGCCCAATGTTGAGGCACGCAGGTACCCGAGCCGGGCGGGGCGCAAGCTGCCGCAGAGGTTCCGAGACTTTATCATGGACCCTGCCTCGTAACCCATGACACACTGTCAGTTGCAGTTTGTATAGAACACTTGATTCTAATGTTTGATAATGTTTGTTGTTCAAGGGAAAAGGGAGGGATGTTGCGTAGTGAATACGCCAATGTACGCATGCGCGGGCAGGATCGAGGCTCGCGCAGTTGAAAATAAAGACGGTCCGCTGGCAGTTGCCGCCGGGGACCCGAGCAGGTCACACGTCTCCGGCGTGGCTCATTATGCGAGTGTGTTAGCGCACGTGTGAATGACGGCGGGGGCCCCTGACACACCCCTGCCAACATAACATACCAGTAAAGACAGTGTACGTGATCTGGCAAAATGTGAGAATGTAAAGAAAACGACTAAATACAGTGCAACGTACACTACTGCTAAGAGAGCACATACAAATGGTAATGTAACCACAAGCAAGCATTCTAAAAAAGTTATTTTACAAAAAATGTTCCACCACAGAGTCCTTCAGAACCTTACAAGTAGAGGTCAGAAATCATGCTCAACCCTCAAAACCTACCGCAGGAAAGTCATCCTAGAAGCTCTTGTAGAAAGTGCTATAAGCGTGAAGTGGAAATTGTTTATAGTAATTTTAAAGAGAATGAAACCACTAACAAGATTCATTGGTAAATTGCAAGCACTACTTCGAAACAAACGCAATGTGAGCATAGATACCTTTGGCCACTACTGTACAGATGAGTGGAGGCACACCACTAACACAGAGCCATACTTCAATGAAGAATCATACAAACATCAACAAACTAACCAAAATTGCCTTAAATCGGACTGGACGAGGGTATGAAACAATACACAATAATACCATAATGGAAGAGGAAACACTGCTTTCAGAAATATCCCCATCAAACTTAGATGTCACTCTCCAATCCACCAAACCAACACGCCTCACCTACACATGGCCTTGCACATCAACGTGCAACGTTCGCCAATGCCTAATCAAAATTTGCAGCAATACCTCAATCAGTATGTCAAAGGCAACAACAATAGAAAAATGAAAAATGAAAATACTACAAACTATGGACTCATGTCCAGTGCGCAACTACACTGGAATACAAGGACATTGCTTAGCCTGCATTTCTGGACCAGCTTTCAAAAGCACCTTCCACCATATTAAAATGTTAGCAACCCACCATTCAACCGTCAGAAATCTAGTTTACAAACTGTACTATGCAAAAACTCCAGCTTTAGCACTCCAACATTTAAATGATATTCTTCTACACGTTACAGCCAAACAAGTGCTCTGTGAAATTGAGCACATCCAAAGGGAATACTGTGGAACTGAAGAGCACTTACACACTCCAACATTTCCAGACAGCAGTACTGACAACAGTGCAGCTATCAAATTTTGGTATCACACATACCAAAAAGAAATACGAAAGTTCAAAAGCACTTCTGCTGAAATGCCAAACCAAGTATGTGTGTTGTCGTAGACCTTTCTATAAAAACAAAAAGGAGCACTAAAACTGTAAATATAATGCAGAAAATAGAAGGCAATGAGGAATCCCAATGGTTTCAATTAGCTCTGTACCTTCTAGCAGAAAACAAGTACAACATTACTAACACTTCCACACTGTGCATATACTGCACTGCAAAA
This sequence comes from Ambystoma mexicanum, assembly GCF_040938575.1. Lineage (NCBI taxonomy): Eukaryota > Metazoa > Chordata > Amphibia > Caudata > Ambystomatidae > Ambystoma > Ambystoma mexicanum. Next base: position 475,023,175 of record NC_090934.1, read on the forward strand.
CTTGGCAATAACCAAAGGCCTTCACAGGCAATTAGTAATAATTTGGAACTATTTCCACTGCAAAACGCACTGCAGCAGTACTATTCCACTGCAAAACGCACTGCAGCAGTTTAATTTGTATGAGAGCATTATAATACAAACAGGGCACCCATTTCAAGCAATAATATGTCTTCAACCCAAAACTTCAAAATTACCTCCTACCGAATTACTGAAAGGCATTCGTGGTAAAGTAGTCTATTTACTGTTAGATCTCAAAGAAAAAGTAGGAACTATAAGTACAAAGGCCAATACACAAGTCTTTGATTATCCTTGTAAATGGTGCACCTACAAAAGACAAAAAAAATTGCCTACACCTGGTGGACTTAACCAAAGTTAGAGAGGCATTGCAGTAGCTTAACCCCTTAAGTGCTTGGGATTACCTCCCTGTTGCCAAGGACGAGATACCTCTCATCCTTGGCAACAGGGAGGTAAAAAAGGATAAAGAAAACAATGAATACTACAAGGAAATAAACGTTCAGGAAAACGGAGAGATACAACCGAAATAATTCAGGACTCCTCAACAAGTGGCCCATTTGAACAGAGGGGGGGCACGAGATCTCCAGACTGTACGAGATGATGATGTCCAAGGTCGGGAAGCGAACACAATTGAGACTAGACTGGGAGGTGGATGTGGGTGCCCCACTAGAGGACGGGATGTGGGAACGTGCTATGGGATACCATAAGAAGGTGTCAAGGAATGCGAGACTGAAACAGATACAGCTATATGTTACGCACAGAGCATACATGACACCCGAAAGGATATCCAGGTTCAAGAATGCTGGGAGATCCTAGTGCAGCCTCCAGTATTTCATGCTGGGAGATCCGAGTGCAGCCTCCAGTATTTTACACCACTATACAATTCACCCACTGCACTCCAAAGACACCATAGACGATGCACTAGAAACATACCAAATGCGGCAAGCCAAAGGAGCGCCTATCAGTATGTGGGAAAAAAGTGTGGCAGCACAAGCCTTTCCTCTACTCTTCCCCACTAGAAAAGGTGGAAGATATGATGAAAGAAGCACACAAATAACAGCTTCAGAATACTGCTGTTTACGAATGCATTCTGAAGACCCTAGATTTAGACAGAACGTGGAGTACATACTCCACCTGCTCTTTGATAGTGAACTAGCAACACTATGTTATGGAGTTGCCTACACATTAAAAACAGGTTCCCATTCCCAAAACATGTCTGCTACACAACTACTTCAAAAGGTGCAAGAGAAGGACAAAGTTTTACAGTCAAGTGTTACAAATCTCTTGGCAAACATGCGTGGTACGAAAGAGTACTGGTTTCTGATAGCACGCAGATGTACAGTGTATGCTACGCAACCTTGGCCCTCCCACATGGTTTGTCACTTTAAGTTGTGCTGAGTATGCATGGGAAGACTTGCACACTTTCCTACGCATAGCAAACAAAAACAAAACCAGTGTAGACATGAAAACACCAGGAGAGCTGTGCTCTCTCGATCCAGTAAATGTTTCCCACTACTTTCATCATCGCTTCCTTGCCATACTGCATTTGCAATAAAGCACTTCCTCCCCACGGAGAAGTGGAAGAATATCAAGCCAGAGGAGCACCACACATCCACATGCATTTGTGGATTAAAAATGTTCCTAAATTTGGTGAGGAAAGTGATTAAACTGTTTTGCAGTTCATTCACAAATATGTCACTTGCGAAATCCCTTCGGAAAGTACCCATAGTGACCTACGAGCACAAATTTGGCAATTCCAAAGTCACAAGTGTGGCAAGTATTGTCGACGCAAACATAAGAACAGAGACAAATACTACACCAAATGTTGCTTTGGTTTCCCTAGACCAGTTTCAAAAACAGGTCAAGTGAGCCGCTTCATGTCTTCAGTTCGACACAGTGTTGAAGGAAAATCTCCTAAAAACACATACTGCATAAAAAGGAGCGAAGCATCAAAGTACATCAATGAGTACAATGCAATTATTGCCCTCTTAAGGAATGCCAATGTTGATATACAGTACATTGCAGACAATTCCACGGCTGTTGCACGATATGTCACTGCCTACTTAACCAAAGCAGAGAAAACAGAGCTCAAAGTCCTCTGGGATGACATATCCTCTGACACAAACATTTGACAGCTTTGGCATTAAAATGCTATCCCATAGAGAATGTGGCAGCTACGAAGCTGCCAACCGCTTAACGGCACAGCCTTATATGGGAAATCTGACAACATAGTGTGGCTAAGTCTTGGGCCTGCTGCATGCAGAAGAAGGGTACTTCAATAGTACGAAAACATACAAACAATAGCCAAAAGCGATCCCAACAGCCAGGTCATTTTGAAGAACAACTTATTGGACACATACTACCCAAACAGAAGTAGCACTTTAGAAGCCTTGTGCTTGTACCAGGTAGCCCAAAAGCTCTCATACAAAAACAACATTACACCAAATGAGGAAAAAGGTAGATACAGAGTGGAAAGTTGTGTAGGCTGCCTTACCAAATGCAGCCTAATTAATCATATGAAGTGGTCTTTAAAAACTCCTCAACACTAAGAACTGTACTACATGGCTCTACTGCAACTTTTCAAACCATGGAGAAAAGAAGATTTTTTTATTTTTATTTGTTTATAATCTCTACAGATTTTTTTAACAAAACACTAGAGTAGCAGAAACACGTCGACAGTCCGGAGAAAAGAAGATTTATTAGCCACCTACACCTCCTAGGAAGATGCTTTCAAAGCCACTGAAAGTACAATTACAGATGAAAACTTTACACAGTACAAAACCATATTGGACCGTGAACGCCAACAAGAAGAACTAGGTGAGCATGGTCTCCAACCTAATGTTGGCTTTCATTCACCTCAGATTGCAAGAGGTACTCAAAACAGACAAAGAAGAACTCTTTGGAGGAAAACATGTAATTGTTTTCAGCCATCTCCTTCAATTGACACCAGTCAAAGGTGAGCCTCTCTTCAAAAGCTTAGGACACAAACAGTGCCGTAAAAGTCTTGGAAGCATCGGGAATGTAGATCTTTGGCAACATTTCCAATACAGAGTACTAACTCAAAACATGCGTCAGTCTGCAGACCTCACCTATGCCAACATTTAAAAAAAACATACAGATTGGTGTACTACCAAAGGAGGTGCAGTCTACCCTAAATAGTAGACGCACCCATGAGCTGTACACGTGCCTAACACATGTGCTACTGATGTTATGGAACAATTAGCTCAGAAAAATGTCAGCTGTATGGCCTTAATGCCAACTCTAGCAAGCTGTGCACAATTTAATGCAACAATGTTGCAAAAAGAAAAACAACCACAAGTGCAAATTCATGCCACAGGCAAACTGGACATACACGGTATGACAATACCTATGTGTCAACAAGGCATAGCACGACTACAAGCCTTGGACAACTCCATCTCCAACACAGCTGGTTTGGAGAATATTTTAACTTTGTGTCAACTGTAGAGTTATGCTAAAGCGTAACAATGACGTAGAGAAAGGTTTCGTTAATGGAGCACTTGGTACAGTTAGCTTCCAGACATACCCATGGGACATCATTCAGTTTGTAAATCTCAAGTTTGATAAACTTTCAGAAATCAAAAATATAGGACACACAACTGCGAGATTCCTTCTTCTCAAAGACATGGAAGTACGCAGAGAACAGTTTTCTCTCTCGCTAGCTTCTACAGTAACTATTCATAAATCGCAAGGTCTAGCCTTACATCAAGCATTGATTGATGTTGGCAACACAGTCTTCAAAGAAGGCATGAGTTACGTAGCACTCTCACGGCTACGTACACTGGAAGGACTGCATCTAGTTAATTTTGATGCAACTACAGTCATTGCAGAAATTCCTTGCATCAGAGTACAATAGACTATGTGCACTGTACACACCCCATCTAAAATTGTACCCTATTCCTCAAAAACCAAAAGGTTTGAAAAGAAGGCTCAATCCATCAGAAGTACTAAATGATTTTGCCACACTATATTTAAGAAATTGAAAGAAACTCATACTACAACTATCAAAGGCACATGCAAAAGGAGTAAAATAGATAAACCAAACCCAACTCCACCGACACAAAAAAATGCCTCTGCAAAGAAACCACGTACCCTTACATCAAAGGGCTCAGACACAGAAGTATCTGGACCATTCAAATTTTCCAATACAACAGGTGTTAATTGCTATGCAAATGTAACAATCAATATTCTATTCTAAATACCAGCAGTTGTTGAAAACATTTATTTAAATGGTGCAAACCAGTTGTGTTTGCAAATGCTCGTCCTTCATAGAAATGCAGTAAGTAATCCGGACACTATTTACAGTGTCTCAGGAATAAGTCAAGAATTGGACTACAGTGCTGGAATGACCAAATTCACTTTAAACCGACAAGAACATCCACAGGAATTTCTAATGTACGTTTTTTTTGGTTTTTTTATTTTTATTGATTTATTCAAACAAACAATACAAATCACACACGCAGTGCATGCATAAACAATACAAATGTTCATCACTTTATTCTGGCCACTGCTTCCCTCATCCCACCCCCCCCTTACGAGCCTATTTGTTCCACGCACTCTGTATCTGCCTCGCGTGGTGGGGTCTCACACACCGTGGATCCTGTCAGCAGGTCTTGTACCGTTCCAAACAATTACGCTATTAATGATCTCCATGCCATCAAGGTTCCCGCCTCTTCCTCTCCCCCTACATTGCTCGCCTCTTGCCATACCATGGTCTCTGCCTCTGCCCATTTCTGCAACTCCTTCCACCATACCTCCACCCATGGCTTACGACATGTCTTCCTTCCCATGGCAATCCTTTTTGCAAGCACATATGCTAAATCTTTCAATTTACTAAAATGTTTAAGTTTCTGCAATCTGGGGAAACCCCCTAGCAAGCAAGCACAAGCTGTATTTACAACCATCCTGACCCCCTTTGCCGCTAGCTTCTGTGCTACTTCACCCCGAAGCGCTCAATTACTGGGCATGCCCAGAACATGTGCACCATGCCAGCCTTTTCCTCATCGCATTTGGGACATGCTTGTCTCCCAGCATTCTTGAACCTGGATATCTTTTTGGGTGTCATGTACGCTCTGTGCGTAACATATAGCTGTATCTGTTTCAGTCTCGCATTCCTTGACACCTTCTTATGGTATCCCATAGCACGTTTCCACATCCCGTCCTCTAGTGGGGCACCCACATCCGCCTCCCAGTCTAGTCTCAATTGTGTTAGCTCCTTCCCGACCATGGACATCATCATCTCGTACAGTCTGGAGATCTCGTGCCCCCCCCTCTGTCATATCATATATCCTGTCTACAGCAGCGTCTGGTTCTTCCTCCAGAACCGTTTCAGGCCATGTTCTCCTGATTATCTGGACCATTCTGTGATACGTAATATTCTGGCCCGTGTGTAGCCCCATCTCCTCCCCCAGCACTTCAAACTCTATGATGGTCCCCTCCCGCCAAAGATCTCCCATTGTCACTACCCCAACCGCCTCCCAGTGGTTCCTAAGTATCATCCTCAGCTGCTTATCTTCCCCCTCCAGTGCAACTAGCGGCACCTGCGGGGAGCATGGGAATGGGTTTTCCATCATCTGGCACGCATGGCGCCACATCTCCCACCCGAGCTTCCTCATCTTGGGGCGCCCTACCATTTCTGTCTTGGGCAGCCAAATCAATTATTTTAGATAAAATGGGGCACAATCCTGTCCAAACAACCTGAATTTGGAGGTCAGTTCATCTGAGAGCGATTTAGCTATATATTGCAGTTGGCTCGCTACCTAATAGACCTCATAATTAGGCAGTTTTATTCGCCCTTTTTCATAAAAGTTCTGTAGCTTCCATAATGCCACTCTGTTCCGGGTACCATGCCACAGGAAATCCCTACACATGCTATTCAGTTTGGTGAAAAATTTCTTGTGCATCAGATATGGAATATTCCCGAAATAGTGCAAGAGCCTAGGCAGGACCACCATCTTAAGCATTGGCCTTCGTCCCACCATTGCTAGGGGCAACTTCACCCAGAATTTCATACACTTCTCAATTCTCTCTATGGCTATCTCGGTATTGTGTCTGTGCTCCTCTTCTACCTTATGGTACACATCTATCCCAAGATACCTAAATGTGCTAACCGCCCATGGTGCTTGTAACACCGGTAACCTTCCGACAGGGATTCCCTTATAACTACCCAGCGGGAAGAACATCACTTCTAATATGTACTGAAGATTTTCCTCCGGATGCCTCAGGTACAGCAGCAAGTCATCGGCATACAAGGAGATCAGGTGTCGTTCTCCGCCCCCCTCGATACCTATACTGTCATATTGTTGTCTAAGATATATTGCTAAGGGCTTTAAGGCTAGTATATAAAGCATTGGGGACCATGGGCACCCTTGTCTGGTGCCTCTACTAAGTTGCCATCTTTCAGATATCACCGATCCTGTTCTGTCCCTGGCCAGCGGTTCGCTATATAGCATCTTTGCCCACCTTATGTATCCAGGCCCCATTCCGTAGCTCGCCAAGGCGGCAAGCAGCCATGGCCACTTGACTGAATCAAAGTCCTTAACCGCATCCAAGGACACGTTTGCCATTTCACCCTTGTTTTTGCTCCCCCATTCAACCACCCGGTGGAGTCATCTATGATTAGGAGTTATATTTCTATTCGGGACATAGCCCGTCTGGTCGGGATGTATTAGTTTGCCAATAACTCTGCGCAGTCTGTTCGCCAGGACAGCCGTCAACATCTTGCCGTCCTAGTTCAACATTGACAAAGGTCTATAAGAGCCACAACTATGCCCAGGCTTATTGGGTTTGGGAAGCGGTATTATGATCGCCTCTCTGAGGGACTCCGGCAGCCGTCCCACCTCAAACACTTCATTGAACATTTCTAGCATTGGTGGGAGTACTTCCTCCTTAAATACTTTATAAAATTTACTTGGGAACCCGTCTGACCCTGGGGTTTTACTGGTAGGCAGCTGCCTCACCACTTCCTCTAACTCCTCCAGAGTAATCAGCGCATCCAGCTCCTCTCTTTCCTCCACACTTATCCCAAGCAGTCCTATGTCCTCCAGTGTTTCTGCTATCTCCCCAAGATTACTACCCTCCTCATCCCCATATAGTAACTTATAATATTCTGCAAACTCCTGATTTACTCCTTGCTGGGTGTCAGCTACACTAGCATCTTCTCTCGTAATCATTCTGATCGTGGGTCTGGGAGTTTCACTCTTATATAACCCTGCCAGGAGCCTTCCTGTTTTATCCCCTACCGCGTGCTGTCTTTCTATATACTTTTTATAGTTGAGGTTACATAATCTTTCCCATTGCTCTGCATATTTCTGCTACAGTTTCAGTATCAGTTCTATGTTTGCACCACCCTCCTTCAATGCATTTTCCAGTTCCCTTTCTGTTTCGTGTATATCGGCCAAAATCCCACCTTGTAGGCCTTTTGATTTTGCTATGGCTACCCCTCTCATCACCACCTTGAAGGCTTCCCATAATGTGCTCGCCGAGTCGACGCTACCCGTATTTGTCTCAAAGTAGTTTATAATCTCCTCCTTATATCTTCCCTAAAAACGGGATCCTTAAGTGCCTCTGCCTGAAGGCGCCATGTCGGAATCCTTGCCCTCGGGGGCAGTATTGCCACCCAATAGCCAGGGGCGAGCGGTCTGAAAGGACCCTCGCTTTATATTCTTCCTGAGTACACTCCATCACCACGTCCGACGTGGCAAAGACATAGTCAAGCCTCGTATTTAATTTCTGCGGTGCAGAGTAGTGCAAGTATTGCTTATCTTGGGGGTGTCTTGTTCTCCACACATCCGCTAGACCAAAGTCGTCCAGCAGAGTCTGCAGCGCTTTATCTGCTGGAGTAGGTCTATCAATCTTCCCATCTGATCTGTCTACCCTGGGGTCAAGCACACAGTTAAAATCCCCCCCCAGATCACCGCCCCACCCATACATATGCTGAGGTTATGGCACAGAGTTCTGTAATATGCTGTGGTATTTTGGTTGGGGGCATATGTATTCAAAATGCTCATCTCTCTATTCTCCACCAATCCCCTCAATATGACCATCCTCCCATCCGTTTCCGCCACTTTCTGCAACAGTTTGAACCGGACATGTGGCGCCACCCAAATGAGTACTCCTCTAGCATAAGCGGAGTATGTCGAGCCCACCACAATCCCTTTCCATTTATTCACCACCATCTCCATCTTTTCCTGTGTCAGGTGTGTCTCCTGCAACAGTGCGATATCTATCTTTTGTCTGCGCCAGTACAACATAACGTTATTCCTTTTTAGATAATTATTAAATCCCCTGACATTCCACATAATTATTTTAAGGTCCCCCATGACCCATTAGAATCCCCCTCCCCCTTACCGGTGCAGTCCAGATCCCACTTCCATCTTAATCTATATAGGCGCGTTTCCCGATTCAAACTCCCCTTAACTACAAACACCCCCTCCCCTCTCCCACCCTCCTCCCTTCCCTTCCCCAATTTCACCCTCCCCAACTGTTGCCCAGCTCCATCCCTGGATCTCAGGCATCCCTGGATCTCAGGCACCCCTGCATCTAGCCCTTTCTGGTAACCCCATACTCGAGCGCTCAGCAGGGTGAGGCCGCCCTATTGGCTGCCCTTTTACTAAGTTTCGGGGGTAAGTCAATGCGATCCTGTCGCTCCTATTTGTTTAGAGTTGCAACGCCCAATACTTCCGTTTTCATTTGCGTTTTAACACACTATATTCCAGTCCCATAGAGTCATAACGTTCAAGGGCTACGCCGTGTCTATCAAGCAATTCAAGACGCTATACCAGGATTCCCCACTCTCCCACCCACTCAGGGTACATGACAGTGTCTTCACTTATCGTGCTCCTGGGAATCTTGTTCCTCGTTCTACGCTGGGCAGCCCTGCAGTTCGAACCACAACACTGCATCTTCTGGGGTATCAAAGAACAGCGCTCTGCCTTTGTGCAGAACCTTCAACTTTGCTGGGTACAACAACATTTACGTGATATCCGCCGCACGCAGTCTTCTCTTAACCGCAACCACAACTGCCTTTGCACCAACATAGTATAGTCGGGGTATGCAGTAACCCTGGAGGAGGCTCTTTCTATCGTCCCGTCCTTGCGAAAATACTCCAGAATCTTTTCCCTATCTTTGTAATTCAAGATATTCGCAATTATCGGCCGCGGTGGAGCTCCAGGCCGTGGTTTTCTCATAAGGGCTCGATGTGCCGGCTCGATGTGCCCGCTCTACTGTGCACCCCTGTGAGAGTTTGTCTGCTCCCACTTCTTGCAGGATCATGTTCTCCACGTAATCCGTTGGGTCCTGGCCGCCTTCTCCTTCTGGCAGGCCGACCACACGGATGTTCGCTGACAGCACGGCGTACCGCAGGCCAATTACACTTCGCGGAACGAACAGGCTCATGCCGCATATTTGGTGAAAATCCATCCAGCCGTTCGGCCTGTAGCCGTGCGCAAAGTTATTCCCCATTCAGTCTATGGAGAAAATAAAAATGTTGGGACCCCCCCCTTGATAACTTTGCCCCCCGCACGAAACCTCACCCAACTTGCCGAAAAAATTCAGAGCCCGCCAAACACTTTTTTTGCTAAGTTTGGTGAGGATTCCGCCAGGGGGAGCAAAGTTATAAGCCGCCGAAAAAGTGCTCTTCCTACGAGTTTAGCAGCTTAACCATAAATACACGGCCGCTACTGCGGGCCGTGTGAGAGATATATATATATTTTACATGGCCACGGTAGTGGCCATGTAGTTATGGTTAAGTTGCTGTTTCCAATGGAAGAGCACTTTTTGGGCGGCTTATAACTTCGCTCTCCCTGGACGGATCGTCACCAAACTTTGCAAAAACAGTATTTGGGTCACTCTGAATTCTTTTGCAAAGTTTGGTGAGGATTTGTCCAGGGGGGGCAAAGTTATAGGGGGGGTTCCAAAACATTTTTTTCCCCATAGACTGAATGGGAGAAAAAAATTTGCTCGCGTCTACAGCCCAAACCGCTGGACGGATTTTCACCAAATTTGGACCAGGAGCAGCGGCTTGGTCCCGAAAGCGTGCTTTTGCAAATTTGGTGAAAATCCGTCCAGTCGTTTTTTTTTTAAAATGACCAAAAAGTAGGTAAAAAAAAGTGTGTGATATCTGTGTTCGGTCCGCGGACACACTCCCTGTTCGCTCCGCGGACAGTGTCCTGATTGGCCAATCGGCTTGCGTGATGTTCGCAGACATGCAACGTGTTTGCTGATTGGACGGCGTGGAGCGTGAAGCGCGCCAGATTTTTGGTAGCACCCGCCATCTTGGATTCGCGGCCGTCCACGGACAGCGCGGTTAAACTTTGTTCAAAATTTGTATTTAGTAGAGTGTGTTGGTGTGTAGGAGTTTTTGGGGAGGGTGGGAGTGTATGAGATAGGATGAAAGTTGTGTTTTTTATGTGTTAGACATTCTTTTTGTGTTCGATTTGTCTGCGGACATCACGGGTGTTCTGAAATGTTCTAAATAAACTGAATGGGGGGTGTTCTGAGGACTCAATATGTGTCCGTTTTGTTCGCAAGCAAACTAAAACTGTTCTAAGAACACTCGCAGTGTCCTGAAATGTTCGCAAATAAACAAAATAGGGGTGTCCCGAGGACGCTGCCCGTATTGTTCGTTGTCAAGTTGAATATGTTCTAAGAACACTCGTGGTGTCCTGAAATGTTCGCAAATAAACAAGATGGTGGTGTTCTGAAGACGCTTCTAAGAACACTCGCGGTGTCCGGGGAATGTTCGTAGGGGGTGTCCTGAAGACGTTGTCCGTATTGTTCGTTGTCAAGTTGAAAGTGTTCTAAGAACTATCGCGTTGTTCTGAAATGTTCATAGGGGGTGTCCTGAAAACGCTGTCCGTATTGTTCGCTGGCAAGTTGAAAGTGTTCTAAAAAGTTTCCATAGACCATAGTTGAAATGTTTGACTCTATGGATGTGATATGCTGCAGTGGTTGTTGCCAGGGCATACAGTCTTGGGTGCATGGCCGTATGGCCATGCACCCAAGACTGTATGCCCTGGCAACAACCACCGCAGCATATCACATTCATATTTGCTTATAACTCTGGGTGAAAAACAAATGTATAAGGAACAAAGGTATTAGATACTATGGATGTGATATGCTGCTATGGTTCTCCTTATTATTGTATACTTACTGTTTGGGCTAGTAACCGGAATACATGCATTTCTTGTTAATTTCTGTGATAAAAGAAAATAGCATGTTAGTATTAGTATTTTGTAATGACTTATTACATTGTATAATTAATATACTTTTTTTTTGGACCCTCATATTTAGTAGATTACAAATCAGAGTACTGTGCAATTTGCTCAGTTTCTGTATTTGTTGCTAAAATCATTGGGTCTGTGGGAGAAAAAAAAATCCATGTCGGATTAAAAAAATACCTTTTTCTGTTATGCTACAGTTTATTTGTTTGTTTGTTTTCAGTGTTCACTTGTTGTTTCTGGCTAATGCTTTATACTTTGGCTTGTTGTATTTTTTTGGAGCAGTAACATATTATTTATTTGTTTTGATATTATAAAATTTTGGAGCAGTTAGATACCAATTGGCGTATTCTAACTGTCTATTTTTTTGATATATTTTAGTGGTATTGATTTATCTATTTGAATATTGTTAAATTTTGGGACAGTTAGATACCAATTGGCGTATTCTAACTATTTTTTTTTGGTCTAATTTAGTGGTATTCATTTATATGATTAGTTGTTGTAGAAACTTTGAGCAGTTAGATAGCTTTTCGAGTATTCTAACAGTTTATATTTTTTTAACACAAGTTTACTTAGGGTTTAAATACAGTTTAGTTATCAAGTTTTGGTTTTAAGAACATCAAATAAGAATTTGTAAGATTTCCTGGTAATCTCTGCTTTAGAGTAATGGTACTATCATTACATTCAAACCATCCACATTTCTTTTTTATATATGCAGTGTAGTGCCCTGAATTGGTTGTGGCTCCTTCATGGTAGATTATACCTATTGTTGTGAAGGTTTTCTTACCAAGTGATATTTGACCATGTGTGAATCCAGTCAGCTTGCAGTTGTTTTTGGTACCATCTGCATTGTAACGTAGAAGCATTAGTATTATGTATTTACTATGTGTTTGTATTACTAACGTGGAGCGATTATCTGAATTGCAGGTAGAGCATAATCTACCATGGTTTGCATTTTGTACAAGTCGCTGAAATGGAATGGATTCACAATTTGGTATTGATATATATATATATGAAGCGTTCATTGGGGATTTCTTCTTGTGTCACATTGTTGCAGAGAGTACATGTATGTTTCCACATGTATGAAATCTGAAAGATTTCATTTATAGGTATGTTTTTGTTTTCCAGTACTTGTAGTAAGTACATTTGAAATTCTTGTGGATCTTCCTGTGAATTTATAGTGAATTTCACCATTCCAGCACAGTAGTCCAATTGTTGTCTTATTCCATAAACACTATACGTGTTGTCAGGATTGTTTGCTGCATTTCTGTGAAGTACTAATATTTGCAAACACAATGGGTCTGTACTGTGTAAGTAAATGTTGTCAACAATTGGTGGTAATTGAAATAGAATGTTCATTGCTACATTTGCGTAGCAACTTACACCAACTATATTTGAGAATTTAAATGGTCCAGGTAGTTCTGTATCTAACTGCTTTTTTTGGAGTTTGTCTTCCTTCTTTAAAGAAGTACCTGGTTTACTTTCCCTAATTGATTCTTTTGTGCTTGTGGTACTTGATGAAGTATTAGTTTCTTTTACTCTCTTTGGAGGATTTGCAGTGACATCCTGTTGCATTTCTGTTTGATTTATCTTTCTTTTATAACGTTTTACTTTTTGTGGAACAGAATATGTGTTTAGGTGGGGGGTGTATAGTGAGCAAAGTCTATTGTATTCTAAAATGCAAGGAATATCAGCGTTTATTTTACTTGCATCAAAGTTGATTAGCAATAGACCGTCAAGTGTACGTAAGCGTGATAGTGCTACATAGCTTAAGCCTTCTTTAAAGTCTGCGTTACCAATATCTATCATTGCTTTGTCTAGGGTAAGACCTTGTGATTTATGAATCGTGACTGCGTATGCAAGAGTTAGAGAAAATTGTTCTCTGCGTACATACATATCTTTGAAGAGAAGGAATCTAGCTGTTGAGCGTCCTATCCTTTTTACTTCTGAAAGTTTGTCAAAGAGTATATTGACAAACTGAATTTTGTTGTCGCGTGTGTATGTTTGAAAGCCAACAACTGTACCCAGTGCTCCATTAACTAGTCCTTGGTCCACGTCAAGGTTACGTTTAAGCATTACTCTGCAATTTAAGGATAATTTTAATATCTTTTCTAAGCCTGCTGTGTTTGAGATTGATTTTTCTAAACTATTTAGTCTTGTTGTGGCTTGGTCACACATGGGTAGTGTCATACCATGTACATCTAGTTTGTCTGTGGCGCTAATTTCCATGATTGCTTGCATTTCTTTACTTAGCATGATTTCATTGAATTTGAAACAGCTTGCAAGAGTTGGCATCAAGGCCATACAATTGACATTTTTGTGGGCTAATTAACATCTGTAGCACATGCATTATCGCCATAAAGTGCATTAATGTGCCGGGTTTTCAATATTGCTTCTGCTTCTTTAGAAAGTATACCAACTCTGATACTTTTTAAAATGTTGGCATAAGTGAGATCTGCAGATTGCCGCATGTTTTCTGTTAATTCTCTGCATTGGAAATGTTGCCAAAGGTTGACATTTCCAATGCTGCCAACAGTTTTACGGCAGAGTTTGTGTCCTAATGTTTTAAAAATAGGCTCACCTTTTACTGGTGTTAATTGAAGCAGATCTCCAAAAACAATAATGTGTTTTCCTGCAAAGAGCTCTTCATAGTTTGTTTTGAGTACTTCTTGTAATCTGAGGTGAATCAAAGCTAACATCAGGTTGGAGACGATGCTCACTTCATCTATTAGTAGCATTTTCATTTGTTTCAATACTCTGCGTAGTTCGATTGCAGCTTCTGTAGAATGTTTGTAATAGTCTAATTTGTTCTGGTGTTCTACTGGTAATAGTAGTAATCTGTGTAATGTAACACCACCTATGTTGTAGGCAGCTAAACCTGTGGGGGCAGTGACAACAGCTGACAGTTTGTTGTTTGTCAATTGTTGAAGGAACTTACTAATGATTTTGATTAGGAATGTTTTGCCAGAACCAGCTTCACCACTGACGTACAGTAGTATAGGTTTAGAATTATGGCAGGAACATTCTTTATTTTCATGTTTTACACCATGTGCAATTTGTTTTGTTACTTCTTGAAAAATGCTACTTTGCTCATTGTTTAGTTGTGATTGTAGTATAGTTAAGTCTTCCTTATCTTCATACTGACACATCTATCATAGCTAATTCTGCCTCATTTAGTATTAGTGGTTCTCCCAGTGGTTCTTGGCTTCCTGTTACAGAAGGTTGACTAATGTCAGGAGTGTCCTTATCTAGTTGGGCTTGGAGTTCTTCGTGTTGCTGTTCATTGTGCAACATTGTTTTGTACTGTGTAAAGTTTACATCAGTTATAGTGCTTTCATTTGCTTTGAAAGCATCCTCATATGAGTCATAGTTATCTAGTAATTGTTCTTTTCTCCATGGTTTGAAGAGTTGTAGCAGGGACATGTAATATACTTCTTTATGTTGAGGAGTCTTTAATGACAATTTGATATGATTAGTGAGTTTAACTAAGCTGCCTTCACAGTTTGTCACTCTATATTTAACTTTTTTTTCATCAGGTTTCATATTATTTGTGTATGTGTAGTTTTGGGCTATGTGGTATAGACAGATGTTTTCCAAAGTATTACTTCTGTTTGGGTAGTATGTGTCCAATACATTGTTTTTTAAAATGTCTTGGCTGTTGGGATCATGTTTGGCTAGTGTTTGTATATCTTCATATGATTTTAGAACTCTTATTCTAGATTTAGCTGGACCAAGACTTAGCCATACTATATTTTCAGATTTACCATACAATGCAGTACCAGTTAAACGATCAGCTGCTTCATATGATCCACATTCTCTATGGGCGAGCATTTTTATGCCCAAGCTGCATCATTTCTGAGATACTGTTTTATCTGATGACAGGTCATTCCAGAGGTCTTGGAGCTCTGTCTTTTCTGCTTTAGTTAAGTATGCTGTGACATATCGTGCAACTGCAATAGAATTGTCTGCAATGCACTGCACATCTATGTTTGCATTCCATAAGTGGGCAATGATTGCATTACAATCATTGGTATATTTTTCTTCTTCTTTTCTTTTGATGTAATATGTAGTTTTAGGTGACTTACCTTTAACACTATGTCTAACTGAAGACATGAGGTTGTTCACTTGACCTGTATTTGTAACTGGTCTAGGGAAACCAAATCGGCATTTGGTGTAGTATTTCCCTTTGTTTTTGTATTTGCGACGACAATATTTTCCACATTTGTGTCTTTGAAATTGTAAAATTTGTGCATGAAGATCACTATTTGTGGCTTCTGATGGAATTTCACAAGTGACATATTTTTCAATAAACTGTAAAACAGTGGCATCACTGTCTTGACCAAATTTAGGAGCATCTTTAATCCATAAAAGCATGTGGATATGTGGTGCTCCTCTGGCTTGGTATTCTTTTCTCCAAAAGAAGTGTTGCACTTCTCCAAAGGGAGGAACAGTTTTATTACAAATAAAATGTAGCATAGCAATGAAGCGATGGTGAAAATATCTTGAAACATTAACAGGATCCAAAGAACAAAGTTCTCCAGGTGTTAGTATATCTATGTTTGTTTTGTTTTTATTTGATGTGCGTAGGAAATCATGTAAATCTTCCCATGCATATTCTGCACAACTTAATGTAACAAACCAAGTGGGTGGGCCAAGGTTTCTGATCATACAACGTACATCTCCATGACGTTGAAACCAGTACTCTTTAGTACCACGCATATTTGCTAATAGATTTGTAATATTTGATTGTAAAACCTCATCCTTTTGTTGCACTTTTTCTAATAATTGTGTAGCTGTCATATTTTGAAAGTGTGATCCTGATTTTAATATGTGTGCAACTCCGTAACAAAGTTGCTAGTTCACTTTCAAAGAGTAGGTGGAATATGTATTCCACATTTTGTCTAAATCTGGGATCTTCAGAATACATCCGTAATGAGCGGTATTCTGAAGCTGATATTTGAATAGGTCTATCATCATACCTTCCTCCTTTGCCAGTAGGAAAGAGTAGAGGAAAAGCATGTGCTTCTATACTTTTTTCCCATATGCTGATTGGCGATCCTTTTGTTTGACGCATTTGGTAAGTTTCCAGTACATCTTCTACGGTGTTATTACAGTGCAAAGGATGAATTGTATAATGGTCTAAAGTATTTGATATTGTAGCAAGATCTATTAGCTCAAATTGACCAGCTTCTTGTGTTTCTTGAATTATTTCAGTTGTATCTTTCATGTTTTCTTCAATATTAATTTCTTTGTAATATTCATTATTCTCTTTAAGATATTGGAAGGCTTGTCTAACTTTATGTAAATCTACCAGCTGTTGCCATATTTTTTTGTCTTTTGTAGGTACTCCATTTACTAAGATAATTAAAGATTGCTGCATTGGACGTTGCACTCCTAGAGTATGCACATTTTCTTTTAGATCTAATGGTAAATAAACTACTTTTCCACGAATGCCTTTTACCAATTCAGAGGGAGCTAATTTTGCTGTTTTTGGTTGAAGGCGTATTATTGCTTGAAATTGGTGTACTGTTTGAATTATGATGCTCTCATATAAATTAAATTGTTGTAGGGGTTTTGGTATTGGGTATAATTCCAAATTATTTGTGATAGCACGTGAAGGAGATTGGTTGTTGTCAAGTTTTGTAGTGCAGTAACTGCAAAGTATTAAGGGGTCAGTTATTTCGTATTTGTTTTCTGCTATAAGGTAGAGAGCTAATTCAAACCATTTAGAATCTTCATTGTCTTCTATTTTGTATGTTAGTGTACAGTTTTTGTGTGCGGGTAGTAGGGTTTTCCTCTACCTCATTCTCATCATCCTCTTCTTCCTGCTCTGCATCCTCACTCCTGTTCCCCTCTTCAGGCCCTTGGGGAGGTGGTGGTTGTGGAGGGGGTGGGGTGATGCTGAAGCAGGTGCAGCACCAGGTGGCAGTTCAGCAGCCAGGGATGCCATCTCGATGATGGTGTAATCTGCAGGTGGCAGCAAAAATCGCTGTGTTCTGAAGAATAGCCAGAAACACAATGACAATAAGCTCTAGGGCGTGGTCTTTTATAGGGGGGCTTGTGCGCGGTCCGCGGACATGCGCGCTGTCCGCGGACAGATCGAACACAAAAAAAAGTTTGAAAAGTTTCAAAAGGTATGTAGAAACTCAGGATTACTATGTGGGACTTGTGCCATGGTGGGATTTTATTGAAAAATATTATGGATTAATTGAAAATGTACTTTTAATTTGTTCGGGGACCCGAACAGTGTCCGCATTCAGAACACGCGATCAGCGTGGGCACGGTCATATGATCCGTTCGCGAACAAGTCCGCGAAGGAAGCGCATGTCTGCAGGACACCAAATGCACAGAGATTGGCTAGCGCATGCGCGATGATGTTCTACGGGCACTGTTCGGGTCCTGAACCAATTAAAATTGCGTCACACGTGAAACAAACATTACAGGACACTGCGTGTGTTCTTAGAACAGTTTAAATTTGCTAGCGAACAGTAAGGACAGATATAGTGTTCTTCAGGACACGTTCAATTTCGTTTATGTACGAACATTTCAGGACACCAATTGTGTTCTTAGAACATTTTCAACTTGCTAGCGAACAGTACTGACAGGTATAGTGTTCTTTAAGACACCTCCATTTTCGTTTAATTACAAACAATTCAGGACACCGCGTGTGTTCTTAGAACAGTTTGAACTTGCTAGCGAACAGTACTGACAGGTATAGTGTTCTTTAAGACACCTCCATTTTCGTTTATTTACGAACATTTCAGAACACCTGCACTGTCCGCGGACACCTACATTGTTTTTAAAAAAAAAAATCAAACTATTTTCAACACAATATAAAAATTAAACTTTATTTTACATATATTAATAATTTATGACAGAGAAGGTGAGGCAGAAACAAACAAAAACAGGAGAATTGGGGGGTTTCATCATGATTGTTATTAGGTGAAGAATGGATGGAAGTCTCATCAAAACGTTTTGGGTTATGGAGAGGGTTTGGGGATAATTGACTGGGATATGGTGAGGAGGGACAAGTACATGTGGGACAATGGTACAAGGTTTTTGGTTTTAAATGATCTTCCACAAAAGTTTTCAAATTATTAAAATTAGTCAACAATAAATCCATTTTTTCTTCTATACTGTGAAAAGTGTTATCCATAACAGGTTTTTCTGAAGTATTTTCTATTTTGATATGCTCTGTACAAAAAAAATATATATATATATGTTAAATGTATACAAAATAATAATAATTAAATGGTTTATATTATAAAGTGTTTACCATTAGTTTCACTATCTTGTGACATTTCTTCATGTGGGAAATGTTCCTCTAGCCATTCCAGAGTACTAGACATTTCTGTGAGAGAAAAAAAAAAGATAATATTTTTTTTTAATCTAATACAGAAAGTTTATAAATATATGAATAAAATTAAGTACACTTACTATTTCAGGTAAGATATGTCCTATGTACTCAGTGGGTCTGCTCTTGTTCGCAGTTCTGTTGTGTTTGTGAGGTAATTATGTTGGAAGCCAATTTATTTTCTTGTGGTATATTCCATTTTAGAACATAGTGCATTTAAATGAATGGTTAGTGTGTTGTATATATGGGTTAAATTTCTTATGTATTAGTACATATAATGTGTTTGTGTGCTTTTCTTTGAATTTTTTAAGTGTTCCTATGTTATGATATAACAATCAAACATACCCCCCAGAGTTTTTTAGGTAGTGATACTGTTCTTCGAACATGTCCGCGAACATTAAATGAGTTTGCGGACATCAAGTATAGTAGAAGAGATTCAGTCAGTTCCACATGATATGTATATAAAGTGAAAGTCATTATTGTTAAGTTGCACTACTAAAAACCTATGAAATTCAGTGAAAAAACTTTGTTAAAGGGATGTTATGGTTCCAAGTAAAACCGAAAAACCCTTGAAATTCACCAGTTGTGGTAAGCTAAGCAACCATAACCCGCGCCACCGCCGTGCACTGCTAAGCCTAACACCCAGGACATCAAAGATGACATCACAAATGTCACTGATGACATCACATGTGCATTTACCTTTCATGAAAAGTCTGTACAAGGGACTCTTAGTGTAATGTTAATAAAAAAAGTGTCAAAGATTATTGGAATAAATGTCAAGTGCTAATAAGTGCATTAAGCAATGCATTGATATAAATAGCATTCTATTATGAAGTTCCATCCAGTATACTAAGGTACTCATGTAGAAACATAGATATTGTGTGCAGCATACACGATGGAGGTGCAATATTCATAAGCTTGCCATGTTGAATAGTGAAATGATAACTGTTTTCATATTACAGTTTTGCGTACAGTGAAACTTGTGATAAGTAGGTAATAAAACCCACTTACTACATAATTGCATTATTATAGACAAATCACAAAGAGACAACACCACATACAAATATGATTATATACAAGGGAATTGAAGTAAGAAAAAAAAACAGCAATAGTAGCAGAAAGTGTTCATAACCTAACTGATTACCATGCAGAGAAATGATTGCTCTGTTTCAAAGCTGTTACTTACCCTATCTATATATATCACATGATGTGTTTGGACCCTAAGGAAAATAGTGTGAGTACAACATATAAAAATATGAGTGTATACAGGGAAAGTACAGTAATAAAAAAACATCAAAACTATCAGAAAGTGCTGATAATCTACAGATAATTTTAATGCACAAAAAGGATTGCTGTCTTTCAAGGTTGTGTCTTCCCCTATGTATTTGTTTCATATGATATGACTGGACCATAAGGGAATTATTCTAAGAACATACTTGAATAAGTCTACGAATATAGTACATTTACAATTTTTAGTTCCTGACTGTTGCTGACGAAAATCATGTGGCCTAGATATGTCAGGAAAGGAAAAAAGGGGGAGTCAGACATGTGATGTCATCAGTGATGTCATCAATGACATTTGTGATGTCATCTTTGATGTCCTGGGTGTTAGGGTTAGCAGTGCACAGTGGAGGCGCGAGTTATGGTTGCTTAGCTTACCATAACTGGCAAATTTAAAGGGTTTTTCCGTTTTACTTGGAACCATAACGTCCCTTTAACAAAGTTTTTTCACTGAATATATATATATATATATATATATATATATATATATATATATATATATATACATACACACACGCACACATTTATATTCACACAGTGTTTTATCATTTGATATTACCCTCCTGGTCGCGCCATCATGTATTATTTCATTTACTTTGCACTTTTTACCATTGTGCCCCTGGATGCCATTCCATAGGGCACATAGTCTCGGCATTTCCGTGGTGACTGGCGCAGTAATCACTCCAACAAACAAAAGGTGGGGAACCCCTACTACATGTACATCTGGGGTAAAGGTCAATATATGCTAAACAAGTGTGATGCCCTATGGAAATGAAACCACATAAATGTGTTTCAAAAATAGCATGATGAGGGCCGGCGACTGTTCTAAATATCATAAAACATGCAAATACATCATCTCAAAACATACACATTCTCTCAACATACAATAATTCATTTTTCAACAATAGCAGAAAGTTTTTTGTGCAAAAAGCATTTTTGTGTAAACATCTCTCAAAGACACAAATAAGACAACAATTCCTTTTCTCAACAATATTAGATTTAGAAAAGAGTTTTTGTACAAATCGCATTTATATTTGTCAAATTCCTAATTTATAAATCCACCACTGTAAAATCAACGATAGATGTCCAAACTTATTTTAACAATACTCTTTCGTTATTGGACTTCCTTTTGTATAGTTTCGGCTTGACATCAATTGGTCAGTTTTTTCATAACCATTGGTCAACGTCTTCTTCAGGATTAGCAGGCTTCTAGCCCAGTAGCTATTCAAAGGCTTTACCAATATTACAATACAAAAATATATTATATTTGATGTTCTAACAACAAACAATAACCAACACCACACAATAGTGTACATTATCATATTATAATATCTATTTCGGATCTTTCATCATGAACTCCCCAACCCTGCCTGAGCATAATGTCTTTAATATGTAGTTCCCAATTACACTGCATCTACTTCCTCCAATGTAGCCTGCATAGCATCCTCCCCCTTATCTCGCATAAACAAAGTCGCAGTCAGTGCAATCCACTATTGAATGTCCATTCCCACTTCCAGTTTTTGTTCTCCCAGCACCTTTTCCCATACTCCAGTTTCAGCTGTTGCCCATTTTTCCAAATCTTCCCACCATCTAACAATGCTTGGTTCCTTTATATCCTTCCACCTCATGGCTATGCTGCGCTTAGCTAATATGTACATCAAATCCTTGATCTTATTCAGTGGTGTGTTCTTCGCATTACTCTTATACCGGGCAAGCATGCAAGCTTCTGGGGTTCGGATGTCCAGTTCGATACCTCCCTGTGCTGCTTTCCCTGTGCTGCTTTATGTGCTACTCCTTTCCAGAACACCTGTATTATTGGGCATCCCCAGAACATGTGTATAAGGCATGCCTCTTCCGTCCTGCATCTACGACATTCTTGTTTACCCGCCCCCTTGAATTTCACAATGGCGGCTGGTGTGAGGTATGCTCTTTGGTGACGTAAAGTTCTATCAATTGAAGCCTGGCATTTCTGGAGACCTTCTTATGGTATAATGTTATATCCTTCCATTCTTTATCTTTGAACGTTCTACCAAATTCCCTTTCCCATCTCTCCCTACACCTCAATTCTACCCTCGAGTTACGTTCTACCAATATCTTATAGATCCTGGAAATGGCATGTCCGCTCTCCGCTACGGCAAACAGTGCCTCTATTTCTCTGCACCCTATGGTCTCTTCTTTAATGTCCAGCCACCTGCTTTTTAACACTCTTTATCACTGTGTTATGCAACAGATATTGGACCTGTATGTATACCAGTAATCTGTAATTCAGCAAATCCCATCAACCCCTGTTCATTCTGCAGGTCTCCCACGGTAGCTATACCGCACATTTCCCATTGTGAACGTACCATTGCACCACTGTCTGGTACACCTGCCATTATTGCTGCTATAGGGGTCTGTGGCGAGAGCGGGTCTTCTAGTCCCATGACTTTACAGGCCCTTTTCCAAATTTGAATGCCCATTTCTACCAGGTCGGGATACCTATTTGTACTTTAGTGGGAATCAAAATTACATCTCTGAGGTACGTCTTCTTTATTGCTGGTTGCAGGAACGCAGTTTCTGCCATGGGATCATCTGCCATCCATTGCACTACATATTGCAACTGGCACGCCAGAAAGTAAAACTCAAAGTTCGGTATATTCAACCCCCCATGGTCCTAGGGCCTTTGCAATATATTCAGCGCAACCCTGTGCCTCCCGCCCTTCAAAGGAAGCCCCTGCATAATTTTTCTAAATCTTGAAAGAATTGCTGTGGAACATTATATAGGACATTTCCAAAACAGTGCATTAATCTAGGCAGTGCCACCATTTTCAGTAGTGCCGCTCTACCCTTCACTGACAGCGGTAACTTGCTCCAAAACTCCATTGATTTCACCAAACCATTCTTAGCCTGTACTCTGTTGAATGAGGCATTTAGTCTTATCTAAATATATATGATAGCCTTGTGACACATGGAGAGCTCCGATGCATTAATATCAGCTTAATAAGGACAACATGTGCCAAGATGAAACATTTCTCAGCAAATGGCCACATGTAAGCTATGTATGATTATGTCCGCCCTGATTGCTAAATAACAACCAGTCAACATTAGCTATGACATTTACAATGGCTACAGGAAAAATAATACGTGGATTTTGTGGATACATAATTGAAAGTGTGAACACAATATGAGTAATTAGTATTTACAACACCACAAGGTAGACCAAAGTTTGGGTCACAAGTTATTAGGAATTATCTCCACTGTACCTTGAAAAAGAGATGACTGCATAAACAAGGTATTGAAGTCTAAAAATTAATATAATTTAAATGAGGTGCACATAAGAACAATGATGTTGGTAGAACAAATTGAACATATTGAGTGTAATGAAATTGAAAAAGATAGAAGTAGGTGTGTTGAGTTAACTATGTTTTAGGGTATTGTTCTGATACAGCTCTATATACTTTTGTTTTTAGATATATATGTGCAGCATCCATCAGCCAAGAATCCGTAGATAACATAATTTCTCCCCATTTGGGGATCCTGCGTCCTGAAGAAAGCCTTGAGCTGTCGCCCATTTTTGAATAACTAAGAAAGGCTGAAACTGTGTAAAATAAGAAAGGCTGGAAACAGATCTATACTGTGGACACTGTCAATTTTGGGGCTTTTCTGATCTAAATGATTTAATAAAAAAGTCACACTCAGGTTACTAACATGACCTTGATTCTGCCGGTAGCTAATTGACTCGGAGCAGTCTAAAGAAATGGACTACCTTAACAACACTAGGTTGTATGCTGATCAAACAAAGGTAACAAAGACAACTAAAACATATATATGATCTAGCGATGCAACTGCACACTGTGCTGTGCCGTCTTTCATGCAATAAATCACGTGGTGCAGCCTTCTGAGGTTCTCTGCTATGTTTCTCTCTGGCACATATGCAGTCTGGTCTGGTCTGATTAACGCTGGTATTATCCTGCAAAGTCCATTTGCCAAGATTGCTGTAAGGATCTTACTATCCTGGTTCAGCAATGACAGTGGTCTGTACGATCCACAATCTGTAGCCTCCTTATTTGGTTTGAGTAGCAGTATTAGAAGGGCTTCCTTCGTGCTGTCTGGAAGGATGTCCTCTTCGTACGCCTCATTATACACCTTGGCAAGGAGTGGCGCCAACGTGTCCACTACTTATGGCAACTTATTCTAAAGTCACTTCCATGGTGCTCCTTGCGATGTCCTTTTCTGTGAAGTCATTTCTGTTGGTGCAATCCATATGCAAATTAGGAGGTTTGTATGTATTTTGCCCCCAAAGCGGCTGGAAAAAACCTCTAATAGATGAGTTGCTGGCATCTGCAATGATTCTGCAGTTTTTATTTTTTTTGTTATATGTTCCCTGGTCTAAAAGGATGACTTTAGAGACCACCCTGCGGTCATCTGATGATCATCGAACCACACTACTACACTAGAAGTCATTCCCACATCATCAGATGTCATCACACTGTTGAAGTGACCAACAAATATCTCAGAATGGTGGGTGATGATTTGGGGATGAGCTTAGGAGGACTTAATGAATATGCTAACATCATCCCTATTTTAGAAAACTCTTTGTTCCTGATGCTTTTAGGACGACTTGCTGATCACTTCAAGAGCATCGTCATGAAACATGTTTGTTCTTGATGATTTGGGGGATGACTTTCTGATTACTTCAGAACATCAGGGTTTGTAGGATATGCGGACCAATACAGATTGTCATTCCGCTTTTGCTTAGTTGCATTTATGCTGAATGACACCCCACTGTGGCTATGGTAAAGCTTGAGACTATGTTGGGTCAAAGCGGAAGCCAGAGGCCTAAACATAGCATGCACCCTCTGGGTTAGAATCCTTTGCCATCCCAGTCAAAAGCAGGCACCCAGCAACCTCACAATCCCCAATGTGGCACGGGTAAAGCTTGAGACAATGTTGGACCAAAGTGGAAGAAAGAGGCCTAAACATAGCATGCATCCCCTGGGTGAGAATCCTTTGCCATCTCAGTCAAAAGCAGGAACCCAGCACCCTCACAATCAATACATTATCATGCTGACTTGTTAGTTAAGAATTGGTGTAGTCCCACTATGTGAGACTACACAACACTTAACTAATTGGTATTAGGTAACCGACCTTTTAGTATAGGTATGCACTGCACAGGATGGTAGTGTGACTGAGCAGCCAGGCCTATCTCAAGAAGGATACATGTGAGATGTAGAGCTGTACAAATGAAATCCGTAAATACAAGTAGCCAAGTAACACTTCCACTCAAGGTTTCAGTTATAAAATAGTTATTTATTTAATTAACATCAATTTTTAAAAAAGCGTTTTTTAGAAAGCCAAGTTATGTAACAATGTAAATATACTTTAAAATTACTTTTCAGAGCAAGTTAGTAGATAATCTTTGAATAATCTTTGAACAATTTGTATACCGTGGGGTGACTTCAATCACAACAACAGTAATGGCACTTTGCAGATTCTGAGGTTGCAGAAAGGAAAGGTTTAAGGAAGGAAAATAGGTTCTCAGTATACGTGACGACAACTAAATCTTCTAAAGAAATCTAGATAAGCCTTTCCCAGCAGTAACAGTCTAAAACAAGTTACCACCTATGAGAGAGAAACAATATCAAAGTCAATGGGCTAGAAGAGTCTGCATGAAGCCAGGACAGCCAAAGTCAATTTGAAAGTCTATGGAGCTGAGGCACCACTTAGAATCAAAGGTCTTGCACCAAGATAGAGAGTTTGTTAGAAAATCACTTGTAGGGTCACAAGCTGTTAAGCCTGTGAAAACAGAGTTGGAATCAATTCTAAAAGTAGGCAACTGCAATTCCCAACTTAGAAAAGCATGGCTACAAGACAGTGAGGGAGGTAACAAGTCTAAACAATACCTCTGGTTTGAAGAAGAGTGGTCCAGCTGGATTTTGTCCTGCTACAGCGATGCAAACCCAGTGTTCCTGAGCCTCAGTCGTGGGGACAAGAGGGAGGACATCTGTAGGGCTCCCGCGGCGATAGTTGGGAGGTCGTCGGTAGCTACGGGCTCTTTTCAGTTCAGCAGCACTTCGCGGTTTCAGCGCTTAGTAAACAGCAGCAGCGTGGATCTCTGATACCGGTTGGAGTTCCTTCACTCCTTGGGTCCTGCACTCTGGTGAGGGGACTCGAGCTCTGGACTTCCTGCTTCTGGAGTGTCCTTGGGAGACTCCTGGAGCTTCTAGCCAGATTTCAGACGTTTCACTCGACTACAGATTACTCGGTTCTTTGCAGCAATGAAAAAGTACAGTCAGACAGGGAAGATGGTCCAATGGAGCCCGTCTCTGGGTTAGTTGGTCCCACTAACTCAACGGGAGAAGTCTTGCTTCTCTGTCGAACTGAAAAAGGAGTTTCAGCACAGCAGCAGGGCTTCACCGGGCAATTCAAAGGTCCAGGAGGATGCAGCAAGCTTTGTTCACGGTTACTTCGTCAGGTGTTTCTCCCAGTGGTCGACTCTGCCTCTAGTCCCAAAACCCTCACCTTTTAAGCAGGTTTCTCGCATTCATGAACAGCCTAGGCTGTCATTCACACAGCAGGGTGGCTGTCCTAAAAGGACAGCCCGCCAGCCAGCCAATCAGGACTGGTTGCATTCAGACACTCCTAGAGACAAAGGACAGGGGAGTTTCGGGACCCTCCCTTACATCCTGTCCTTCCAGACACACTGGAGCCAGGGGCAGGCTTCAGGGATGAAGCCCGCCAAAGACAAGACAAACAAAGGGCTCCAATCTGTTTCGACACACAGTAAACCCCAAGAAAGACCTCACAAACAAAAAAAATCAAAAAAAGAAGACAGGGGCCATTTTGATAAAATGGTCACCCATGGGTGCTATACTGCAGCTGAGGGTTCAACATGCAGTAGAAAAGCACAATGGTAGGAAAAAGTAAACCATTGCCAGCAGCCATTTAAAGTAGGGAGGGTAACATAAAAATGTTACATGAGAATGTAGGGTAAGGGGCTACTAGGTAACCGCCCCCCCCCCCGGCACCCAGCACTCCACATAAAATGGTGTGTGCTGGACCCACAAAGACAAAAGGTAATTAAAGTCAATTTCACTTTACTATTCTTGGGAACAGTAGTTCACACAAGAACATTTATTTTAAACCTTATGAGAAATCTAATGGATTTTTCAGTGACACTGCACTGAAGGTGCTGTGCATCACCATACAAAAACTAGATGCCGTTGGAGTTTGTCAGACTCCCAAAACAGTGAAAACACAATCCAATTCAGGTCCAAACAGATGAGGGAGTGGTTAAAAGGACTCACTCACTCCAGGGTTAAAATAAAAATTCCTACAGTCCTGCAAAAGAGCTGTCGGTCGAAAAGGTTGAAGGGAATTAGCACAGAAACGAGAATTCTCCCTAATACGACTGCACCAATATATGACAGGATTCACATGTACTCCTTCACACGGTATTCATGTTTGCTTTGCGCAAAATCCAATAATCAACAACCATAACCATAAGTACCTCCAGGATAAAAAAGAAAAACACATAGCATCCAAAAAAGAAACAAGCAATAAACAAAACAGAACCACAAAGTCCCATTAACCAAGGTCTCAACTAACTGCAACCTACGAAATACAGGCAACAACCAACCACAAACAGAAAAGATTAAACCCAAAAGGTCAGGAAAAACACCCATCATAAGAGGACGCCCACTAAGGAACGCAACCCACACATCATGTAATAAGAAATCTCAAACCACTGGGGAAGGCACCGACCAGCATGATCCCACAACCCAAAAAACTCATCTGAGATGGCCCAAGGAGACATACAAATAACAGAACAAAGACAGACTACAATGCTCGCTACCTGTCCACATAGGACAACGTGGTAAAAACAGCACAGCAACAATAAACCGACAACCAACAAGCGTCACAAATACACATGACAACTAATAAACCATTCCAACCCGGTCTACACCATGGACAATACCCCAACCAGAACAAGGAACAAATTGGAATCCACCACACTCTACACCCCTAGATCACCAAGACTGGAACGGAGGGATAGCTACCCTATTTACCACCCAAAACAAACCAACCCCGCCATAAACCTCATCAGTCTACTCAACAAAGAGAATGACCAATAATGAACCACCCCACCCAAAAGACTCAACTGGGAAAAACCCACCTGTAACGGAAACCCAACCAACACACTGGTCGGTACAAACAATACTAACAACACCACAAAAGGGAAATCAAGCAAATTACACTGCAGCCTCCTCAATGTTAGATCCATGGCAAAACACTCAACAGAAATCAATGACCTCCTAAGCGAAGGAGGCGCAGACGTGCTCTTCCTTACAGAAACCTGGCTATCAGACAACTATAAAGCCATCGCGAATGAAGCAATACAGACAATTATAAATTAATACACGCCAACAGAGAAAACCGAAAAAGGGGGCAGAATCGCAACTAAACACAAAAAAACACACCTGAGCATCTCGAATCATCACAGCCAACGTGGAAGACTATGAATCCCT
Organism: Ambystoma mexicanum; assembly: GCF_040938575.1. Taxonomy (NCBI): domain Eukaryota; kingdom Metazoa; phylum Chordata; class Amphibia; order Caudata; family Ambystomatidae; genus Ambystoma; species Ambystoma mexicanum. The sequence continues at coordinate 475,051,569 of NC_090934.1, forward strand.
CCTAATCAAGATAGTACCGAATGGCCAATCCAACATAGTATTCCTTCTGATCTACAGACCATCTTCTTACAACACCAACATTGCAACAAAACTAGCGGACGAGGCCGCCATAGTATCAACCCACCATGACAACCTAGGCGAAAGAGATCCCACCAATACAAACATAGATACAACAGAAGACACACTCAACAATTGGATCACCAAGGCACTTGACCAATTGGCACCTGCTAAAACATTCAAAGCAACACCCAAAAGAACTGGCAGCAAAATGGTTCACAGAAGAACTGAAAAAAACAACTGCAAAATGGAAACAAAATGGAGAGAACAATACACCAGACAAGACCAAATAAAATACCAAAGACAACTCAAACTGTACGAAGCAGCAGTCCTCAGAGCAAAAGAAACTCTACTACACCACAAGAATAGAATCGTTAAACAATTCACAGAAAGAACTCTTCAAAATCAGAGATTAAAAAAAAACCTCTTCCTGCAAAAATTCCATCACCCCTACACAAACACTTTGTGACAAAATCACCAACCACCGGAGAGCAAAAATAGACAATACAGGAGACCATCAACCTAGCCGGGGCAAATACAGCCATTGGAACACAGACACCAGACGAAACACAGATTAAAGCAAAACTCATCTGCTTAGAACCAATCACAGAGGAAACTTTCACCACACTGATCAAGGAAACCAACCTTGCAGGATCTCCAAGGGACCTCTACCCCCCCCCAGACGTCTTCAAAAGAATCCTCAACCACAGAAACCCAGCGGCACACTTCCGGAACCGAATGAATGTGTCACTCAAAAGAGGAATATTACCATCCTCCTTCAAATCAGCATACATCAAACCACTGATAAAAAGGTCATAAAGCGCATAAGACCCAAGCAACTACAGACCGATAGACAGCCTGCCCTACACAGCGAAGATCCTGGAGAACAACGTCTACAAAATCCATCTTAAACACATCGAAACAAATGGAATACTCGACCAATCACAAGTTGGCTTCAGACAAATGAGAGGAACAGAATCAGCACTTCTATAGACATGGGACGACCTGAAAATAAATGCAGACGACACCCAATCGGCCCTCCTTCTAGTGGACATTTCAGCAGCTTTTGACACTATCAGCCACGCAACACTAATAAAAAGATTGATGAAATGTGGTATGCAGGAATCAGCACTAAAGTGGATTACCTTATTCCTAACAAAGGCAACCGGAAGAACCTACCTACCACCGTTCACCTCAAACACCAAAAATATATCCTGCATAGTCCCACAGGGTTCCAGTCTCTACCTTCTACTTTTCAACATCTACATGTGCCCACTGATGAAAATCATTTGATCCTACGGACTTACAGCCTACAACTACGCAGACGACACAACGGATTGTGAAAACAAACAGAACACAGGATCAAAATAACAACCCTCAACAACTGCCTGACAGACATATACAACTGGATGACAATGAACAGCCTCAAACTGAACCCAGCAAAAACAGAAATAATTCTCTCACCCGCAGGGGTCGACAGGGGAACACACAAATGGACTGGCCAATCGGCATTGGGAACGCAACCAGAGACTACCAATGTAGTAAACAACCTAGGAATACTCATGGACAACAGACTATCACAGGAACCGCAAGTCAATGTAACCACCAAAAAATGCTTCTTCCTCCTACAACTACTCAGATCCCTGGTACTCACAAGAATTACCTTTGCAAACAGCCTCTACCTCAGAGTGCCAGAAAGACTCACCAAGAAACCCCAAAGGGTGTAAAATACAGCAGCCAAGGTCCTACTAAGACTCAACAGAAGAGATCACATCACTCCCAGCACTCAAAACCCTACACTGGTTACCAGTAAAAAAAAAGTGCATCAAATTCAAAGCACTCTGCATTGCTCACAAAGCATTGCACAGACAAGAAGAGGAATTCCTCCAAGACAAGATTAGCCGGTATCGCCCAGCAAGGGAACTAAGATCCAGCACCGACCTACAAATAGAGGCAAAATACCACAAAAAAAGGAAATTCGTCGGAACAGCGTTCTCACGTCTAATTGCTAACACCTGGAACAACATGCCCAAAGTAATTAGAACCACAGAAGACCACATCACCTTCAGGAAACTGCTCAAAACCTGGCTATTCAGCAGACAATGACAACCTAGAAGGGACATCAGCAACAACAACAACACCACTGACAAACAACTAAAGAGGAGACGAGAGGGGCGAAAGAACTGCAAACAAGAACCTGGCTAGATACCGTCAAGCGGCATCCAAAGGGCCGCCCCAGAGAGACCACAATGAACCAACCAACTTTACTAACCCTCTTCCCTTTCTGCTCCTCCTACATAACTGACGCCTCTACACCAGATCTTGGACTAGTCACACACAAAAACATACAGAGAGCCATTACTATGCCGACATCCAGAGTGAACCATCCACATAGCCCAATACAATCTAAAATGCAACAACACAGCAAGATGCCGGACTACCTTACAGCTACGACCACCTGTGACTCTGAATCCCTTATGGACACTATCTAGACAGTGCACACGACCAACCCATCATAACCACACAACACTAACACCAACACAAAACACTACCACACACCCAAGGCATGGAATCTTACCCATGCGGTTACAATGCGTGAGGCCGCTCACAAGTGACCACATGCAAAACACTCACAGATGCCAGTTCCTCCTGGTTCTGAACCGATCCGCACACCCTTTTCCCCCCCATGAACCCCCCAGCCCACTTCTTTGCAGATCCACGCAAGCACCTAGAGACTGCCCCTGGGTGGCAATAGTGCAGTACAAATTAACTGCACATAACATAATGCCAGTAATGATACTATTAGAAAACATGCCCATCATGGCTTTGCCTCACACTCCTGTTGGCTTTGCCTTTAGAAATCACAACAAGAAAACATGTGCAAACGGGCTGCGTAATAATGCTGATCATGCTTGCTTTACCCTTGATACCCAGTGAGAAAAGGCCACGGCACAGTAAGAAATGGCTTGACTGGCTGCCCTAAATGCCAGTCTTGACACATAATAACACTCACCATGCTTGCTTTGTCATAGAATCCCAGTAAAAAAAAACAAATATATATATATATATTTCATGCCACAGCAAAGAATGGCTATGCAGCCACATAAAAGCACATATCATCCTTTCTAAAAAAATTAAAAAAAACATTTTAAAAATACAGCATTTTAGACTGGCACCCATGATGGTCACCCATTAAAAAGTGCATTGTGATTGGGATTCTAAGATGGCCACCGAGGGGAGAGCAGCGTGGAACTCTCACGGACCCCTTCTGCCCCCCCCCATTCCAGGCCAAAGACAATGAAGATTAAAAGAGCCTTCACCAGGCGAGCGTTTATCAATGTAGCATGCAGTAGTGGAGTGCAACAGTCCAGATCGCTGGGGACTTCGGCAGAGGCGGGTGTGTGGCATTCGTGTCTGCAGTGTCTGAGGTGCGGGTGCACTGCGCTCGCGGCCAGTGCAGGCCAAGCTGAGATATGCTCACAGACCACGAGCAAGAAGAACCACTCAGGGAGACCCAGGGCGGCCGAGGATCAAGGGCGGCTGCGAGTCAGGGTGGTGGAAAGCAGCTGCTGTCGGAAGGCGGATGAGCCAGTCAGGAAAGAGCTGCCTGCGATATTGTAGGCCCACCGGGGCTGGATTTGTGGAGCATGGGCTCCCCTGCAGGCAAGCACCAGCGGGAAGATCGAGGCGGGACAAAGCCGCCCCCGCGCCGGTGAAGCAGCGTCTTGATCAAAGAGATCAGGAGGCCCCTCAGGAGCCATACCCGTAGCCCACTGTTTTTGAGCTGCAGAGCGGAGAAGAACACCCGGAGCGGCCAAGAGGCCCGGGAGGGGCCACACAGCAAAGAGGCAGGAAGGCGGCGACCCTGAGGGGCTCGACTCCCCCTTAGCACCCCTTGGGGGGTGCCATCAGAGGTCAGCATGTACCCTGGCCCAAGGAAAGGGTGCAAGCAGGCAGGGGCTGGCTAGTACAGGCAGTGATCGTCAGATTTGAGCAGAGTGACATTGAGGAGTGGGGGAGCGTGGCGAGGGGTGGGGGGCCTGCCAAAGCTTTCAAGACAGCACTTTGCAGAGAAGACCAGGGGAGGCCCTGTGGTGGTATAGCTGGGGCGGCTTGAGACCCATTTGAGGTAAATTTGGAACTGCATATAGTGCCTCAGCCAGCGCACCACTATCCAGAAGCACAGCAAGGGAGCAAGAGGCGCACCACACATGGAAGACAGTGACTGGCGGGGCCCTGGCTTCCCCGGCCCAATCCTGATGCTGAATAGAGGGCTAAAGAGTCCATCTACATTCGTGGTGGGCAATGAAGAATAAGGGAGAGGCAGTTTTCTCGGGCTCAGGGCAGAGTGATCCCAGCACCAAGGCCAGGAGGAGGGTCATTTGAAACCAGAAGAGGACGACAAACAGTGGCTCAACTGTGCACTGGTAGAGGGGTGTTCCAACCCACCCGCACAGTCAAGGGTGGACCCACAAAGCGGCAGAGGGAGGAGTATCATACACCCTGTAAAAATGTCCAGAAGAGGTTCGAAGGATGCAAAACAATATCAGGGAGAACAGTAGGGGGCAGGGTCCCCCCCCATCAGACCTGCCTATGCACTATGACCAAAAACAAGGGGAAGGACATGCAAGCTGCCCCCAAGACTGTGAAGAAATCACAGGAGGGCAATCTGCAGAGACTGGCGCAGAGACAGTGGAGTACCGGCTAGGGGAGATCAGGGGCCCGCAGCAGGAGAGGATCTGGGGGCACTGGCAGGCACTGCAAAAGATTAAGTGGTCACCCAGGTGGTCCTTCGCCAATGCTTTAAGGATTTTGGGGTTAACATAGCAAACATCATTCAGTCGCAGTTGAGCATGATGCGAGCGGGACTGTCCCAATCGTTGCAAGAGGTGAAGGGGGACATAACGAAACTAGAGGAGCTGGAGACAGTACACGTCTGCAATCATTAGCCTGCGCAGGAATTATTACCAGGGCAGTTTCTAGTCCATTTGGTGCCCAGGGCGAAACACTAGAAAGCGCCACCATTCCCCCCCCGCGCACCACTCCCAAACTACACTGTTAAGTAACTCCTACCCAAGGTCAATAAATCACTGCTAAACAAATGAAATCGGTTTTATTACATCATGATGCCAGAACTTTGCAGAAATTCCTCGGACAAAGCAGAGTACACAAGCAGTATATACTACTTTTAAAGTTTTGTGTCAATTTTCTGTCTATGTTAAAGGCTCTCTTCTTGACTTTGCTACTGCGAAAGCATTTATTGCTGCTGCATAATCATTTTTTCAACAAGTTCACTCTCAATTGAAAGTATTGCAAGGGCTGATGGTCTTTCCTCTGCCATTGTGGAGCGCAAGTATGTCTATCAGTTTCAATTTACTAAAGCTCCTCTCATCACTTGCCACTGTAATTGGAATTGTTAGTAAGAGCCTCATGGCAACCCACACATTTGGAAACAACCAATGAGTTTTTGTTTGATGAATGTGCTGCAAAACTTCAAGCGGCATAATAGAACTCTTCTGAAGCGATGGCTGGATATGTCTCAGTTCCTCAGCCAACTGGCAACCATCTATATCAGATTTTGATGCACTATCACTGCCCTTTGCTAACAATTGCTCCAGGTGCTTGCACAGTTGTATCAGTTCTTCTTTTCTAAGAGTTTTATGTTGTACATGAAACCCCAGCTTGTAATGTGGGCAGACAACTGGGAAAAGCTCCTTTCAAGCGAAGTAGTTATGGCGTCACACGGGGTATAAAATACGGTTACTTAAAAAAGTTCTTCATTCTCAGGGGTCTCGTCCCGAGTCACATACACAAACATTTTCTTTTTTTTTTTCCTATGCCGTTTAGCTGCCTTCAAAGTAGGGTCAACATCTAAAAGTAAGGCTCTATCTTTTGCTGTTGTTACAGCAGACTCAAAAGCAACACTCCTATAACTTTTGACAAAGGCAATGCAGTTCTTATGCAGGTCATTGCAGGCCAGCAAATCAATTTGTTTGGACTGCATGGATTTGTTTACAATGTTCACCTGAAACAGAAAGCCATACCTCACAACTAAAATAAATAAAACTGAAATCTTCCAAGTGTAAAGCAAGGGACTTAGCCTCCGAGGACAACATTGGGTCATTGACTTTTTCTTCAATGCTCATGAGTGTATCTCAACCAATTGATACTGCACAGCTCTCAAGCTTTCAATTCTACATTCCCATCGTGTTTCACAGACCTTTTCAAGGAAAGACTTTTTACATGCTCACTGAGAATGCTCCAGCGTTTGGTTGAAGCTGCAAACAAATTATAGAGTCTCTGAAATACACCAAAAAGAGAAACAGATGAGGATTTGGAAGCATTGCCAACCACCAAATTTAAACTGTGCCAGCCACATGTGTTAAAAATAAATGCATGGGGGGTATTGCTCGAGAACTCGCGCTTGGACTCCTTTGTTTACCCCAATAATGTTTACACCATTATCATACCCCCGACCACGGCAGTTGTCCATCTCTAGACCACATTCTGACATTTCAGAATCCATAAGGTTGCCTGTAATATCCACAATTCTTGGTGCAAGACAGTTGCTTGTGTGGCTGATATCTGGGGTACATTCCAAAATAACAGAAATATTTTGCAGCCTTCACCCTTTATAAAATTGCATTCTTTACTTGAGACCCCATTAAACTAATTAGTTCATTCTGAATGACATTTCCGCAATAGTGACTGTGGATCTTCTGTGAGGACACTCGATGCAAATGATCCATCATGAACGGAATAAATTTCCCTAAGAAATATCAATTGTTTGGAGTAACTTGTTTGAAGAGGCACGAAATGCCAAATTATTTTTGGACAGAAAGACAACTGACATAATTCTTTCAAGCACAGCCCGCCAACTCGTGGTCTCTACCTGTATTTGATCTTGCATGAGAGAATCAATACCAACATGTCCTGTGAGGCACCTTTCAGCATCCACCCACTTGTTACTGGATTTGGCAAGTTCCGGAGACAACTTCGTGCATTTTCAAATACCAATATGCTTCCAGTTATTAATGCCATCACTACCAAGTTTTGATTTTGGCATAGGGCAAAAAGCCAACAACAAAAACAGTAGTCTATCAGTCAAAATAGACTATTGCAGCCATGGACAGGAGACCGTTTCTTTGTTAGGTAATACTATGAGCCCATATGAAGAAGAAAAGTGCCTATTTTTGTCATCCTTTGGGTATGAATAACTAGGAGGTGGCATCGCCTGTGCCCTCCCATTACAATTTGATAACGCACATGTCCAGGCATTGATTTAGGCCATTAAGAAATGTCTTCAAACCAACAGATTCTAGTGCCTTGTTCTTGTTGGTCATCATTGCCCTCTTGTGCTTGGGGGCTTGAGGCCTCATCTCTTGAAACTTGTGGCATGACCACAGGCAGTACCGTTTCCTCATGAATGCCTGTTGCCTGGCCTTGGGGAGGGCGCTTATCTACTTCTTTTGAAGTCTTCTCTTCCCTCCTGAAAAATTAAGACAGTACTTTGGCACTTTTGATACCTTGCGCCACTTGTTTTTTTCTCTGCCGGTTCTGTGCTCCCGAAGGTCTTATTGGTTTCGACATTGCCAGTACGTTCAAATGCCTGAAGTAAAAGAAATAGCCAGAAAGTATGCTAGGAATAATCCAAACTCCCCACAAACGTTTTTTTAAAAAGTCTTTTCAGTTTAAATGATGCATTGATTGCCAAGCAAAGTAGCAGTAAGGAGGCTCCATTCTAAAGGTGCCGAGTTGAAAGTGGGTCAAATTTGGAGAGGCTACATCATAGCCATACCTATTTGAACAAAGCTTTTCTAGCATTTGGACAAATACGATGTATGCAAATTCCTACCACTGGCTGACAGGTTCCAGTTGACCATCTCACATTGCAAGTGTCAATCCCTCTCTCAACCAAATACGCTGTTACCCAACTACAACAAAACAAGGCTCTGAATTGGCAGATGGGGTAAAAGGGTAGTCTGGAAACTCCACTCATTACCCTGAACTGCATTTTAAAGTTTGTGAGAGGCAATAACGTTTGGTTCAGAGAAAGGGCTGCTTGATTTAGGATCATATGGCACATTGTTTACAGGGTTTCCTTTCAATTACATTTCACCAATGACCTCAAAAAGGTCAAATCGGGTCAGATTGTTGAGCAGTTTTTGGGAGTGCCGTTTGTCATTTGAAAGTCACTTTTAAAGGGATGGCGCTTTCAGATAGTTCTATTTGTGCGGAAGGGCAGAATGACTCGATCACAGGACTCGATCACAGCCTCTGACTCATTTCACATAGCCATACAGTGGAAACATCCAACTTATCTACAGTACAGATGGAAGACTCCAGATCAAATAGGCAGGCAGCATCTGCCCAGAAACTCAATCAAATACAATATTCCTCAACTGAATGATCTTTGTTTTAACCATTAAGAAAGCAAAAACTGAGCTGGAACAATACTGAGAGGAGGAACCAGAACACCACAGGAGTACTGGCGAGCTTTGTTACGAGGCCAGAGTGAAGCAATGGGCACGAAGGTAAATAAGAAGCAGAGTGTGGCCTGAGAGTAAGAGCATCCCTCACTTCACCTAGGACCAACTTCCCACATAGGCTGCAGGTCACTATAGCCTGACTACTGGCACATCTATGAGCGTTCACTTTTCAGTACCCGGAGGGTGCTCTGTGCCAAAGGAAAGTAATAGTCAGCAAACAACTCTTCTGCCGAAGCATCAAAAGGAGGCATTCAGCATGGAGGGCTGGACTCCACTTCACAAAGTCCTCTGTGCCAATTTGCACATTCCGGTGTGCATTTCACAGCAAGTGTGATACAACAGTCTCTACCCAGTCCTGGTCACAGTGCTCTCTCCCAATTACATTTGAAATCCTCCTGTGAGTCACATCTACCCCTACCCTAAGCTCTTGCCCCCTTTCTCATGTGCAATCTCTGCCCCTATTTTGATTCCTGTATAGGGCCTATAGACTCCTCTCTTTCCTTCCCCCTTTCTTAATCTCACTTTCACCTTTTCCTTGACTATCTCGTTTTCTGTCCCACTTTAATCTCTTTCACACTGTATGCATGGCCGTCCTTATTTGAACCTTACAACCGCTGGGCATAATCGCTTACAGTGAAAGACACCTTACATTTGGTCACATATTAAATGGCAGAGAACCTTTTAAATAGAAGTGGAACCCATTCTTTATACCATCCGTCCATCGCACATGGCCTTCAGGAGCCTGTGTAGAACCTTTCAAAGTAATTCAACCCACAGGACAGGATCTCAAGTAGTCCAATTTCTGGACTGAAATAATAAACCTCATATCAGATTGCATTCTGGTACTTGTAAGCCTGTTTTATATAACCTTTACAGGAATGCAAAATGAAACGCTTACAGGTGGCAGCTCCCTGTAAAAGTGGATTAGAGAGTGCTTCTTCTGCCTATTTTAAAGAAACAAAAGTGTGAAAAAAAGCATGTGACAAAAAGGGGGCATTGGTCTCACAGCATTACTAGTGGTACAATATTCACACTTCAGAGTTATTTTGTATGCAGATTACTGTTGTGCAGCAGAAAACATTAAGATATTTCCATGCAAGGGGCTTACCCCATAGGGCCAGTTACACATGCATGTAAACCTCCAGAGATCTTTGAACTGGCTGCGTTTTCGAATTCTGGCCAGAACATTTCTCCCCTGCCAATGAAAGGAGTACCATTTTGATGTTCTAAACAATGAAATAAAGATATACCATCAAAGCTCAAACTCAGATCTTGTCCGCAAGACCGAGCAAAAGCAAACAAACCGTCTCATCAAAAATATTCCACTTGGTTTATGGGGAACTTCACCATAGGCCCACATGTACACATCGCAGTTTCACCCTGTCGAGAAATCCTAGCTGCACCACTGCAGCCAACTCAGTACGAGACATGACTCCATCCAGGACGAAGAACAATTTTTCATGCAGATAAAATTTCAATGAAACCATGAAAAGAAGTGCAAATAGTACCATATGTTCCTGCTCCGAAACCTAACTGTAAACAAATGAAGTTCTCCAAACTGCAGAAAACAGTACCAAGTTTCAAACCTGTCCAATTAAAACCAACAAAGAAGAAAAGGTGACGGCTGAAAGTGTCCAGAATGGCAGCAACTTCCAATATACGCTTTCAACTATAACTGAGAAATGTTTCTGACGTTTAGACTTTTATTTGGGACAGACAGAGTGAAGCTACGTTCTGCCATTTACCCTCTCAGGCGCGGGACACATAGGGAAGCAGGAACAAAGCAAAGAGATATACACACACTCAATCCAACCGAGGTAGGCATCTACTCGTTGAAAAGAAATCTGTGCTAGGAAAGTGTGAAACAAAATGTTCCAATTTACCTGTTCTTGTCCAGAACGCACTCTGTACCTGCCGAACGCTAGATACACAGTTTAAAAAACATTTTCTAAAATGCCAACAAAACCATCGTGCTGTACCTACCTTCTTTCTGAGTAGTTCTGCACACAAGCAAGTCGGGAAGGCAATACAGTCCTCTTTCTTTTTTTTTTGAAAACTCTTTTTATTGAATTTTACTGAATGTTACAACTCTAAATATATCCTTCTCCAAATATTCTCCCACTCCACCCCACTGATTTCCCTCCCCAGAGCCTTTTCCCATTTCTGCATGTAGGGCCACCGAGGGTCCGAACTCGAATTCTGTAGGATCTTGTAGATTTTAGAAATGAGGCCCTTCGATCCATCATTGGTTAGTAAGAATCTTTTAAACTGTGTTGGTTCTCTGGTTGCCGCCCTTCTAACTTCCGGGTGAAGTACCCAATGTCTTAAATGAGCGTACCTCAGTCTTTCCTTTTCTTGTATTGCAAATTCTTGTTTGCATTCCTCAAATGACAGCAAATGTCCCCCCCTAAACATGTCGCATAACTTCCCACAGCCTCCCTCCTGCCACTGCTCAAAAGCCCCCCTTCTCCAGGCCTGGGAGAGAAATGCGGAGTAAATGGGGATGGGTACGTGGTAATTACCTTAGAGCTCACCAATTTATCCCAGAGATCTGCCATTAATTTAGTTATAGTGCTTTCATAGAGGTGTCTAGGCCTGTGTTCTTTAGGGAGCCAGAGCACTTCCGCTAGATTGTGGTGCGCCACCGCTCTGTCCATCCTCACCCAAAATTTACTTTGCTGGCTCTCCTCCCCCTTCAGCCACTCTCTAATGATTCGTGACTGAGTTGCCTCATAATACCGCCGAAAGATTGGTAAAGCCAGACCACCACCTTTCTTGGGGGCCATCAGTAAACCACCACTCACCCTTGGTCTCTTCCCTTCCCACACAAATTCTTTGTTCAGGGTACCCAGTTTCTTAAAGAGGTTTGAGGGAACAGGCTGTGGGATTGCCTGGAATAAATACAGCAGCCTCGGGAGCATAACCATTTTCACAGCTGCCATCCGCCCCAACCATGACACTCGAAGGCCTCTCCACCTTTGGAAGTCCCTCTTGATTGTTTTAAGGAAAGGAGGAAAATTTGCTGAATACCACCCTTCTAACCTTGCCGTGATTCTTACTCCTAAGTATCTGATCCCTCCCGGGCTCCATAGGAGATGAGTACTGCCCCTCAGCTCATCTCATTCCATTCTTCTAAGTGTTAGGTTTAGAATTTCTGATTTATTAGCGTTAATCTTAAGCCCTGAGGCCGCACCTTAGTTTTCCAATAGGGACAGGCTAACTTGGATCGATTCTCTTGGTTCCGTCAGCATTAATAACATGTCATCTGCAAAGGCTGCGACTTTCTGTTGCTCCCCCCCAAACGGGATACCCCCGATGTCCGGCCTCTCCCTAATTGCTTGCATAAGTGGTTCGAGGTAAATCGCATAGAGAATGGGGGATAGCGGGCAGCCTTGTTTAGTCCCCCTTTGTAGATTAACCCTCCTGGTAGCCGTCCCATTCACCATTATTCTAATTGACGGAGCTCAGTAATTAGCCTGGACCATTGTGAGGAATTCCCCCCTAATGCCCATCCTCTCCATTACCCGAAACAGAAAGGTCCACTCCACGCGGTCGAATGCTTTTTCCGCATCCAGAGCCACCAAGACCGCGGGAGTTGACATTCTCTGAACCTTCTCGACTAGGTGAGCCACCCGCCTGCTGTTATCTGCCGTTTGCCGGCCTTTAATAAACCCTGCTTGGTCGGGGTGGATTAACAAGGGAAGGATGACATCCAACCCGTTAGCTAATATTTTAGTGTAAATTTTGGCATCCAGATCAATTAAGGCTATGGGGCGGTAAGCTGATCTTTCTTCCGGGTCTTTCTGCGGTTTGAGGATAAGGCACCTTTGCTTCCTCCATTGACGGGGCGATCCTACCGGACTGCCTAAACGAATTAAATAGGGAGGTCAGCTACGGGGCAAGCTGCATAACAAACATCTTATAAAAAGCTGCGGTATACCCGTTGGGGCCCGGGGCTTTGTTTACAGGGAGGGTTCTGATCACTTCCCATACCTCGTCTTCCGTCATTTCTCGATTCAGGGCTTCCCTCGTTTCTCTATCAATTTCTCGTAGGTGTACTGATTGTAAGAATTTGTCCTGCACCTAACCAGAGGGGTTTTGAGATGCATAAAGGGACTCGTAAAAACCCGCTATAGCCTCCTGCACTTCCTCCCGTTTTGTGGTCCTTTTCCCATTACCCACCTTCAACGCCGTAATGGCGTTTCTCGCCCTTTTTCCTCTAAGCAGCCGTGCCAGAAGTGCATCCGCTTTATTGGCTTTCTCGTAACATTTTTCCGCACAGCTAGAAGTGCGCCCTCTGCCTTCTTAGTGCGTAAGAGTTCTAACTGACCCAGCGCTTTCCTGTATGCCCTCATGGCCAATCGGGAAGGGGTCCCGCCCGCTGCCTGTCTAGCCGCTTCCACCTCAGACTCCAATTGAGACTCCAAAACCTTCAGTTGCTTCACATGATAAGCGGTTGCTGCGATCAGGTCCTCCCTGATTGTAGCCTTGAATGCGTCCCATCGTACCTCCTCCCCCGTATTCTCCTTTTTGTTAACTGTGAAGAAGACCCTGATCTTCTCCTCAATGGCCCTCCGAACTTCCGGGTCCTCATGACTGCGCCAGGAAACTTCCAGCCCCATACTCCCCTCCCACTTTTACGCAGGTTCAGGTACACTGATACCATCTTATGGTCTGCTATGCCAATTGGACCCATTTGCACTTCCCGGATGTCTCCCACTAAACCCACCGAGACCCATATATAATCTATTCGGGATTGTGAGCCGTGACCCCAAATAAGAAGGTGTAACCCTCTTCTTCACCCTTTACCTCTCTCCACACGTCCCTCAGGTGCAGCCCGGCAATCTTTGCTTTTAATTCAGCCGAAATCAAGGCCCCGCCACTCCTCATACTCTTGCCATCTCTATCTCTCTCCATATCCCACGCGATATTCAAGTCTGCCATCAAAACAATCTGCCCCAGGCCTGTTCTTCTATCACTTTCAGTACATGCAGCAAAAACTGTTCCTGCCCTGAGTTTGGGCCATAAACCACCGCAATCGTATATGGGGAATCCTGATATTTCCCCCTGACTACCAAAAATCTCCCCTCTCGATCTCTCGTTACTAAACCAACTCTGAAATCGACCACGTTTCTAATAGCTAGCGCTACCCCTTTGGTTTTACTGGGACCCGAGGCATGTACAATTTGGTCAAAACCTCTCAGTTTTAATCTACCTTGGTCCTTGGATACCAGATGCTTTTCCTGGAGCCCCATTATATCAGGCCTTTCCTTTCTCGCAAAGAGCTCCAGCTTTTTCCTCTTTAGTGGGGTGTTCAGCCCTCTCACATTATGCGTTGACCACTTAAGGAGCTAAAATATGAATTTTGGCCCTTCTGTGAGCTACTGCCCGCACTCCCTTCCCCTCTTTCCCCTCTTCACATGTCTCGTCCCCTTCCTCCGCCCGTCCCTCCCCTGTCCCCCCCCCCCTCAAAGGCTATTCCCTTCCCGTTTACTCACCACTCCCAACTCGGGCATTCCGCCCTTTTCCTTCCCAAAATGGTTGCTCCTCCTGAGGCCACAGTTCTCCTTTTTGAGGCCAACCACCCCTTTAATCTATGACCTTAATCAGGAGCCAACGGATGTCTCATTGGTTTCTTCATTTGGAGGTTATTTTTGCTGCCTCATGCCCTCTTTGCCTCTCTTTCTCCTTTTCTCTCCCACGGTCGTCCAGCTCCAGGATTTCAGTCTGGTGCGCCCCGCCTCGCCTCGTGCTCCCGGGCTTGGCGGAGTTTCCTCAAGTTCAATGCGAAGGATGTCAGCCCCCTCCTGCAGGGATGTAATGCACTTCTGAGTTCCCTCCCATTCGAAAAGTAGGCCAAACGGGAATGTCCATTTGTACCGTATGCCCTTCTCATTTATTTAACACTTTTAACAGTGGACCCATTTGTCTCCTTTTAATAAGGGTGCTACTCCCAAAGTCCTGGAACAATGTGATCTGCTATCCTTTGAACATTATGGGCTCCCTCTTCCGAGCCGCTCGTAGAATTGCCTCCTTCTGGGCGTATCTAGCGAAAGCTGCCAGAACATCTCTGGGTCTCGCCCATTGGCCTTTGATCATCCACCCGGTTCTATGCGCTCGGTCCAGCTCAATCATCTCGGGATTCCTTTCTCCCAGGATATGAAAAATGCCTTCAGGACCTGACTCTGGCAGCGATTTCACTCTGATATCGATCCTGCGGGATCTATTCTCCAAATCTTCCATTTGGACTTATAGATTTCTTGTAGCCATGTCTAACCTTTCTATAGCTACGCTATTAGCTGTGGTTTCGTCCTCTACTTCTTGGAGGCCTTTCTCCAGAGTATCTGTCCTTTCCCCCAATTGCCGCGTCTCTTGCCTCATCTCTCCTAGGGCATCATTCAGGTCCGCTCTCATTAGCTGAAATTGGTCCTGGAAGGTCTTTGCCAAGTTCGCCTGTAAGGCATGCAGCTCCACCATAAATTCCTGCCTAGACATTGCAGTTTGCTCCTCCACCATCTCCTGAGCAGTATCCTCTCCCGACTTCTCCCGAGCTGCACCGGGGCCCTCCCTCTGGGTGTGCACCGGCCAGATCGCCGGGAGTGTGCCAACCGTATCCCCCGCGGGTTGTGCCCCTTTTCCTCCTTTGCTCTTGGATTTGGTGGACATGCTGGCCGTTCCCCAACTGAATGCGCCTTCAATGCTAGTGGTCAGCTCCAATCCGCTGTTTCCCCCACTCCACCTGGGAGGGCCAAGAGCCGACGCCACCCCGAGTCCAAGAACGAAAACTGCGCTGTCCTCTCTATTTACTTGGGTTGCTGAGTTTTGCCACTGATGTGGGTACTGGCCCCCTGACTGCCACTTTTCTTGGCCGCTTAACCGGGGCTTCCTAGCAGTCCTAACTTTGGCACATTAGGGCTCAGCTCAGTCTTATTAGAAGAGCCCTCCTAGAGCACTCCGAGGGCGTCCCGCTCACCTGCCCATTCCTTGTTAGGACCCATTTTGCTCCCACTGGGAGGCAGAGCGCGCTGTTCCGGGTTATCCCCCAGGCCGCTTCCGGGCCGCTCCACGCAATTGTCTGTGGCCCGCTGTCTCGCCGGCCGGCTCTCTCCCCCCCTCCTATCGCTGCTGGAATCACCGAAGCTCCTGTCTCCCCGACGGTGAAACGGCTCCGGGTGGGGGGGGGCAACTCTCTCACCCACCCGGGGCACCGCTCCCAGCTCTCCGGTCCCTCTCTCTAATCCCTCGCCAGCAACTTCTCCCTCTTCGCCCGTGTCACCAGTGTTCCACCCACTCACTTGATGTGTAGCTGCAGTGTGGGCGACCCGAAGCGACCGGCTGTCACACGCAGGGACGGCTGGCGTGTGTGGAGACGATGGTGTCTGGGCGGCCATTAGACTGGGACGTCACGCTCCTCGCGTTTCGCGAGCGCAGTCTAGTTGTTATGCGGTTTGGCCATCGGCAGTCCTTTTACGTGGACCAACCCAGAAGCCCAAGCGGTGCAACCTATTCGCGTTAGGCTTCCGGGTTGGTAGCTGTGTTCTCTCTCCTCAGCACCTCGCCGATTGTATTTTTCTCCCTCCTCTGTCCCTCCTAGCTACCGCTCCTTTCCCTAGTTTCTGCTTCGAGTGTTGCAGTGTAAACACTGCGCTCCATCAGGTGTTTATGCGGGTAGCTTACTCTCTCCTCTGCTTTCTCCCCATTTCTCTCCTGCCCATCTGGCCATCCTTACCTACCTCCAGGGTTACACCCTTACTGGAGTGGCACTCTTCAGCTCAACAGAAGTAGTAGCACCAGATCTGCTCTGTCACCACAATCCTTTGGGACATTTCACTCGGCTCTACAAGGTGGAACCAGACAGTCCTCACCGAGCTCAGGAAGGTTTTTTTCGTGCCTAACGGCTTTTTCCCCTAATTTAGTCTGCTCCGGTACGGGGGCCCCCTTGACCTGGGTCTGAGGAGCAGGGTGGCTTCCTCCCGAGGCCGACCTTATCTGCAGTCAAGAGAGAAGGCACTCTGGAAGAAGAGATTTAGAGTCGATCCTGAGCAAGAAACCACAGGTGAGGAGGAAGGGTAGTGGGGTGACCTGGATACAGGGCAAAGTTGTCGGATCCTGGTGACCGGATCCGCATGACAATTTGCAACGCCAAGTACCACCCCTGGACCCCCCGAACAGATACAAGAGTTAGTATCAGCAGTCCAAGCCTTGAATGTGGAATTGCAAAATGTGAAAGCAGACAATGCCGTCTTGAGACAGATGGTCTCTACTCGTGAACCTAGGGATACTGACTTACCTCCCATGGCCTTATCCTCAGACAAGTTTGATGGTACCCCGAAGCGTCTCAAAGAATTCCTAGAAGCCTGCTCAATTTATTTCGCCTTTCGACCTCAATTTTTTTCCAACGATCACACAAAGGTGGGGTTCATGGTGTCATGACAGGAAATGCACTAGTCTGGGCCACCCCACTGGTTACAAATAACAATCCGGTGATCAGAGATCATTGAGCCTTTCTGGCCTTACTGCGTCAAACATTTGAACAACCTGAAATTACACACATTGCCACTGAGGAGCTGTTGGATGTACAGCAGGGTTCCAGTGACCTACTGACATATACCTCCACCTTCAAACGGTTGGCTACAGAAGTGGGGTGGCCAAAACAGGCTCAGTATACGATATTTCGCCGAGGTTTAAAGGAGGAGATAAAGGACAAACTTGCAAGGATGGCCCGCCCTACTACCCTGTCTGATTTATTCTCCATTGTAACACAGATTGACTACCATCTCAGCGAACGTAAGGTGGAAAGACGGAGACATAAGACCCCTGTTGTCCATCTACCAGGTACCCCCTTAGCGCCTCCTCAGCCTCCCCTAAGCAACAAGGAAGAACCGATGCAAGTAGGATCCACAAGAGCACCATTGACGCCAGAAGAAAGAAGACGATGCAGAGATGCAGGACTCTGTATGTATTGTGGATCTGAATCCCATCTACTCTAATTGTCCGGAGGTTCCGCCTAGACGAGTGGGAAACGAACGAACAACCTCGGACCAAATGGGGACGAGTATCCGAGCTCAGAACGCAAGTCCCTATGTCACCGTGACCGTAGCCTCACACCCCTCCACCATGGACTCATGTCGGTTCCGATTCATTTAGAAACACCGACATCGGTACTTACCACTATGGCTCTTCTGGATTGTGGTGCTGCAGGGGTGTTTATGGACACTTTGTGGGCACATAAGCAGGGTCTCCCCCTGCTGAAAAGAGAAGACGTTCAGAAAGTGGAAGGAGTTGACGGCTCCCCTCTTTCATCTGGTCCCATCACCCATTCCACCGAACCTATAAAAGGTCCAGATTCTCCAACACTCTGAACGATTGCAATTTGATTTAATTCGAGCAGCTCACTTTCCGATCATCCTCGGAATTCCCTGGCTGAGAAGACACAATCCACTCATCGATTGGGCCCAGAATACCTTGGCATTTGACTCCCCCGTTTGTAAACAGAATTGTATGAGCCAACCTTCTGAAGATACTGTACGGGTCCTTACTCCTCAACAAGAGGGAGTAAATGAGATCTGTAGTGTTCCCCCAGAATTAGCAGAATTCAAGGAAGTTTTCAGAGATAATGCAGTTCTGGATCTACCTCTGCATCGGTCAGAAGACTGCGCCATAGATCTAGTGCCCGATGCACTAGTGCCATTCAGTCGCATGTTTCCTTTGTCTCTGCCAGAAAAAAGGGCCCTTCGAAACTATTTGGACTCTCACCTGACAAACGGCCTCATCCGACCTTCAAGATCCCCGGCCGGGGCTTCACTATTCTTCATACTCAAAAGTGATTCCTCTGAGTTAAGACCCTGTATAGATTACAGAGGCCTAAACAAGGTCACTGTTCGGGACCGTTACCCAATGCCTCTAATAGCTGACATACTGGAAGCAGTTCAGGGTTCAATCATCTTCTCCAAGTTAGATCTATGGAGTGCTTACCACCTCCTCCGTATTCGAGACAGTGATGAATGGAAGACGGCCTTGTTTAGCCTCTTCGAGTATCGGGTTATGCCATTTGGCTTGGTCAACGCTCCTGCCATATTCCAGCGTTTTATGGACCGCTTGTTCTCCGACTTGCTGTTTATCAGTACCATAGTATACCTGGATGGCATCTTAGTTTTCTCCAAGTCTACGTTTGAACATACTCAACATCTTCGGACAGTTCTTCACCGTCTGCAGTCACAACACCTATTGGTTAAACCGGAGAGGTGCCTCTTCTATGCTTCCTCAGTCTGGGCGGCCATTAGACTGGGCCGTCACGCTCCTCACGTTTCGTGAGCGCGGTCTAGTTGTTATGCCGTTTGGCCATCGGCAGTCCTTTTACGTGGACCAACCCGGAAGCCCACGCGTTGCAACCTATTTGCGTTAGGCTTCCGGGTTGCTTCGCTGTGTTCTCTCTCCTCGGCACCTCGCCGCTTGTATTTTTCTCCCTCCTCTGTCCCTCCTAGGGGCCAAGTTGTCAGATCCTGGGAGTTCGCATGACACCGGCCTCACAGCTGTGGCGCACCCCGGATCCAGAGGGGTGAGCGCTTCCCCGCAGCCCTTTCACCGGCCTTCCCGCCTGATTATCTTAGCGCTCCGGAGCCCCGTGCTTCACCAGGGCTCTTTCTCTCTCTTTCCACTGCGGTCAGGCCTTGCTTCACTCTTTGCACCGTGACTTCTTCCAACGGCCTCCCCCGTTCGTCACGGGGATGGTGCGGGCATCGCAGCCAGCCACGCAGGAGATCCGCCTCAGCCTCCTGTTTCCTATGTTCTTGGGGGGGGGCTCGCTGTTCATTCTGTAGCAGTCGCCTTCACCTCAGGGAGCCTCCCGGCCCCTCGCGGAGCAGCCCCTCACTGTCGCCTCTTCTCCGGCCACACTCCGTCTGTCAGTCGAATGCACGGCCCCGGAGCCCCTCTCCGCAGTGCCGGGCACAAAATGCTGCCACTAGTCACCAGCCCGCACCAGCTCGCTCCCCACTCCTTCTGCACTTGCTGGGGGGCCGTCCCATTCACTTTCAACGCCTGTTGAAGGGGTGGTGGGCACCTCTCAACAACCGGGTCCGGAGAGCACCGTCGGCACGTCTACTCAGTGCCGGCGGCCATCTTGGAATCAATAAAGTCCTCTTTCTTTGCACACAGGTCCAAGTAGAAAGCAATTGTGGGCGAGAAGCCAGGAACGCTCAAAGGCAGCCGTCTTTTTTCCTGCGTGGTGTGTTATTCCTGCTTGATTACAAAGGCGGGCGGCCACCAGGAAAGGCGTCCTTTTATGCCCCCACCCCAAGTGGCGCGAGAGTTCAGCGAGCCTCTGACTTTCGTAATGTTATGCAAGCACTATGTGACTGCCAGTCAGCAGCTCCGCTGCTGTGCTGCGGCTACTGTCCCCACAGCAATCACGCCCCACACCAGGGTCAAAAAACGGGTCTGATTATTATACATGTAGTCACTTACACCAGAGCAGGGTCTGTGTAGTAGCTGCACAGCAGTTACTGCGTCTGCAAGTATGGGCTTCGGAGCAGCTACTGTCTACAATACCAACAACAACATGCTGCCCTGTGTAATTTCAAAACCAGATGGTTAGAAAGTCACGTACTTACAATGTTTCATTTCAACATGTGATAAGTACAATACAACGAATTACAGCTTCAACGTGCATTTCCAGAGGTTGCAAAAGGGCTCCTCTTAACAATATAACAAAGGGCAAGAACGTCTAAGTTAATGGATGATAAAATAAATGCATATAAAACACACTACCAGAGCTGGATCGCATGCACTAACCTGATGCTGCCTGGAATCAGGACATGAGCGTTTCGTAAAAGATAGTGTGTACTAGTGTCTAGTTCCCATTCGAGAAACGGACCATAGCAACGCTACGCCTTCACGTCATCACGTGGGCTGCTCTGTATCACGTGGGCTGCTCTGCATCACGTGTTATGCAACGTTCACTTCGTCTTTTTTTTTATCAAGAGCGGGAACGGGAAGGCAAGGCTAGGAGTCCCGGGACTTAGCGGGAGAGATTGCACCTTTACAAAGCACATTTCGTATAATTCATGGTTAAATTTGGTCCTTCAATTGAGTTTACTGTGAGTCTTAAAAGTTCTCTCATGTGGATTGTTACTTTAATGCAAAGCGGCAATATTGGGAGGGGTCTTTCTGTGTATTTTGGGGGGTTGTAATGTGCATTAGGGGTGAGATTTACTTAAAGTACAGGCGGATTCAGTTGTTTTGTTTTTTCTTTATTTCATTGTATTTTGGGGATATGAAATGTGCATCACAGGGGTGAGGAAATATTGGGGAGGGGGGTATTTCTGTGTATTTTAGGGTTTTGTAATGTGCATGGGGGTGAGATTTATTTAAAGTACAGGCGGATTGTTCCTTTTTGGGTTTTCTCATGCAGATGGGTGATTCTCCCCGGGAAGATGTGTTTTATGGAGTGGGGCAGTGCGTTCCTACATTCCCATTGGGACTTCCATTGTACCAGTTAACAGTACAGCGAATAGTTATCCTCCCTGCTGGAGATAGGAGGGGGGGGGGTTGGAGGATTTCTTATGTGCATCAGATGGGGATATGTGTTTTATGCAGACAGACGCATTTGGGTACGAATTTCCAGCATAACAGTTCTGTTATTTCTTCTCGTGGCGGGGGGGGGGGGCGATTTGACATTCTCTGGTAGGGGGTTGTTCATTTGCCCCTTTGTCATGTGTGCCAGAGAACCTACGTCATCATTGTGATTTTTCTGGAGCAATTTCAGTGAGCGGGAAGGCTCCAGCTGCCGGTGAAAGTGGAACCGGACTCTGCGTGTCTTTGGCCCGAGCTGGAACTCGGGGAGGCTCTGGCGGCAAGAGCAGCAAAAATCACAGGAAGGCTTAGGCCGCCAGTGCAAGTGCAACCAGCCTTTGGCTTGTAGTGGTTGGGGTAGGCATTTTCCTCGGGATACTGGTAATGTTTCTGCAAGATCCTGGAGCCGACTTCGTCTTGTCCCTCATCGTCATTTTTCTGAGCAGCATTTTCTTTGGGATACCAGGAACGTTTCTGCAAGACCCTGGAGCTTCCGACTTCGTCTTGTCCCTCATCGTAATTTTTCTGAGCGGGAACCGGGAAGGCTCTGGCTGCCAGGCTGCAAGAGCATTAGCAATCTGTGTGCTCTTCGCTGGCTGAGTATACAATTTGCATTTTCTTTGGGATACCGTGAACGTTCCTGCAAGACACCAGGTGGAGACAGGGGAGCAGAAAATTACATTTACTTTAAAAATCCTGTTCAGCTATTCAACGTGAAACGCATGGAGGGCTAAGAAAAGGAATAGGGACAGTGGATGTGAAGTGATCAAAGGGGGCTAATAGAGTAATTTAATGTTTCATGAGGGTGTGTTTAGGATGGGTGGTTTTAGAGCGGCTCGGCTGGGGCTATCTGCATGTGGTTCAGGAGAGGCACATGGGCATCTTGGTGTGGGTCTGCAAGGGGGAAGCGGCATCTTGCTATGTGGAGGGAGGATGGGGCATTATGGTATTGGTCTAGAGGGAGGGATGGGGCATCTTGGAGGGGTCTGAATGGTTGGATAGGGGCATGCTGGTGTGGGTCTGGCGGGATGGGGCACATTGGTTTAAGTCAGGAGGGATGGGGAACATTGGTGTGGGTCTGGAGGGATAGGGACATAGTGGTGTGGGTCTGGATGGAGGGATAGGGACATAGTGGTGTGGGTCAGGGGACAGGGATGGGGCACATTGGTGTGGGTCTGGGGGAGTGATTGGGGCATATGGGTGCTGGTCTCTAGGGAGAGATGGGGCACAGTGGGTCTGGAGGGTGGAATGGGTCATCTAGGTGTGGGCTGGGTGGGTGGGATGGGGTATCTTGGTGTGGCTCTGGAGGGAGGGGATGTTTGCACATTGGTGTGAGTTTGATGGGAGGGATGGTGTTAGGGAGAATTCTCTGTAAAGGCTAATTTCCCAAACCTAGTGAGTCCCCCAGCAGCTTTGCTGGATTTTTGGGGTTTATTTTATTTCTCCTGCTAAGAGTGAGACTCTTTTTCCTCCCACTCTTAGACATGATTTAAGGTCTTCCTTTGACTTTGTATGTGCTCTATGGGGTATGGGGTCCTTTTCCCCATAGGGTTTCATGTGTTTTTGATATGTGGGTTACACAGCACCCTCCGTGCAGTAACCCAGTGGTGTCATAGCGACCCCCAAACATAGACTCCATACCCTGGGACTGACTACTGTCTCCCAGGGCATGTAAAGTCACCATTGGCTTTACTTGTCTCAAATTGTGAACAGAACCAGTACAAACCATCATATTGTGGACATACTGGTCGGGGCAATTCGATTGCCCCGGGGTCTGTTGTTCGAGGGGGCACTGTCCAGTTCCCCTGACCGAGTTTTGGCTGGTGGCAGTGGATACTACTTTTAATATTCGACCGCAAATATATTCCTATGGGATTTTCCCATTGTTCGAGGCTACCACTTTTTAAAATGGCCTCGAACACACCGCCGGTTTATTAAATTAATATAAATTCACTGGTTGGTATTTTTTGCCGAAACTTGGTTCCAAAATGGCGTTTGTGTTCGCTTCTGTGACTCCAACACAAGTAGAGCCCTTTGTTCCACTTTTTGGCAGGCTTCTCCACAGAAGCCTTCAAAAGTGGTGCCACTCTGTCTGAGTACCACAGGGAGTGTGGGAGGGGGTTTAGGCACCCTGGACTGAGTTGCCTCGGCAACACAAGTCGCAATCTTGTGTGATTGGCCCAAGTGGTGAGCCGCCCGGCTCATCACGTAGCATGTTTGAGTGACAGTTAGGCTGAATGAATGGGGGTTTTCTGCATAAAAGCAGGGCTTTGAGGACTGGAACTTCAGAAGTCGCCACAGGCCCTAAAGAATCCGAGGAGGGAGAAGCCGAGCCGACCTGCAAAGACAACACCACCGGTGGAGCACTGCGGAACCGTCTCACCACTTTTCCCGAAGACAGAGGAGATCTCTAGTCCGGAGAGTCTTCTTCCTTTGACTGGTGGGGATAACCAGTTTGCCTGTCTTTTCGCCTTCCTGGACCATCTCGTGGCTGCCTTGCCCCTGCCAAGCACCCCGGCAACCGGAATACCACAAATCATCACTACCGTGAAGAAAAGGGTGGTACCTTGTAACCGGGAAACTCAGCGGCTGGTTTCTTCCCTGGTAGCGCAACAACCTTCAGCTTTCCTCCACGTCAAGACCTCCTCTTCCTCTGGACGAAACACTGACTTGCACCCGCTGCCAGGAACAACTGCCACCGCTGGAGCGTTCTTCCCACTTTCAAGTACAGTGTCCCGCATGGCTTCCCTTGCGACAGATCGTTCGGGGTGACAGTAAATCCTCGACTTTCTAACCTGGTCTAGCCTGGGGCCTGTTAACTAACTTTTCCTGACTTAACCTCAATCTTTTGCAAACTTTCTACAAAGACTCTTTGGGCATAACCCCACTGTGTGATCCTGGACACATTTTGCTTGCTCTCTCTAGAAGTGGGCCTGGCATTTGAACTTCCTTGTTCCCCAGTAGACTTTGCCTAACCTGCCTCACTGTGGTTCGTTGAAAAGTATTGCAATTTGTGTGCTTTCATAACTCTGCCTTTTTCCCTCCCTTTTTAATAACTTATTAGAGTGCCATTTTATGTTAAGCGCTCACCTCTGTCTGAAAATAAGTGGTGTTTCTCATTTAGACTTGTCTTATCAGTAATTAGGGTTGTATATATATAATAGTGACTGTGTGTTGAATTTATTTACCTCTCTTTGTGCTTGTGTAATATAAGTGTGTCTTTAAATAAATAATTATATACTTTTACACCAAAGCTCTGGTCAGTGTTTGCTTGTGCTACTGTGTCTCTGTACCTATTGTGTATACTCTATATACTGCCTAACTCATCCTGAGAGAAGTCTGACTGCTCACCCACAGCTACCAGGTAAATCTGGGTGGTACAGACTGCAACCAATTGGGTTTACTGCCAAGCAACTGTAGTCCTAAATCTTTTGCAGTGGTCCCTAAGGGAACTGCACAGGTTTCTGCCTAATAGATGGGGAAATTGGTCTGGGGGATGGATGGGGGCACATTTGTGGGTCTGGGCGGAGGGATGGTTCATCTAGGTGTGGGTCTGGAGGGTGGGATGGGGGCATCTTGCTATGTGGATGGAGGGATTTTGGTGGGGTCTTCAATGGATGGGGGCACATTGGTGTCGGTCTGGAACCGGTATGGGATGTTCTGGAGGGTGGGGTGGGGCATCCTGCTGTGGGTGGGATGCGGACATATGTGCATCTGGAGTGTGGGATATGGACATCTTGGTGTGGCTCTGGAGGGAGTGGATGGAGGTACATTGGTGTGGGTTTGATGTGAGGGACGGCGCTTTGCTGTGGGTCTGCAGGGAGGGATGGGGCATCCTGGTTTGGGTTAGATGGGGACAACAGCGTGGGTCTGGAGGGAGGGGATGCAGGCACATTGGTGTGGGTTTGATGGGAAGGATGGGGCATATTGGTGTGGGTCTGCGGGGGTAGGGCATCCTAGTTTGGGTGGGATGGGGACACCGGTGTGGGTCCAGAGAGAGGGGATGGTCGCACATTGGTGTGGGTTTGATGAGAGGGACAGGCACATTGGTGTGGGGAGGGATGGGGACACATTGGTGTGGTTATGGAGGGAGGTATGGTGGCATCTTCGTGGTGTCTGAAATGGATGGGGGCATATTGGTGTGGGTCCGAAACGGGTTTGGGGCATCTGTTGGTCTGGAGGGTGGGATGGAGCATCTTGGTGTTGGTTTGGAGGGAGGGGATGACGGCACATTGGTGTGGGTTTGATGGGAGGGATGGGGGACATTGGTCTGTGTCTGGGGAGGGATGTTTAGGTGTGGGTCTGGAGGGCGTGATGGGGCATCTTGGTGAGGTTTCCAATGGATGGGGGCACATTGGTGTCGGTCTGGAACAGGTATGCTGCATCTGTTCTGGAGGGTTGGATAGGGCATCCTGGTGTGGGTTGGATGGGGACAACAGTATAGGTCCAGAGGGAGGGGATGGGGCACATTGGTGTGGGTCTGGATGGTGGCATCTGTTGGTCTTGAAGGTGGCATAGGTCATCTGAGGGTGGGATGGAGCATATTGGTGTGGGTCTGGAGGGAGGGGATGGGACACATTGGAGTGGGTTTGATGGAAGGGATGGGGGACATTGGTCTGTGTCGGGGAGGGATGGTTCATCTAGGTGTGGGTCTGGATGGCGGGATGGGGCATCTTGCTGTGTGGATGGAGGGATGGTGGGGTCTGCAATGGATGGGGCACACTGGTGTCGGTCTGGAACAGGTATGGGGCATCTATTGTTCTGGAGGGTGGGATGCGGCCTCCTGGTTTGGGTGGGATGGGGACATCTGTGCATCTGGAAGGTGGGATGGGGACATCTTGGTGTGACTCTGGAGGGAGGGGATGTAAGCAGATTGGTGTTGGTTTGATGGGAGGGATGGGACACATTGGTGTGGGTTTGTGTGGGGGCAGGGCACATCGGTGTGGTTCTGCGGGGAGGGATGGGGCACATTGGTGTGGGGTGATGGGAGGGATGTGGGACATTGGTATGTGCCTGGGGAGGGTTGATTCATCCAGGTGTGGGTCTGGAGAGTAGGTTGGGGTATTTTGCTGTGTGGATGAAGGGATGGTGGCATCTTGTGGGGTCTTCAAAGGATGGGGGCACATTGGTTTGGATTGGATGGGGACATCAGTGTGGGTCTAGCAGGAGGGGATGGGGCACATTGGTGTGGGTTTGATGGCATAGGCCCATTGGTCTGGGGAGGGATGAGGGCATATTGGTGTGGGTCTGGAGGGAGGGATGGTGGCATCTTGGGGTCTGCAATGGATGGGGGCACATTGGTGTCGGTCTGAAATAGGTAGGGGCATTTGTTGGTCTTGAGGGTGGCATGGGTCATCTGAGGGCGGGGTGGGTCTGGAGGGAGGAGATGGGGGCACATTGGTGTGGGTTTGATGGGAGGGATGGGGCACATTGGTCTGTGTCTGGGGGAGAGATGGTTCATCTAGGTGTGGGTCTAGATGGTGGGATGGGACATCTTGCTGTGTGGATGGTGGGATCTGCAATGGATGGGAGATCATCGGTGTCTGTCTGGAACAGGTATTGGGCATCTGTTCTGGACGGGTGGGATGGGGACATCCTGGTGTGTCTTTGGAGGGAGTGGATGTAGGCACATTGGTGTCGGTTTGATGGCGGGGATGGGGCACATTGGTGTGGGTTTGATGTGTGGGGTGGGATGGGGTATCTTGCTGTGTGGATGGAGGGATGGTGGAGTCTGCAATGGATGGGGGCACATTGGTGTTGGTCTGCAGGGAGGGATGGGGCATCCTGGTTTTGGGTGGAATGGGGACATCGGTGTGGGTCTGAAGGGAGGTGAAGGGGGCACAATGTTGTGGGTTTGATGGGAGGGACAGGCACATTGGTCTGGGGGAGGGATGAGGGCATATTGGTGTGGGTCTGGAGGGAGGGATGGTGGCATCCTGGTGGGGTCTGCAATGGATGGGGGAACATTGGTGTCGGTCTGGAACAGTTATGGGGCCTCTGTTGGTCTGGAGGGTGGGATGGGGTATCTTGGTGTGGCTCTGGAGGGAGTGGATGGAGGCACATTGGTGTCGGTTTGATGGGAGGGATGGGGTACATTGGTGTGGGTCAGTGGAGGGATGGGGCACATTGGTGTCGGTCTGCAGGAAGGGATGGGGCATCCTGGTTTGGGTTGGATGGGGACATCGGTGGGGGTCTGGAGGGAGGGGATGTGGCATATTGGTCTTGGGGAGGGATGGGGGTCACTTTGGTTTGGATCTGTGGAGGGATGGGGCACATTGGTGTGGTCTGCAGGGAGGGATGGGGCATCCTGGTTTTTGTTGGATCAGGATATCGGTGTGGGTTTGGAGTGAGGGCATGGGCTGCACATTGTGGGTTTGATGGCAGGGACAGGCACATTGGTCTGGGGAGGGATGGGGTCATATTTGTGTTGGTCTGGAGGGAGGAACTGGGGCTTCTTGGTGGGGTCTGCAATGGATGGGGGCACATTGGTGTCAGTCTGGAACAGGTATGGGGCATCTGTTCTGGAGGGTAGGATGAGGCATCCTGGTATGGGTGGGATGGGGACATCTGTGTGCATCTGGAGAGTGGGATGGGGACATCTTGGTGTGGCTCTGGAGGGAGTGGATGGAGGCACATTGGTGTCGGTTTGATGGGAGGGGTGGGGCACATTGGTGTGGGTCTGGGGTGGGATGGGTCACATTGGTGTTGGTCTGCAGGGAGGGATGGGACATCCTGGTTTTGGGTGGGATGGGGATATCGGTGTGGGTCTGCAGTGAGGGCACAGGGGCACATTGGTGTGTGTTTGATGGGAGGGACAGGCACATTGGTCTGGGGAGGGATGGGAGCATATTGGTATGGGTCTAGAGGGAGGGATGGGGGCACATTTGTGTGGGTTTGATGAGGAATGGGGGACATTGGCCTGTGTCTGGGGTGGGATGGTTCATCCAGGTGTGGGTCTGGAGGGCAGGATGGGGGTATCTGCTGTGTGAATGGGGGGATGGTGGCATCATGGTATGGTCTGCAATGGATGGGGGCGCTTTGGTGTTGGTCTGCAGGGAGGGATGGCGACATTGGTGTGGGTCTGGAGGGAGGGGGTGGTGGTACATTGGTGTGGGTTTGGGAGGAACAGGCACATTGGTCTGGGGAGAGATGAGGGCATATTGATGTGGGTCTGGAGGGAGGGGTGGTGGTGTCTGCAATGGATGGCGGCACATTGGTGTCAGTCTGGAACAGGTATGGGGCATCTGTTCTGGAGGGTAGGATGGGGCATCCTGGTGTGGGTGGGATGGGGACATCCTTCTGCATCTGGAGGGCGGGATGGGGACATCTTGGTGTGGTTCTGGAGGGAGGAGATGGGGCACATTGGAGTGGGTTTAATGGGAGGGATGGGGGACATTGGTCTGTGTCTGTCGGAGGGATGGTTCATCTAAGTGTGGGTCTGGATGGTGTGATGGGGCATTTTGCTGTGGGGATGGTGGGATCTTGGCAGTGTCTGCAATGGATGGCGGCACATTGGTGTCAGTCTGGAACAGGTATGGGGCATCTGTTCTGGAGCGTAGGATGGGGCATCCTGATGTGGGTGGGATGGGGGACATCTGTGTGCCTCTGGAGCGTGGGATGGGGACATCTTGGTGTGGCTCTGGAGGAAGTGGATGGAGGCACATTGGTGTCGGTTTGATAGGAGGGATGGGGCACATTACAGTGGTGTGGGTCTGGGGCAGGGTAGGTCACATTGGTGTGGGTCTGCAGGGAGGGATGGGGCATCCTGGTTTGGGTGGGATGGGGATATCGGTGTGGGTCTGGAGTGAGGGCATAGGGGCACATTGGTGTGTGTTTGATGGGAGGGACAGGCACATTGGTCTGAGGAGGGATGGGAGCATATTGGTGTGGGTCTAGAGGGAGGGATGGGGGCACATTTGTGTGGGTTTGAGAGGGATGGGGCACATTGGCCTGTGTCTGGGGAGGGATGGTTCATCCAGGTGTGGGTCTGGCGGGCAGGATGGGGGTATCTTGCTGTGCAGATGGGGGGATGGTGGCATCTTGGTAGGATCTGCAATGGATGGGGCGCTTTGGTGTTGGTCTGCAGGGAGGGATGGCGACATTGGTGTGGGTCTGGAGGGAGGGGATGAGATGGGGGTACCTTGGTGTGGGTTTGATGGGAGGGACAGGTACATTAGTCTGGGGAGAGATCAGGGCATATTGATGTGGGTCTGGAGGGAGGGGTTGTGGTATCATGGTGGGGTCTGCAGTGGATGGGGGCACATTGGTGTTGTGGGATGGGGCATCTTGCTGTGTGGATGGAGAGATGCTGGGCTCTTGGTGGTGTCTGCAGTGGATGGCGGCACGTTAGTGTCAGTCTGGAACAGGTATGGGGCATCTGTTCTGGAGGGTAGGATGGGGCATCCTGGTGTGGGTTGGATAGGGACATCTGTGTGCATCTGGAGCGTGCGATGGGGACAGCTTGTTGTGGCTCTGGAGGGAGTGGATGGAGGCACATTGGTCTGGGTTTGATGGGAGGGATGGAGACATTGGTCTGTGTCTGGGGGAGGTATGGTTCATTCAGTTGTATGTCTGGAGGCCAGGATGGGGTATTGTGCTGTGTGGATGGAGGGATGGTGGCATCTTGGTGGGGTCTGCAATGGGTGGGGGCACATTGGTGTTGGTCTTCAGGAAGGGGTGGGGACATTGTTCTGGGTGTAAAGGGAGGCATAGGACAGATTGGCGTGGGTCTGGTGGGAGGGATGTGACACATTGGTGTGGGTCTGGCAAGAGGGATTGGGCTCATTGGTCGGGGGTGGGATAGGGGCATCATGGTATGGGTTTTGAGGAAGGGATTAGGCATCTTGGTGGAGTCTGGATCGGAGGGGAGCATCATTGATCTGGATGGAGTGACAAGGCATATGATGGGGGCATGTCAGGGAATGATGGAGCATGTGAGTCTGAGTGAGGACTGGAGCACTCTGGTGGGTAGGAAGGGGGGCATCTGGGTGTGAATGGAGTGATGGGGGCATGTATGTCTGGAGAGAAGGATGTTGGTTTATGGGAGGGGTGGGAGCATGTGTGTGTTGAAGGGATGGGGTAATCGGGTATGGATTGAGAGAGGGCAGATCGCGCCATCTGAGTGTGAGTCTGGAGGTAGAGGTGAAGCATATGGGTGTGGCTCTGGAGAGAGAGGTGGAGCATCTTGGTGTAGGTATGGCGGGACGGATGTTGGTGTCTGTGTGGGTTTGGTGGGATGGATAGTGGCATTTGGGTCAGGAGAGAGGAGGTATTTGAATCTGGAACGTGTGTTTGAAAGGAGAAATGGGGCATTTCAGTATGAATGGGGAGATGTAGAGGCTGGGGTATCTTCTTGTGAGTGGGGGCATGAAGGATCATTAACAGCGGAGCAGCCGGAGGGAGAGCCGCGGGTCTGACCTCGATTGCACCCCAGACACACACACACCCACAGCCGGGGGCAACTCTTGCAGAGCGCTCTGGGGCGCATGGACAACCAGGCGCCCGTGAGCGGGGATTCCCTTCCACCAGAGGGGGGTCCATGGCCCAGCAGATGGACGGGGACACCTGGCAGGGTTGGGTTAACCTGCTGGGGGATGTCCCCAACCACGCACCTGAGAGAGAGCCCCGCGTGGCCCCCTCACCAAGCCGGCCGATGCGCTGGCTGGGGGCGCACAAAGCTCTGACCCGCAGGCAGTCATTGGTGGGTGCACCCCGGTCAGCAGGGAAGCCCAGAGTGGGGGGAGCCAAGGGAAACCTGACTGTTCTCGAGGGGTGGCCCCCCAGGCAGAAAGAGGCCCAGCACGACCAGTCGCAAGCCCTGCGCCTTGCCGCAGCAGGCTTACTCCACGGGCCTGCGTCCAGGTTCCAGCGAGTGATGGCCAGGCCCACTGGTGCAGCGGGTGACCTTCCCTCTTGCCCAGGGACCTGGAGCTCGGCCCTGTGCGGCCGGGCTGGTGTTTGAAGACTCTAGCGGTCCCGTCCGACCCCCCTGCCCATGTTGTCTCTGGCCGCCTGGCGGTCTGTTCCCATCACCCCCTCCCCCCCAAAGGGGAGCAGAGGGGGTCAGGGAAGGATGAGTGGATCGGGCCGGTGGCAGAGCGGCCTGCCTCCATCCCTGTGGAAAGCACTGTGCTGCTGCAGGCGTCAGGCAGGCTTCCCGGGCTGCCCCCGTCCCCGGTCTCTCCTCTCTCAGGCCGACGTCTGGAACAAAAAAAAGTTGCCTGTGACTCTTGCCGGTGGATCACTCTGCTCTTGCGTCGATGAAGAACATAGCTAGCTCAGAGAATTAGTGTGAATTGCAGGCACATTGATCAACACTTAGAACGCACCATGCGACCCCAGGTTCCTCCTTGGCCCTACGCCTGTCTGAGGGTCTCCTGGGGTTCCCTCCCAGGGGCATGGTTGGGGCTGCCGCAGTGACTCCGTTCCCTTTGCCCCCCTAAGGTCAGACCTCGATCAGCATAGTTGCAGCATCCCTGGACCTGACGCCAAAGTTAATTGCCGGCGCGTCCCGACTTCCCCAGTTTCCCCGCCTCATGCAGGTTTCGGGAGGGCCGGGTGGTCGGCACGCCCTTGATGTGGTGCCATCGGCAGGCTGTAAAAAAAGCCTGGCGCACCTGCACTCTACCTCAGGGCACGTGGCCGTGCTGTGTGTGGCTGTCTGTGGTGTCCCACGGCTCCCAGTGCAATGGAGCGCGGGCCTCGCAACCATTTGGGCTTCGGCCACAGATTGGGACATCGCACACTTGGGTGCGCCAGAGTCACGGGGCTGGGGCAACCCCCAGTATGGGCACGAGGCCAGTTGCCCC
Source organism: Ambystoma mexicanum (assembly GCF_040938575.1). Classification (NCBI taxonomy): domain Eukaryota; kingdom Metazoa; phylum Chordata; class Amphibia; order Caudata; family Ambystomatidae; genus Ambystoma; species Ambystoma mexicanum. The sequence goes on from NC_090934.1 coordinate 475,083,496, forward strand.
GAGCTTTGTGCTCCCCCGACCGACTACAGCCTCAGATCATACGTGGCAACTCGCTGAATTTAAGCATATTACTAAGCAGAGGAAAAGAAACTAACCAGGATTCCCTCAGTAACGACCAGTGAAGAGGGAAGAGCCTAGTGCTGAATCCCCGTTCAGCGGCAGGCGTGGGAAATGTGGCGTACAGAAGACTGATTCCCCGGCATCGCTCAGGGGGCTCAAGTCCTTCTGATCAAGTCTCACCCTGCGGATGGTGTTAGGCCGGTAGCGTCCTCTGGCACGCCGGGTTCAGGGCTTCGAGTCAGGTTGCTTGGGAATGCAGCCCAAAGCGTATGGTAAACTCCATCTAAGGCTAAATACGGGCGCGAGATCGATGGCCAACAAGTACTGTAAGGGAAAGTTGAAAAGAACTTTGAAGAGAGAGTTCAAGAGGGCGTGAAACAGTCGAAAGATAAACTGGTGGGGTCTGTGCAGTCCACCCGCAGGATTCAACACGGCGGGCAGGTCGGTCGCCTGGAACGGTGGATGCTCTCGCGGGACTGTGGCCCGGGCACACCCGGCCCCCACAAGGCTCATTTCCTCTCTGGCGGTGCACCGCGACCAGCTGGGAAGGCCCCAGGGGGGCAGGTGGCTCTCCGCTCCGGCAGAGTGTGTTACATCCCCCTGACAGCAGTTTTGCTGTGTCTGCAGCGCTGAGTGACATTGACCTCTGCTGGACCTTCTCTGGCAAATATCATGTCCCCTCTTGGGGCTCGCCGAGGCAGCGACGTGGCTCCCAATGCGACTGGTGGACTGCCCTTAGTGTGCCCTGACCACGTCGTGCCGCCAAGAGGGGAGGCCCACAAGGGCGCCAGCAGTGTGAGGTGATGTCGGTTACCCATCCGACCTGCCTTGAAGCACGGACCAAGGAGTATAACACATGCACGAGTCAGAGGGCCGAACGAAACCCTGTGGTGCTATGAAGGTGAGGGCCTGTGCGTGCCGATTGCGGTGGGATCCTGTCGTGGTAGGGCACACCACTGACCCATCTCGCCTGCTTTGTCAGGGAGATGACCCTGATGTGCAAATCGGTCGTCTGACCTGGGTATAATCTTTTATATATTTTTTTTTTTTATATAACAGCACACAAAAACAAGAGAAAACCAAACCAAATAACAATATTCCAGCAATATATGGCATTTTCATCCAATGACTGCCACATTACCATTAATTTACTTTTGCTCTCCCTTAACCCCCCCCCCCCCCCCAACTTGAGCCTACTCTCCCACTCCCGGTGCCGTGGTATCTTCTAGAGGTTCATTCTTTTCTGTATCGCTAGAAGAATTCTGTTCCTTTGGCCCGCCCTGGGCGGACCCATGCAGCGTAGCTATCAATAATCTCCATGCCATCAGAGTTTCCGCTCCCCCCTCCTCCTATTGGTCTCCTCATACAATACTGCTGTTTCCGCCTATGCCCATTTCAGGAGGTCTCGCCACCACACCTCTATTCTGGGTCTGTGGCTCGCCTTCCATCCCATGGCAATTCTACGCGTGGCCAGTATATAGGCCAGGTCCTTGAGTTTGCTTACATGCCTCAGGTTGCGTAAAGCCCCCCACCATACATGCCCACACTGATTCCACATCTAGCCGGATTCCTTTCTCGGCTAGTCGCTAGGTGATTTACAAAATCCAGACATGTAGAGAAAACAAACAGAAAAATGGCAATGTAAACATTACAATGTTGTTGTTGAAAATTGTGTCAAAAATAGAGCAGTATTCACATATTTTAAAATGTTAAAAGTTGCCAGCTGCCACGAGGTTTATCACCCGCTATCAATTTGGCCCAACAATTGTCTTGGTCACTTAATACGTGGTCTGAAAACATTTCTTTTAGGTAAGTAGTTCTTATTCCTCCTGTGCTAGTGCAAGAGAGGAGCAAGTGACGAATGGACTCTATTGCTGCAGACTGGCTACAGAAGCGACACTCATTTGTCGGTGATAAACCTCTAATTGTCAATATTTCATTTGTTTGCAAGAGATTTAATTTTGCTCTCATTAAAAGGTCACGCGCTGGCCTGGATGGAAACCTTTTGATGTAAGGCTGGAGCTCGTTTAGTTTCCTGATGTTAAAAGGAAGATGTATCAATTTGTTGTTTAATGCTGCTTCTTTAGTCCGTATCCAGTCAAGCTTTTTTAGTTTTTTCAGGATTTTTGTGGGGTTTGTGACCAGGGTCTCTTCGTCACATTCAACCAAAGTTAGCTTGTCTAAATTTAGTTTAGACCAGGTGTTAAGCATCTTGTTGTTTGAACTGCTGCTTTCTCTGAGTATCAGGTTATAAATCGACAGCTCGTTGGACATTCTACACTTACGAAATAGCAGAAGGTTATTGATTTTCACTGTTCCTCCCAAAGACATCAGGCTTAGTTCTGGTGTTATTACCACCACTGAAGTGGAATTTGTCAGGCCCAATACTGATCTCCAGAACGGCGCTTCCAGTTTCGGCCAAAGTGTGGCAGGAAGGTTAGGCATAGCGTCTGCGCCGTAGGTTAGTGTAGATACCACCTTTTTTTTTTTTATTATAGAATTCCAAGACGGGAATCAAAGAAGTAGCCACATTTTCTGGTGATTGCCTTCCCTCGCGCAGCCAACTTTTTAGTAGTTAGTTTCAGATGTTCTTGCATGGCTGTTTCATGTCTTGAGCTGTCTAAAATCACTCCGAGGTATCTGAATTCCTTCACTTTTTCCACAGATTGACTGGCCAGATGTAAAATGATTTTTTCTTTTTTCTTAGTGGATGCAGAGATAATCATGGATTTTGTTTTTTCTTCGTTGATCTCTAAGTTGTTATTAGATGTATACTCGTGAAGGCTGCTCAGTTGGTGCTGCAAGCCTATATGATCCAAGAGTATTAGATCGTCTGCATATAGTAATTGGTTTACATGGATATTGCCCATTTTAGGAGGGAAGCATCGAACTGTTGGACTCATTTCTTGCAAATCACTGATAAATGCCAGGAAAAGAGCCGGGGCCAGGGGGCACCCCTGCTTAACTCCTCTAGCCGTTGGTATGTCCTGAGAAAGTGGCCCTTGCTGATTTAACCTCACTCTCATGCTGGTTCCTGTGTAGAGAGCCTTGATTGATTCCAAAAGAGGTTGCAGGCATTTCCAAGCCTCGAGTTTTGCCCACAATAATGTACGATCTACTCTATCAAAGGCCTCGGATAGGTCAATGAAAGAGATGAAAAGTTTGGACCTCCCTCCAGCACTCTGCTCTTTAATGCACTTATCAAAATATTAGCAGATGTTCACATATTTTTCTGAAAGCCGATTTGCAAGTAGTCCTTACAAGGAGCCATTTTTGCCCATTCATTGAATTCTCGGAACAGTAAAGACCCGAACACCTTCCCAATGCAATCGAGCAAGGCGATTGGCCTATAGTTTTTAGGGTCAGCCTTATTTCCTTTCTTGTAGACTTGTCATGACCTATAGAACACGCCCCTTTTGGACTTCCTGGTCCTTGTCTCAATGGGGCTTACACTCCCTTGTACTCCCAACATGGCCGTCCACTGTGAAACACCTTCCTCGCTCTACACGTTGGACGTAGCGTGTTCTATTAATAGACCGCGGCTCCGTGCGTCTCAATGCTATTGCGAAGTAGCTCGTGGTATTGTTTTCCTTGGTTCTTTCCCAGCCAACCCCATTCCTAGTCCCTTTCCTTCCTTTCTTGATTCCTGGACTCGTGTGCTGAGTAGCGCACTCTGTAAATTTCCCGGATTCCTGGATCTTTGCACGCACGCTGGAGTTGGAAGAGACTCATGCAGCCTTATGCAGGACCTGATCCGTCCGCAAGAAGGCATCGACCAAAAAATCCAGCAAAGATTGAACTCAGGTGAGAAGGGGGGAACTCCTTGACAGTTTGAGACGCCACCCGACCGAACTCGATATGGACATGGAAGCGGCCGTCCAGGACCTGATATGTGGCATGCAAGAGCTATCAACTGAGGTGCAGAATCTAAAGGCGGAAAACACTGCTCTCAAACAATTAGTTCTATCCCGTGATTCTGCCACAAAAGAAAGTGTGTTGCTGGGCGGCATAGTGGACAAATAAGATGGGTCGGCAAAAACCCTTCACGGATTCCTGGATTCATGTTTGGTCCACTTTACTTTTAAGCCCTACTACTTTTCAACTCCCAGGGCTAAGGTGGGGTTCATAATTTCCCACCTTTCAGGAAACGCCTTGACCTGGGATACGCCCCTCGTTAATGCCGGCAATGCTCTCTTAGATGACTATGATGGTTTCATACAAGCCCTTAAGACCATGTTTGACCGTCCAGAGCAGGTCTATAGTGCCCAGGAATGCCTATTAGACTTTCAGCAAGGATCCCAGGATGTGCTCACCTATGTTACCCGATTCAAGCAATTACTCAAGGAAGCTGATTGGTCCCCTGAGGCGAGTTTTACCCTTTTCAGGAGAGGACTGAAGGAGGAGATTAAGGATGAGTTGGCCAGAGTGGCTCGTCCAAACTCATTCCAGGCACTAATGGACCTTGCCATGCAAATAGATTTCCGTATCCAGAAAAGGAAGGCAGAGAAGAAGAAATCCAGAGGTAATCCTCCAAAAGTGTCCTTTGAGAGTACCACCAAGACGGACACAAACCCAGGCTCAGTCTCTGGACCAGAACCCATGCAGATAGGAGCCTTCCGTGGACCTATATCCCCGCAAGAAAGGATGAGAAGGATTCATACGGGGTTGTGCTTGTATTGGGCCTCAGACAAACATTTGGTTAGGGAGTGTCCTCTGGCCCCTTCTCGGCGTTCGGGAAACGCCAGCTTCCGATCCTAGATGGAGCAGAGATCTTTGCTCCACATCAATTCCATCCTTGAACTCTCCTGGACAAAACAATTTGGTGATACTACAGGCCTTCCTGTCACCCTCCAAGAATAAGACCTATCCTATTCTGGCCTTGGTAGACTGCGGAGCTATGGGAATTTTCATTGATCAAGACTGGGTTGTTAGTCATCATATTCCATACGAGACACGAAGCACCATGCAGCCGGTGGAAGCAATCGACGGAAGACCCCTCACTTCAGGACCCATAAGCCTGCAGACGAGATCCAGCTTTCTATAAACCATCACAAGAGCGGATTACATTCAACATCATTAAGTCAGCTCATTACCCCATGGTATTGCGTATGCCCTGGTTACAGAAGTACAATCCGTATATCAATTGGACAGCAGGATCACTATTCCTAGGCTCAGAATTTTGTATGTCCCACTGTCTATTCCTGGATCCCTCCTAGACACCCCCTAAAGAACTACCAAGAGACCAGCAAACACCACTCATGGTTTCCAATATCATACAAGTCCCAGAGGCCTATCAGGGATATGCTGATGTATTTTCAACTACCATAGTCCAGGCCTTACCCCCTCACAGACCTGAAGACTGCGCCATAGATACAGATCCCTCAGCAGTGATTCCCTTCAGCAGAATGTTCATCCTTTCCGCACCAGAGAAAAAGGCCCTCCGAGAATACCTGGATACCAACCTTGAAAACGGCACCATAAGACCCTCAAAATCTCCAGTGGGTGCTTTGTTGTTCTTTGTTCCCAAGAAGGAACTCAGACCTTGCCTCGACTATCGTGGCTTAAATCAATGAACCCTCAAAGATCGGTACCCACTGCCCCTGATCTCGGATATCCTGGAAGCTGTGAGAGGCACCGTAATATTCACGAAGTTGGATCTCCGGGATGCCTATCATTTGATCTGTGTCCGGGAAGGAGACAAATGGAAAACAGCCTTTAGAACACCCTTTGGTCACTATGAATATCTAGTCATGCCCTTTGGACTAGCTAATGCCCCCGCAGTTTTTCAACGTTTTATGGAAAGGGTGTTTTCTGGCATGTTATTCCTCTTCGTCATTGTCTATCTGGACGACTTATTGATCTTTTTCATGGATCCTCTAAAGCATGAAGAACATGTAAAGGCAGTATTATAACGACTCTGTGAAGTGCCAAACCCGAAAAATGCTTGTTTCACGTTACTTTTGTTCACTACCTAGGATTCATCCTTAGCCCAGAAGGAATTGGTATGGACCCTTCAAAGGTAAAGGCCATACTGGCATGGCCCGCTCTCACGTCAGTGAAACAAGTTCAATCCTTCATGGGGCTTGCCAACTTCTACTGGAAGTTAATTTCTACCTTTTCCAAGATCGTTCAGCCGATCGTTGCTCTCTTGAAGAAAGACACCCCCTTTATCTGGTCTACACCGCAAGATAAGGCATTCCAACGTTTAAAGACCTAGTTCACACAAGCCCCCATCTTGGCCCAACCCGACATAAATCGGCCATTCCTAGTGGAAACGGATGCCTCTAACTATGCCATAGGAGTGGTCTTGAAGCAGGAACTCGACGATAAACTGGAACACCCCATTGCTTACCTTTCACGAACCCTGACTCCCAGTGAGACACATTACTCCATCCTGGAAAAGGAACTGTTAGCCATCCGCCAAGCCTTCACTGAATGGCAACATCTACTTCTGGGTGCTAGATATCCAGTTCAGGTCCGCACGGACCATCGGAATCTTCAAATTCTACAGTCATTGGAGTGTAGGAAAAGTCATCAGGCGCGTTGGGCCTACTTCTTTGCCCAGTACCAGTTCCACATCACTCATGTTCCCGGATCACAAAACCTGATTGCTGATGCCTTATCTCGACGTCCTGACTATGTAGCTACTGAAGATAGGGCCTATCCTAAAATGTTTCCCCACATGATCTTTGTAGCTCAAGCAGTTAACCTCCTGGAAGAAATTCGAGTGCAAACCCAATCCTCTGACCTCTGGAAGGATATTTCAAGGAAGAATCCATGGAACCTAAGAGTTAAGGAAGGATATTTATTCAAGGACAATGCACTGGTTATTCCTACACAGAAATTACAACAAAGAATAATAAACCTCTGTCATGATGCCCTTCACTCAGGACATTGTGGCATAACCAACACCCTCCGTCTCATACAAAGACAGTTTTGGTGGCCTGGAATGAAGACCAACGTGCAGCAGTACATCAAAAGCTTGTACTATCTGTAGTCAAAATAAACATGATAGCAAGAGACCGGCGGGTATTCTACTGCAACCTACACTGCCAACAAGACCATGGGAATTCATTGCAACAGACTTCATTGTGGAATTACCACCTTCCCGAGTATACACAACCATCATGGTTACCATAGACTTGTTCACTCATATGGCTCATTTTACCTCCCTGTGTTAGCTACCATCCTCGTCCGAGCTTGCTGGAATCTTCCTGGAACATATATTCCGTTTGCATGGACTTCCTTCCAAGATCATATCTGATCGAGGACCTCAATACGTCTCTCAATTCTGGAAACATCTCTGTCGCATTTTGGGAATCCAACGCGCCCTTTCATCTGGTTATCATCCCCAAACCAACGGGGCCACAGAACGTGCTAATCAGACCCTGGAGCAGTATCTTCGATGTTTCGCCACCAAGGTTCAGGATGACTGGTCGCTCCTGATACCCGTGGCTGAATTCGCCTACAACAATTCCGATCATTCAGCACTTAAGACCAGTCCCTTTTATTGTAGCCAAGGTTTCCATCCATCGGTTCTACCCTTTGTTCTCCCTCATCCTACACCAGTACCTACTGTCGACTCCTGGATAGAAACCCTCATCAACGTACACCAGGAGGCCAAAGAAAACTTAGAGAAGGCCAGAACACAGACTAAGAGGTATGCAGATTCCAAAAGAAGACCAGGTCCTTATGCAATTGGTGATCAAGCCTGGTTGTCCTCGAAATTACTACCCCGACATCTAGGGCAAAACAAGTTGGCCCCTCGGTACTATGGTCCATTTCCCATCAAGGAAATTATCAATCCAGTTTCATACCGGATCAGACTACCAGACTCCTGGAAGAAAATCCACCCAGTATTTCACACATCCTTATTAAAACCCTGCACCCAATCCTCCCGGAAATCCTGTCGACCTCCTCCTCTGCTGGTCGACAACCAATTGGAATATGAAGTATCCCGAATATGTGACTCTAGGTATAAACGGGGTCAGCTTCAATACCTGGTTGAATGGAAAGGATATCCTCCTAGTGAAAGAACCTGGGAACCACTTTCTAATCTCAAGTACCCTCGACTGCTCAGAAGATTTCACCTTATACACCCGGGCAAACCCGGAGGAACGGGTCTTCGGAGGAGGCATGCTGTCATGACCTACAGAACACGCCCCTTTTGGACTTCCTGGTCCTTGTCGCAACGGGGCATACACTCCCTTGTACTCCCAACATTGCCGTCCACTGTGAAACACTTTCCTCGCTCTACACGTTGGACGTAGCGTGTTCTATTAATAGACCACTCCTCCCGCGGCTCCGCGCGTCTCAATGCTATTGCGAAGTAGCGACCAGGCGTGTGCTCCGTAGCTCGCAGTATTTTTTTCCTTGGATCCTTCCCAGCCAACCCCATTCCTAGTCCCTTTCCTTCCTTTCTTGATTCCTGGACTCGTGTGCTGAGTAGTGCACTCTGTAAATTTCCCGGATTCCTGGATCTTTGCATCCCGGAACTTTGAACGCACGCTGGAGTCCAGCAAAGATCGAACTCGGGTGAGAAGGGGTAACTCCTTAACAAGACTGGCACCACGATGGCAGATTTCCAAGACGGCAGGATTGACTTTAAAGTTGCGCATCTGCGGAAGATTTTGCTCAAAAACCTTGCCCACTCTGACGGGAAAGACTTCAAATCTATATTAGTTATGCCATCTGGGGCCGGCGTCCTGGAGTTTTTCAGTTTCATAATCTGGGTCGATATTTCTTCTGTGTCGTCAAGACATACCCAGTTTGTAGATTCCACACCAGAGGTCTTTTGGCACGGGTTTAGTGTCTTCTGAAATAAGGTCTGAAAAAACTTGACCCATGTATTTTCTCCGACATTTGAGATAAAAGGTGGCTCTGTGTTTGAGGTAGATGATTTTAATAGTGACCAAAACTCCCAAATGTTGTTAGAAGTTATCGCTTTTAGTATGTTCTCTGCATCCTGTTGGTATAAGGTCACGCGATGGTTTTGGAGCTAGGCTTTGCATAGGAGACACCCTTCGATTGCAGCCTTAATTGCGGATGGAGTCCCCAACAGTTTTGCACGTTGTTTCAGTTTTCTCATCTCCTTTCTTTTTGTAACCAGAGTTTTGTCATACACGTGGCTTTTGATACTCTGGGAGCCCTTTTTATGAACTTGGTGTTTATACGTCGTCAAGAGCGGCAAGTAGTCAATCCGTTTATCTGATTCGACATGGGTCTGTGTTTGGTATTTAGACATGAGATCTCTTATTGCTGAGACAGACAAGTTCAGTCTTGAGGGCTGATTGTTAATGCTCAGTTGGAGATTGGTGTTAGCCATTGAAGTCGATTTTGTTGGCCAAGTCGTTAAAAGCAAGTTATGGTCACTAGCTGATGTACCTATTACTTCAAATGATGTCATCACCTGGAGTAACGTTGTGGACACGAAGATGTAATCTATTGTAGCACTTGCAGTGTCTTGCTCCCATGTAGGCAAATGCTTCGAGTCTGGAAACACCATGTATAAATTAGGTATGTTGTGAGATTTCATCAACTTTAACCATTCAACTAGGGGGGGGGGGCGTGACTACATGGCTGCGTGAGAGGTCATGTTCCGGAATGGCTCCTGCAGATCCTTCATTAATCCTGTGAAGCAATCTTGCCTCAAACCTGCCAAGCACGACTAATCAACACCCATGGACTCATGAACATCAAGGGCACATGATGAGTGCAAACAAAAGAATGATCCGTGGCGCGGAGGGCCAGCATTAAGTGAATGAGAGTCCGACGAGCCCAATCCTTGATGCGCGACAAAATGGCGGATGCCGAAACAAAGGACCACGCAGAGTAAAAGAGTAAACGTTGCGTTGCAGGGAGAGGTGCTGCGCGCAATGAACTGAAAGGCGAATTCCTTCGCATCCATGTCGGATTTAAGGTGCTCGACAGGCCCCGACACAGTGAGGGACAGCAGCGGAATGAAGTTGGTCCGCCGCAGCAAGATAAGAGGAGAGCAAATGAAGGACCCCGCAGAGTGCCGGTGTACCGGAAAGCCAAGGTGACCGTAACCGATACGGAGAACTGCAGGCAACGTTGTCGAGAGAGTATAACACATCGGTGAAGAGGTCTGTGCCCTCAGCCCCACGACAGCACCCTGGCAGAGGACAGTGGTGGGACACAATACCGTCCGCTACGCACCGCCTGTAGGAGCGCAGCTCTAATTGGGACAAAAAGAGGTCACCCTTAAATCATCTCCCTGACGGAGATGAGAAGAGACATGGTCCGTGGCATCAGCCCCTGAAGGCCTCATAGAACGCGCACAGCCACTATGCCTGGGGAGATGAGACATTGTTGCAACAAAGGCACACCGGTGAGCGAGCCACACTGGGCAAGCAGGGAAAGCCGGTGCTGCTGACACAAATCACTTCCACACTCGTAATTTTACACAGGTGCCTGGATGCGGCCAACGGCACATATGCGGTGAAAGAGGAGCCTGGGAGCTGCACCCCACAGTGGGAAACAAAACAAACGTTTCCCTGCCACTCTGCGCGGAGGCGGGACCACCCCACATAAACGACGCACCAAACCGGTGTTCCCTGGAGACGGATACCAGCTCTTTGTTCGAGCAAAGAGAGGGGAGATTGCCCACTCTGCTGGGGGATTACAGCCCTAAAATGCCCCTGTAATCACTGTGCACTGTTCATTAATACCCCAGATGAGAGGGGTGACCCACGCCCTGAGGCTTGATCATTGAAACCAGAAGCAAACTGCCACACTCGAATCAAAACCCTCAGCGAATCGGCATACACAGTAACATAAGCTGGACCAGTTACATGGCGCGCAGTGATGGGAGACGGGCACAGGGGACAAGAAATGGCCATGGCCCACTGATGTGCCATAATAGAATGAGGAACGTAACTGCCGCAAGCACGTCGCATTATTGCCGAGACTGCTGGATGGTGATTGACAAAGGAGCCGGACACAACGAAACCCAGGGTGTAAGGGAACACAATAATACACAACACTGGCGAGAGAATGGACAGTAGTGGCGAGTGCAAGAGGGCAGGACAGAAAATTGGATTGATTAAAGGGCTGCTTCAACCTGGGCGCTCGCAGGTTGAGGAAAGAAAAGAAAGGCGGCGGGCAAGCTATAAGCCAACACCAGGCTACGGGCCCACACCAACCGGATTTCACAGCACCGGGCACCACACGAGCCCGAGATTCAACAGCAGCAGAGGGGGATGTGCATTTACCAGCCCCAAGAGACAAGCGAGTAAACCACTGATCATCACGGCAGCAGAGACACCGTGTGAAGCGGCGAGCCAGACCAAGGTTGGTGCCCACAGGACCTGCATTAACACCAACACGGGCCCCCATGCCCCAGGACGTGCAGACGGCGAGAGGCCCCACTAAGAACCAGAGAGTGCATACAGGAAGAAACAGCAACGGTCGAGGATGAGGGACAACATAATCCATTCGTGTCACGACACAGACAGTGCACAAGAAGTTCACTACAGCCCCCTGAGGGCAATATCCCCAAGCACAAACTATCCCTGAGGCGCCACAAACTACATTTCTGATCATCTGCTGAGAATCACAAGGCGAAGCCCAGATGGTGAACAAAAAGACCAAGGGGAAGGGCAAACAACCCACGCTGGAGGAATACGCAAGAACACCGCAAATGTCAGAAGGGGCCAGAAGTAAGGAAAAGACCCCAGTTGTAGACACCGCAGCAGGAAATAAAGACCGGCAGATCCTGGAAGCAATAGCGGACCTGAAACTCGCAAGGGAAACCAAACTGGAATTGGCCATGGGCGAACTAAAGGCCGCACTAGAACTTAAAGTGGGCGCCGTACAGGAAGAGGTGAATCTCCTTAGGCAAGACGTCAGAACGCACAGGCGAACTTGAAAAAGAGATGGCCCTGAATACAGCTGCATGTGCATCTCACAAATCGGAGATCCACATCCTAGAACAACGCGTGAGTAACCTGGAAAATAGGGCAGAAGAAGCGGAGGGACGTGCCCGGAGAAACAACGTACGCATTGTAGGACTACCGGAAGGAGCAGAGGGACCAAACCACACGGACTTCATCGAAACAATGCTGCAGCAGGAAATAACAGGAGGGGGCTTGACCCAAGGATTTGCAGTGGAACGGGCACACAGGGCCTTAACGCGGAGGCCATCACCAGGGGCCACACCAAGGCCAATTATCGCCAAAATCCTGAATTATCGAGACAGGGAGAGAATTCTGGAATGTTTTCGGAAAGGAGGAACGATACAAAGGGCGTCTGCGAACATCATGGTTTACCCGGATTACACACGGACGGTACAGAGACGGCGCATGAACTATGGAGCAGTGAAAAGACGGCTGCGGGAAGCAGGGTATAAGTACATGCTGATGTATCCTGCGAAACTGAAGGTACACCATCAAAACAGAGCACTGTTCTTAGACACCCCAGAGGAGGCATCAGATTGGTTGGACACGCAGAACTGCCCATCGGAGACTGCTACCCAAAAGGAAGGCGGCGCAGATAAGTTACACAGAATCTGCGGTACTTAAAGTGCCGCGAACTTAGACATTGGGACTTGAATATAAGATAGGGAGTGGGCAGCTGGGCCTTTGACCACTAGGCTGCATTGATAAGTAAACTGAGGTATGGAGATATAAAGTAAATCGCAGGAACCCCACAGAACCCGCTATCACACCCCCGGGTATAGATTAGTTAGGATACCGATAGATCGTTATCACCCTGCTGGGTTCCTGATCTCGGCAACCTGAGATGGGACCAAATGCGGGAGAGCCTGAGATCCAGGGATGGAGCTGGACACCAGTTGGGAATGGGATGGTGGGAGTGGGGAGGGAATGTGTGCAGTGAATAAAGTTGAGGGGACCGGAAAGGGGGGCGTTAGTTGGGGAGTTAACATAGACTTTAGACAGGGAACGAGCCCATACTCTTGCCAAAATAAGTTCGAGAGAGGAAGAGAGAGAGGAGCAAGAGGAACAAAACACAGATGGCTACGGGAAGTCTCAGAATCGTAACCTGGAACGTCAGGGGTCTTAATAGCTACCTGAAGAGGAACAAGGCAATGTTGTATCTATCTGAGGAAGCAGACAGTGGACATAGCATTATTACAGGAAACCCACCTCACTAGAGACAAACTTGAGAAGGTCAAGAAAGTAGAGAGGGACCACCGTGGGAGCGACATATTCAGCTTATGCCAGGGGGGTGGCCACCTGGGTAGCACCTCATGTGCCGTTTCAGATGCTCCAAGCTACGGTGGAGCCAGACGGGAGGATGGTTGTAATCCACGGGCTGCTGGAAAATAGAGAACTGAGCATTATAAACACTTCTGCCCCTAATCATGACACAGCGGCCTACTTTAGGACCTTATATGGCAAAGTTGGCCCCCTTCTGGGAGGGGCGATCATTTGGGGGGGGGGATTTCAACTGTACGTTATGTCCCAAAATAGGTAGGTCCGATACGAAAATAGATAATCCCACCCCCGCCGCAAAAGCCCTACAGGCTTTGTTGAAAGACTTTGGGCTAGAGGACATCTGGAGACAGCAACACCCAAATGATAGGCACTATCCGCACTACGCAGCCCTCCAAAACCTATACACGAGACTGGACTATATGTTCGCGGCCTCCGAACCTGTGGGCTAAATGGTGGGCTCGGAATAAAAGGCGAGAACGCTATCAGACCACTCCCCCTTGGTGGTGGAGTGGAGACACCAGCCTCCCAGAACAAGAATTCCAACATGGAGACTTACAGCCGAAGCCCTACACGACTCAGCATTCCGGGAGGATTTAAGCGAGGAAATCGAGTATTTTGACACTAACACAGAGAGCGTAAAGTCGGAAGAAACTCTATGGGAGGCATTCAAAGTGGTAGTAAGAGGTGCGGCCATATCTAAATTGTTAGGGAGAATGGTAGTAAGAGGTGCAGCCATATCTAAATTGTTAGGGAGAATTATCTGTATAAGCTAATTTCCCAAACCTAGTGAGTCCCCCAGCAGCTTTGCTGGATTTTTGGGGTTTATTTTTTTCTCCTGCTAAGAGTGATACTCTTTTTCTCCAACTCTTAGGCATGATTTGAGAATGTCCTTTGACTTTGTAATGTGTTTTATGGGCTATGGGGTCTTTTACTCCATAGGGTTTCATGTGTTCTTGGTAAGCGTGTTACACAGCACCCTCAGTGCAGTAACACAGGGGTGTCATAGTGACCCCCAAACATAGACTCCATACCCTGTGACTTACTACTGTCTCCCAGGGCATGTAAAGTCACCATTAACTTTACTAGTCTTAAATTGTGAACAGAACCAGTACAAAACATCATATTGTGGAAGTACTAGTAGGGGTAATTAGATTGCCCCTGGGTCTGTTTTTCGAGGGGGCACTGTGCAGTCCCCCCCCCCCCCCTCGTCGAGTTCCTGGCTGGTGGCAGTGGTTACCACACAAAATATTCCACCAGAATATTTCCTATGGGATTTTCCCATTCATTTTAAACGCACTACTTTTTTGGTGCAATGTTAAAGATACCGCTGGGTTATTTATTTAATAATTATTCCCCGGTTGGGTCTTTTTGCCAGGACACGGTTTTAAAATGGCGTTTGTGTTCGCCTCTGTAACTCCAACCCAAGTCGAGCCCTTTGTTCCACTTTGGCGGGCTTCTGCACAGAAGCCTCCAAAAGTGGTGCCACTCTGTCTGGGTCTACAGGATGTATGGGAGGGGGGGTTTAGGCACCCTGGACTGAGTTGCCTCGGCAACTCAAGTCGCACTCTTGTGTGATTGGCCCAGTGGTGAGCCACCCGGCTCATCACTAAGCATGTTTGAGTGACAGCTAGGACTGATGAATGGGGGCTTTCTGCATAAAAGCAGGGCTTTGGGGACTGGAACTTCAGAAGTCGCCACAGGACCTAAAGAATCCGAAGAGGGAGAAGCTGAGCGACCTGCAACGACGACGCCACCGGTGGAGCCCTGCTGAACCACTTCCCGACGACAGAGAAGATCTTCATCCTGGAGAGTCTCCTTCCTTTGAACTGGTGGGGTTAACCAGTTCGCCCTCTTTTCGCCCGTGCCAAGCACCCCAGCGGCCGGATAGCCACGCTTCACCACTACCGTGAATGAAAGGGTAGTACCTTTTAACCGAGAAACTCTGCGGCTGGTTTCTTCCCTGGCAGTGCAACGACCTCCAGCTTTCCTCCACGTCGAGATCTTCTCTTCCCCTGGACGAAGCACTGACTTGCACCCGCTGCCAGGAACAACTGCCCCCGCTGGAGCTTTCTCACCATTTCAGGTACTGTGTCTCGCCTGGTCTCTCTTGCAACAGACTGTTCAAGGTGTCCCGTAAATCCTTGACTCTCTATCCTGGAGTGACCTGGGACCTGTTAACTAACTTTTCTGAACTGATCCAACTCTTTTTGAACTATCTGCAAAGACTTTTAAAGTATAATTCAACTGTGTGATCTTGGGCACATTCCGCCTTGCTCTCTCCAAGAGTGGGCCTGGCCTATGAACTTTCTTGCTGTACAGTAGACTCTGCCTTTCTTGAGTTGCTATGGTTCTTTTAAAAGTGTTGGTATTGTGTGCTTTTCTATTTCTGCCTTTTCCCTCCCTTTTTAAATAATTATTGGAGTGTCATCTTGGTTAAGTGCTCACCTCTGTATTTGATAAGTGGTGTTCTTTTCCTAAGACTTGTCGAATAATTAATCAGGGAGGTGTATATATTTCTAATGACTGTGTTTGAACTTGCTTGACATATTGGTGCCAGTGTATTTTTACAAGTGTGTTTTTAAATAAATAAATATTTACTTTTATACCAAAGCTCTGGTCAGTGTGTGCTTGTACTACTGTATTTTTGTACCTAATGTGTATACTCTATGTACTGCCTAACTCTTCTTGAGAGAAGTCTGACTGCTCAGCCACAGCTACCAGGTAAATCTGGGTGGTACAGACTGCTACCAATTGGGTTTACTGCCAACACCTGTAGTCCTAAGCCTTTTGCAGTGGTCCCTAAGGGAACTGCACAGGTTTCTGCCTAACATAAATCTACTGGGCTCCAAGGGGGTATAGAGCGAGAACTGCATGAGACTGAGAAGAAACCAGAAGCAATGATGCAGAAAGGGGGCACCTCACAGGAGGATGCCGAACAAGTGAGCCAATTACAGCAAGCCAATAGGGAGCTCTGGGAACGATTATGCAAATTGAATTATAAGAAATATATTGAAAACAATATGCAGGGGGGACAAAACGGGGAGGCTGCTGGCATGGCTATATAAAAATGAGACACCGAGAACGGTAATCGGAGAGATAATGGGAGAAGAAGGTCCGATCTGGAACACCACGAGGGAGTGAACGAGGGGTTCCTTAGATTCTACAAACACCTCTATGAAGATACAGGGGAGGAAGCATGGCGGGAGATTCTAGAAACATAGAGGACATAGGATTGCCTAAATTTAATGAGGAGGAAAGGGAAAACCTCGAAGCCCCAATCACATTAGAGGAACTTGACAGTGGTCCTACCTGTAAGGCCCCGGGGCCATACGGGCTCCCCAGTGAATTTTATAAAACGTATAGGCAGGAAGTACTCCCCTATCCCCCCGCCCCTGCTGACCATGCTAAACGAGGCATTCGAAAGGGGAAGGCTGCCGGAATCCCTGAGAGAAGCAATAATTATCCCACTTCTGAAACCCAGTAAACCATGCACAGACTGCGGGTCATACAGACCCCTATCAATGTTTAACCAGGACAGTAAAATCCTTATGGCAGTGCTGGCGAATAGGCTGAAAAGGATAATCAATAAACTCATACACCCCGATCAAACCGGATATGTCCCTGGAAGGAACATCACCGATAACCATCGGAGACTCCACCATATAATAGAACAGACAGAGGGCGAGCTTGGTGAAATGGCAATAGTCTCGTTGGACGCAATAAAAGCCTTCGACTCAGTGAGGTGGCCTTGGATGATGGCAGCCCTAAAAGAATATGGGATAGGTCCTGGGTATCTGAGGTGGGTGAAGATGGTATGCAGCTCCCCAGTAGCTAGGGTCAAAACGGGCGCGATAATCTCTGACAAATGGCAACTTAGCAGAGGCACAAGGCAGGGCTGCCCCTGCTCCCCCATGCTATACATACCGGCACTAGAACCATTAGCAATCTGCCTTAGACAACAATATGGGGAGATAGGCATCCACACGAAGGGGGACCGCATCTGATATCATTATACGCTGACAATATGTTGCTATACTTGCGCTACCCAGAAGAAAATTTGCAGTATGTCCTAGAAGTGAAGAAACATTACGCAACCCTCTCCGGCATAGCACTAAACCCTAAAAAAAAACAGCATGTTTCCTCTGGGGAGATACAGAGGGTCCCCAACGAGAGACCTAACCGTCTTGCAAATACCCTGGCAGTCCAAAACATTTAGATACTTGGGGATCGAAATATAGCATAAGGCCGCAGATGAATATAAATATAACATAGAGAAGACTGTGGAGGGCATCAAGAATAGCATGGGGCTTTGGGCGAAACTCCCCCTGGCCATGGTGGGCATGGCGACCTTGCTCAAGATGGTGGTTCTGCCCAGACTGTTACACTTCTTCACGAATATTCCATACATGCTCCCCAAACGTTTTTTCACGAAGCTCCAGAGCTTATGCAGGGGCTTCATATGGCATAACTCCAGAAACAGGATAGCTCTATGGAAGCTGCAGAACCCGTATGATGGGGTCATAAACCTGACGAATTTCGAGATATATCACCTGGCAGGGCAGCTTCAGTACGTGGCCAGATGGCTATCAGGAGAAGAGACAGCAGAATCAAGATTGCTAAGCAAGGACTGCATCCCATACTTCCTAAGGGAACTCATATGGCTACCTAAACCAGAGATGCAGGGACGAGCGAGATTGCTGGAACTAGGCTGGAAAGCATGGCACAAAGTGTGCCAGGTGCTGGGGAAACCCGACCCCGTGCTCTCTGCAGGTACCCCTGGTAGCGCTATGTAGCGAGGACACACAAATGGTAAAAGGCATCTGTAAATTCTGAGAACCGATGGGCCTGGTGACGCTCGGGGACATATGGCAGGAAGGGGAGGCACTAGATTTTCAAGAGATAATGGAAAACACTGGGGTACACCCAGGACAACACATAACATATACCAGAATGATTAAACGAATAGGTAGGAAGTGGCCCGCGGCAGTATTAACAGAACAACCCGACGCAGTCATTGAAACGATGTACGATATCTCGGAGGACGGGCACGAAATATCCCAAATATATGAAATATTGATGTCCAGAGTAGGCAAGGAGCAGCTCCAGTTGAGGTGGGAGGAGGAAGAGGAAGAGGAGGAGGAGGAGGAGGAGGAGGGAGAACCTATGCAGGATGGGCATTGGGAGAGATCCCAGAGGTACCACAAGAAATTTTCCCGGAATGTGCGGCTGCTGCAGATCCAGCTGTACATCACCCACAGGGCATATATGACCCTGAGCAGAATCGCCAGGTTTGGAAACACAGGGACAGAGGGACATAGAAATGCCTAAGTGCGGGGAGGTGGATGCCGGGATGATTCACATGTTCTGGGCATGCCCAGAGGTGGGTAGGTTCTGGGAGGAGGTCAAACAACGCTTGGCCCAAAAGGGGATCAAGCTGGAGGTGGAATCAGCGTGGGCATGCATGTTGGGGGGGAATTGCTAGACCATGTAATTTAAAACACATTAGCAAACTGAAAGATCTGGCGTACATACTGGCCAAACGGAGAATAGCTATGGGCTGAAAAGCAGCCCATAGACCTAGGCTAGAGGTGTGGTGGAACGATCTCCCAAAGTGGGCAGAGGCGGAGACGATGGCATGGTATGAAGCAGTCAGTAGGGGAGGGGAGGAGGAAACGGGGCCCCTGGTGGCATGCAGGCAAATGATAACCATGATGTCGGGACTTCCCAAGGCGAATCCAGTGAAGATGACATACCCGAAAACAATAATGGCGATAAACCCTAAGCAATAAACTTTAAGGCATTGAATTACGAGCTCAAGTTAAGGGGGAAGGAGCGGGGAGGACTGCAAAGCATAAAAAAAAGCGTAAGTTGTTCCACTGTACAGCGCCTTGGTGTAAGGCGCTTTATAAATCAACAAATACAAATACAAATACAAAATGTGAATGTAACACAAGATGTGCATTAACGGAAATGTCCTAAATGTTGGTTATGTTTGATGTGTTGTTTTAAACAACACATTAAAAAAAAATAAAAAAAAACTTTAACCATTCAACTCCTCTTTAAGCCGCTGGACTTGACGTGCCATGTAGATTTTGAGAGTTAGAAGCTGATTGGCACGTTGTGTTAATATCGCCACATATCAGAAGATAGGGGGCTAGATGAACTGCTAAAGCTTCGTCGAGAGCCACTTCCAGCATTTCCAGGTAAGAGGAGTCGCTGATCACCGCTGGGCTCCAGTAGGTGTTTGCTGTAATTGAGGACTTTTCTTTTTCATCCTTTGCGTCACATCTGGACCATATGGCTTTGACCATAAGAAGGGAGGGATTGCTGATAAGCGTTGCTTCTAATGAGAAGCCACTTCCTTGTCGGCAAGCTGTCAAAATGCCGGAAGATGGCCGCCCCATCCGCCCCTTTTTTGCTGGCGATGAGACGATTTCATAGCCCTCTAACGTCAGGGCTTGTGTGAGCCAGGTCTCCTGTAAACACAAGATGTAGTAATCTGATAGCTTTATATCTCCTTGTGCCGTCAAGTGCGAATGGGCCCTGGTATTCCATTAGCCCAGCTGAACGTGGGACCTAGATGTTGTGTCCGAACTAATGGAGCTTACACTGGGCTCATGGTCCTTGCGTTGCTATTTTTTTGTCTCTCTCATTAGAGCTTTTGGTAACCAAGACTATATGCTCTGAGACGTCTTGGTCGTTGGCTCAGAACTCGACTTATCTTCTTGCACCGACTTCCTGATGGTTCTCGATATTGTAGTGTCTCTGCTGGCATGATTGAACTGCCTAAATTCTCCTCCATCCAAACTGTTAAGGTTTGAGTGCCTCGTCTCGTTTTCTTCTATGTTTTTAAGTTGATCTTGTCGAGGGCTCTGCTTCTTCACAACTTCTACAGTCCGTCATCTTTCTGCTGGACAATGTTCTTTTACAACATGCTTGCAGATTTCTTGAGGAGTCGTTCCATCCGATCGATGGGAGCGGTGCTCCCTGTTTACCAATCCTTCTCCAGGCGCGTCAAATTGTGGCCTTTTCCTCTTGAGACTGTGCCCTACTGATCTAGAAGATTCGGTTATGTCGTATCCCATTTTCAACAAGGACTTTGTTTCTTCTTTTAGTAGAGAATGGACTGGTTTTGAGGCAATGTAGAGATGAGCTATGGACTTTCGATGTCTCTGACTGGGGTCTATAATAAGTAAGTCCTCTGTTTTAATACACCTCAAGTTTGGGATGAAGTCCAATAGTTTCAATACGGATCCACGGTTCAGAATAACATCGTCTTCATTCCCTGGGATCTGTCCAGCTTGAGGATCCATCTCTTCTTCTCTTGGTTCTTCTCCACTTTGTTATATTTGTCAATTCTTGTTACATAATGAACTTTTTCATGATGTTTAGGAGAAACTGGATGTTGAATTACTGATTTGTGACGAGGACGAGATCTCGAATTGTCAGTACTGTTCTCTTCTTTTTTTAAATGTATCCCTGACTTTGTTTTGGCGGCGTTTTCTTCGCGTTTTCCCTGCTGTTGGTTTTCAGAGGCCGACTGTCTTTGTCTTGGTGCGTCACCGTTGAGGTAGAATCGCTCCATCTTACTTTCTTTGATAGTTTCTTGCAACACTCCAATGTCAGAAATCCACAGACTTCTAGCTCCTCCCCAATCTCATTACTAGTACAACTAGTCTGAGGTGGTATCTGAGCAGGTGATACAAGTAAAGTTGAAATTTTCTCATCGCATCTTTTGTCCTCAGGTGTGTGTTGGCTCAGATTCATAATTTCCTCGTCTTCAAGGAAATCTTCTACAGACCTTGGTGAGGAGACAGCCCGCAGGATGTCCGACGTAACCCTATTGGACTTGACTGACATCTCTTGTTCCCCTAGCACCAGTTTTAACTCCTGCTTGTTGGATGAAGTTGCTGGTCCCTTCATTAAGGGGATTTTTCTAAAGACTGGTTCTAAGGGTTTTCCATTTTCCGACGTCAAGATTGACGCTGGTTTTGTCTTTGGTTTCTCTCTTGTGACTTTCTCTCCTGGATTCTGCTTATTATGACCTTTAGCCAGTTGTGCCGCCGGAATCCCCTCTGCATTGATTGTTAAATCAAATGTTAGAAGATCCGTAACATTTCGGACACAAGGGTCTGATGGTGTGCTTACTCTTCCCCCCTTTCTTGAATTGTCCTTGGTCAGGTCAATCGTGGTTTCTCTTTGTGTACTGGTGGACTTTCTCTCCTCCGCGACGATTGACGAAATTAAGGGTGCTGAGGAAGAAAAGGAGTCACTCCCCGGTAGAAGTGGTGAGACACCTGTTTTTCCCCCCTCGCCATAATGTATGCTTCCAAAAAGATCAATTTGCTGTTAATCATTGCGTGTATTGTCGTATGGTTGTCGCTAATAGCTTCATATAGCTTCATAAAAGGCACTAAAGCTATTGTGACTGCCGACATTATAGAAAGAATGTCTACTTTCTTTGACGGTGTTTCGATAGGTGTCAAATTTGAAGAGGTAGAAGGACTGTCTTTCTGTGGCGTCTCCATAAGCAAAGGTTGTCTTGATAGACGTTGACTGTTCTGTGTTCGCGGAGAGCCCAGGGAGTGTTGCCGGTTGGCAGGCGCAGTTGCTAAGTTAGCCAGAATGGTGGAGTGGAGGATTTCGTTTTCTTGACCCCTGTTTCTTAGCTTGGTTGAAATAGCTCTTGGAAAAAGATCCCCCGTAGCCCTCACTGAGTTTTGTGCCCCACTTGCAGTTGTTTGAGGAGGGGGGCTCATGTATCTGGGGCTGCAGTTTTCCTCACGAGTAGGTGCTTCTTCACTAGATAGTATTAAATCATTATTGCTTACCTTGGCATCTAGGATGAGGTGCTCCCCGTTTTCAGCTGTCTGCAGGTTTATTGTACCCAAGTCCCTTTCTTTTTTGTTGAGAGATGAAGAAGACGGCATAGTTACAGGAGCCTTCCCCGTTGTAGTTTCCCTCAGTCCTGGCCTCAAGACGATCTTTTAACCCAGGCTCCTCGGTCTGGTCTTTGCCAAGTATTCTTTTCGGGGCGTCAGTGATCTTGGCAGAAAAAGTGTAGATGGCTCTTCAATTCTGCGACTTTTGAAAAGCGGCCAACATTCCTTAAAGGCCTGTAGGATTTCCGCATCAGAGAGTTCTTCTCTGTGTGTGTTGGAGGTTTTTAGACGGGATTGAAAGTCATTTTTTAAGCTGTTTCCCTCTTCTGCGCGCTTTTGGTCTTTTTTCGTGTTTGGCTAATAAAGTGCACTTGTCTCTCCATCGGAGGTTAGGCTTTTTTTGAATGAGTTTCCCTGATTGTATTTCTTTTTACTCTGTACTTTTAAAGCGCCCTGCTTTCTCCTGGTTGTGGGCTCAGCGTTTTTGGCACTCTGCTGATGCGATGAATGAACCAGAGCTTTCACCGTGACAGCGCAGCCTTGCCGCGCCTCTTTGTTGATGGGCAGAGCCCACGATGGTCACTGCTCCCCCTCCTGGTCCTCCGTGGTCTCGTCAGCAACCACCTCTTCGCCGCGGGACTCCCTCGCTCCCCTTCGTTCCACAAGAGTGGCCACATCTCCCCCTCCACACGTGTCCCGACTCGCGGGCGCAGCACCCCCCTCAGCATGACCCGCGGCCGCGACAACGGCCAGCCCCGCGTCACCCGCCATGCGATCCGGCTGCCTCTCGGTAAGGGCGTCTTGCAAGGTAAGTGAATCCGGGGCGCTCACGGGGGCGTTGGCGAAGAGGGTGTGGGCTCGCAGTTACCGTGTTAGCGGTCACCAAGACCAAGGTCTGGTAAATGGCCCGTTGAGCTCCTAATGGCGGCGTTGAGACTGATATGTGATTCAGGGCTGAGCAGTTGTCTGGCGTGGGTAAATGTACGATGAGTATGGAACTTGGGGAAAGCAAGTCTTATTTAGGGTTCGGCGGTTTCCGCTCACCTTTTTCAGTGATGACAGACTTGAGGACTGTAGGCTGCAGACCCTCCTCCCCCAAACGGGGACGCAAACTCCTCAAGCGACGGCTTTCCTCCTCTTCATGCGCAGAGTTTCCAAGTGTAGTCCTGTCAGGCCTGCCAGCTATGACTGCAAGACTGCTCCAACTCCGCATTCCGCTCCCCGGATACCAGTCAGTGTTAGTACTTTTCTCCTCCCACAACAAACACTGTGGACAGACTACCGACTGCAAGACTGCTCCGACTCCGCGTTCCGCTCCCGTACAACAGTTTAGCCCATCGTAAATACCCTGGCCCTATTCCGTATTCTTTCAAGGCGGCCAGCAGCCAAGGCCATCTGACCGAGTCAAATGCCTTTACCGCGTCTAGCGAGGCTATAGCCATTTCCTGCATGTCACCTTCTGCTTGTTCTGTAACGTGGTGGAGCCTCCTTAAGTTATCGGCTATGCTTCTATGTGGTACGTATCCGGTTTGATCTGGGTGTATGAGCTTGCCTATGACTTGCCGCAATCTAGTCGCCAGTACTGCCGTAAGAATCATACTATCTTGATTCAACATGGAGAGCGGTCTGTATGACCCGCAATCAGCACTGGGTTTGTTTGGCTTGAGTAGTGGGATAATAATTGCCTCTCTGAGGGATTCCGTCAATCTCCCCCACTTCCACTTCCATCGCCTCATTCAACATATCTAGCATCGGGGGAAGTACTTATGTGCTATACATTTTATAAAATTCACTAGGCAGTCCATCCGTCCCCGGGGCTTTACTGGTAGGCAGCTGCTTAACCACTGCTTCCAGCTCTTCTAGCGTAATCGGGGCATCCAAGTTCTCTCTTTCTTCTGCACTTATTTTGGGTAGGCCTATATCCTCTTGTATTTCTGTGATCTCGCTCCCCTCCCCTTTTCCCGTATCTTGGTACAGTTGTTGATAAAATTTGAAGAACCCTTCATTCGCTCCCTCTTGGGCATCTAGCGTTAGACCATTCTCCTCTTTTATTGCTCTGATAGCTAATCTGGGCGTTTCCTTTTTGTACAGCCATGCCAACAACCTCCCCGGCTTATCTCCACCCGTGTGCTGTCTCTCCGTATATTTCTTATAGTTTAGGTTACATAATCTCTCCCAGAGTCCCCTGCATTCTTGCTGTAGTTTACGTATGGCTTCAGCGCCCTCCGGGGAGCTATCACCCTTTTTCATGACCTTTTCAAGTTTCTCCTCAGCTTTTCGTAGGTCCCGAATTATATCCCCTTGGAGCCCCTTGGATTTTGATATGGCTGATCCTCTCACCACCACCTTAAAAGCCTCCCACAGGGTGCCTGCTGATCGTACGCTTCCAGTGTTTTTCTCAAAATATTCCATAATATCCTCCCTTAGATCCTCCCTGAACACCGCATCTTTCAATGCTTCTATTCAGAGCCGCCATCAGGGGATCCTTGGACATGGGGGGTGGGGGGGAACAAGTATTGGCAAGTTACCATCAGTGGCGAATTGTCTGAGGACAGTCGCTTTGTATTCTGCCTGCGCTATTTCACCAGTAGGTTTTGTGGGGCCACATAATGTGAGTACTGTCTGTCCTGTGGATTGTGTGCCCTCCATATGTCTTCTAATTGTAATTCCCTTAGCAGGGTCTTCAGGGTTCGAGCAGCAGGGGAGGGTTTACTCTGTCTATCGTCCGATCTATCCATCTCTGGGTCCAGCGTACAGTTGAAGTCTCCTCCCCATATTACCACCCCTCCTAGGTACGAGCTGACTTTACTATAGAGGGTCTTAAAGTATGCAACAGTGTCCTGGTTGGGTGCGTATGAGTTATTGATGCTCACCTCCTTACTTTCGATCAGACCCCTTATCGCTACCAACCTCCCACCTGTGTCCACTGTAGACTGTGTTAACTGAAAGGGTACGTGTGGTGCGATCTAGGTAGCCACACCCCTGGCGTATGTCAAATATGTTGCCCCTATAGTGGTCCCCTTCCATTTACCCCGTATCATTTCCTGTTTGTCCCTTGTGAGGTAGGTTTGCTGAAGTAGAGCAATGTCTATTTTCTGTCTCTTAAGGTACATCATTACTTTATTCCTTTTTAAATAACTGTTAAGTCCCCTGATGTTCCAGGTCACTGTCACTATCTTGAGGTCTCCCATTGTCAGCCGTACCCTGTTCCTCCTCTTACCTCCGCCGTCCTCCGCACTACGCGCAGTAGCACGTGGGTGTAAGCTTGTTCCCTTTCAACCCCCACCACACACTCTCCAACTCCCCACCCGCCCCTACAAACTCCCCAACTGCCCTCCCATCCCAATCCCAACCGTTGCCGAGCTCCATCCCTGGATCTCAGGTGACCCCGCAAATGGTCCTACCCTGACAAGCCGGTACTAGGAGCCCAGCGTGGGTTACCGCACTACTGGTATATATAAATAATAATCTAATGCGGTACGAGTTCGGGTACTTTGTGACTCCCGGTTCAATGCAACAGCCCAATTTACCCGCCGTTGTCTAACGGCACAGGTATAGCCGTGTCTCGCTTTCATGGCAACCAGGATCATCCCAGCCCGAACCGAGTCAGGTGCTCGTACACTGTTGCCTGCAGCCCCTCCTCTCCCCCCTTAAAGGGAGAGGAGCAGCGCCACCAGGCAAAGTCGCTTTATGGCAAAGGCCTATGGATAAGGCCTTTGCCACTCGCTGCAGCTCTCGGCTGCTCGATGCCGCTGGACGGAGCTCCCGGCCGCCGTCAACAAGGTAAGCCTTCCAGCTGGCTCCTGAAAAATCTACTCTGCTCCGCTCGAAACGCACGCCTCTGCACACGCACTTTACCATCCCAACATACTTACTCCCCGAGCACAAACTTTCGTAACAAGCGCCTTGGTATTAGGTGTTGGCCTGATACCTCTATGGCCAATACTACCTTCTGCTCCCCCGGCGCTGCCTACTATGACCCTAACCCTCTACTACCATTCACACGAGCGCCCAATGCTGCACACCGGCCTGGGACTGTTGCACCCAGTATATTGAATCTGCCTGTGGTGCCTGCTGCACCTATTGTATTGACTGCTGCACTCATTGTATTGAATCTGCCTGTGGTGCCTGCTACCCCCACTGTATTGAATCCGCCTATGGTGCCTGCTGCACCTATTGTATCTATCTGCCTGTGGTGCCTGCTGCACCCACTGTATTGAACCTGCCTGTGCCCGATGCCCATGAGAAAACCATCATGCCTACGCATGACCCCACGGCTTCCTCATCCACGGCCCAACTGACCTCCTCCCTTAAATGTGCCCTAATAAATGCCCGCTCAGTTCCTGGACATGCCCTAGACATTCATGACCTAATTCTTAAAAACAGCACAGACCTCCTTATTATCACAGAATCCTGGCTGAATGACTCATCAGGCCCTGCCCTCTCCCTGGCTATCCCAGACAGATACACCATCTATAGGCAAGATCGACCCCTTCTCAGAGGCGGGGGAGTAGCCCTCATCGCCAAAGACAACCTCACCATTAGGAGGATTGAAGGTGAACTTGGCCACAATTGTGACTACCTTCCCCTCAGAATCTATCTCTCTCCTAACCTCACCTTGACCCTTCATATTGTTTATCGAGCTCCGGGTCCCATCGCCGAATTCCAGGAATCCCTCATCCATGCACTTTCAGCGAACCTAAAGAGAAAATCCAAAGTCCTTCTCACGGGTGACCTCAACCTAGGCCTCAACGATCCTAATGACACCCACGCGACCGCTCTAAACAAAGCCCTCTCCACTCTCGGATTCGCACAAACCATTTCGAATCCTACCCACATCAAAGGACGTTCCTTAGACTGGGTTGCCCACCACAACTGCCCAGTGCTAATCACCGGAAACTCTCCTGTCCCATGGACAGACTACCACCACATCCAGTTTGACTTGGACATATCTAAAGGGCCACTAAACCCACCATCCCTCTTCCCGCAGCTCTCGCCAGAAGCTCCTGCCTACTAACTGTAGAAAGGATCACACCCTTCCTTGAGATACCGGCTCTTCAAGCCACCTTCTCAACCGACCCCGACACCCATGCCAACGTTTTCAAACTGGCAATCACCAATGCAGTTGATGTCATCGCCCATCTCACTCTCAGAAAAGCTAAGAAAGCCAAGCATACCAATGCATGGTTCTCCCAAGAGCTTCTTGAGCTTCGGTCTAAAAAGTAAGCTGCCCTCTCAGCCTGGAGAAACAAACCTAATGACGCTACTAAATCCACCTTCAAGACTATCTCTAAGGATTACAAATCAGCTATTATCCTTGCTAAAGCTAACACCTTCAACAATAGGATTGCCAACGTTAAATCTAGTACCAAAGAAATCTTCACCATCTTTAGGGAACTTGAAACTCCATCCACCCCACCATCCACCATCTTGAAAGATGAAAAATGGTGCAATGACATCCAATCAGCCATGCTTAATAAACTAAACACCTTGCAAACCAAAATTCAGATGCACCAAAAAGCTCTGATCCTCCTAATTGGCAACCAGAATATCAACACCAACAAAGAGACCAAAACCCAGTCCTCCCCGCTTTTCGACTTCAAGGACATCACCGAATCTGAAGTCATCACGCTCCTAAAAACCATCTAACTGTAAAGGTGACGTTTGCCCTGTACAGTTAGTCAAAGATTGTGGCCCTACCCTTGCCCCCTTCCTCACAGCCTTCATAAATGCATCCTTTCATTCTGGCCATGTTCCGTCTGATCTTAAGGAAGCTTGGGTGTGTCCGCTCCTCAAAAAACCCTCACTTGACCCATCTCTACCGGGGAACTACAGGCCCATCACCACTGTCCCCTTTCTACTGAAAATTCTGGACAAAGCGGCCTACCAGCAAGTCCAAACATTCCTCGAAGAGCACTGCCTTCTGGGCCTTCAGCAGTCTGGTTTCAGACCTCGACATGGGACTGAAACGGCTCTACTTGACCTAAAAAATCAAATGGAAGACATTTGTGACGCTGGCAAATAGTGCTCCTGCTCCTCCTCAATCTATCTGCGGCATTCGACCTCGTCGATCACAACACTCTATGCCACCATCTCTCTATAGCAGCTAACTTCTCCCCGAAAGCATGCGCATGGATCACCTCCTTCCTACACGAAAGGGCCATGAAAGTTTTCTCGGATTCAGCATGCACCCCTCCCAGTCACATCAAATGTGGGGTGCCCCAGGGCTCCTGCATAGTGCCCACCCTTTACAACCTGTTCACCCTGCTTCTCTTCAATCTCCTCGATGCCATGGGCATCTCATACACCAACTATGCGGATGACACCCAAGTGCTAATACTGCTCACAGGTGACTGAGTTGGACAAGAACACCCTCAATTCCATCTACGCCACCATCCAAGCTTGGATGGTAGACAACTGGCTATGTCTTAATAGCGCGAAAACCAGGCTTCTACTTATCGGGTCACCAACCATTCTAGGCAACCTCGACAAACAATACTCGTCCTTTACCATCGACAACATACCGATTGCGGTATTTAACAGTCAAGACTCTAGGAGTCTACCTTGACTCCAACCTCACCATGGACAGGTGTGTTAATGCCATAGCCTCTTCATCTGCATACTACTCCAAACTCATCTACGCAGCAAGACCGTTCATCTCTTCTGAAAATGGCCTCAGGGCCGCCACAGGTTTCTCCAGGAAAGACCACATCTCTGACTTTAGAAGGCAGGTCCACTGGCTGCCCATTAGGCAGAGGATCACCTTTAAAATACTCTCCCTCACCCATAAATGCCTCCGTGACCTTGCTCCCCCTTATGTTGCCCAGAGGATTTCACAACCCACCTCTGCCAGGCCCTCTAGATCTGCCTACACCAACCTGATTTCTACACCCAAGACCTGCAGAGTATGTGCGGGTGGTTCGAGCTTCCCAGCTCTAGCAGCTTCTCACTGGAACGCCCTACCCACGCACCTCAGGGGGACTGACTCTCACTTAGCCTTCCGCAAAGCCTTAAAAACCAGGCTGTTTGCCTAAACCCTCCTGCCATGATCTCTTCAGGCAGATGAACGTCATATGTAACCACCCTCTGTTTTCTATCTCTGTAACTTAGTAGCTATGTTTTCTATGTATACATAATCTTGCTTGCATACACCTTCATGTAATAGTGCCTCGATGTCTATGGGCTGCAGTGCGCTCTACAAATGTTAAAAATAAATAAATAAAATATAATCAAGTCCCAGTGTCCCAGTTTATACAGCACCTTGGAACCCCCGCCTCATTTCTCCGTTCCGCTCTCTTTCTGATCGTCTGTCCTCTACGGGCAGTTCTGTGCATCCAGCCACTCCATAGCATCCTCGGGGGTATCAAAAAATAGTGCTCTGTTCCTGTGGAAAATCTTCAGCCTAGCCGGGTACATCAACATGTACCTGTGGCTTGCTTCGCACAGCCTCCTCTTCACTGTTCCAAAATTTAGTCGCCGTTGTTGCACTTGATGTGTAGTCCGGGTATGCAGTGATTGACGCGGATGCCCTTCGTAACGTGCCCCCCCCTTGTGGAAGAATTCCAGGATCTTCTCAATGTCACGATAATTTAATATCTTGGCTATAATCCGCCTCGGGTGCGCTGCCTGGTGGGGGGGGGCTTTCTAGTCGGCTCTGTGCGCTCTCTCTACCACAAATCCTTGAGTTAGTGCTCCTCCCTCTATTTCTTCCAGCAACATGGTCTCAATATACTCGGTGGGGTTCAGTCCTTCCTCTCCCTCTGGGAGTCCCACAATTTGTATGTTATTTCTTCGTGCACGTCCTTCGGCTTCCTCAGCTCGGTTCTCCAGGTCTGACCTGGGTATAATCGAACCATCTAGTAGCTGGTTCCTTCTGAAGTTTCCCTCAGGATAGCTGGTGCACGGAAACCCCAGTTTTATCTGGTAAAGCAAATGATTAGAGGTCTTGGGGCAAAAATTAGCTCAACTTATTCTCAAACTTTAAATGGGTAAGAAGCCTGGCTCGCTGGCGTGGAGCCGGGCATTAAATGCAAATGCCCAGTGGGCCACTTTTGGTAAGCAGAACTGACGCTGTGGGATGAACCGAACGCTGGGTTAAGGGATGCGGACGCTCATCAGAACCCAGAAAAGGTGTTGGTTGATATAGACAGCAGGACGGTGACCATGGAAGTCGGAATCTACTAAGGAGTGTGTAACAACTGACCTGCCGACTCAACTAGCCCTGAAAATGCATGATGCTAGAGCATCTGACCCATACCCAGCCGGCGCTTAGAGCTGTGGGGGCAAAGCCGTGACAAGTAGGAGGGCTGCTGCGGTGCGCACGGAAGCCCGGGGCGAGGCCCGGGTGGAGTTGCTGCAGGTGCAGATCTTGGTGGTAATAGAAAATAATCAAACAAGAACTTTGAAGGCCGAAGTGGATAAGGTTTCCATGTGAACAGCAATTGAACATGGGTCAGTCGGTCCTAAGAAATGGTTGAGCGCTGCTCGGAAGGGAAGGGTGATGGTCTCCATTGCCCTCAGCTGATCGAAAGAGAGTCTGGTTCAGTTCCCTGAACCCAGACGTGCACGCTTGCTGCATCCAGTGCGATAACGCAAACGATCCCAGAGAAGCTGGTGGGATCGCCTGGGAGAGTTCGGTTTTCTTTGTGAAGGGCTGGGCACCCTGGAATGGGTTCGCCCCAGAGAGGGGCCCGAGCCTTGTAAAACGTTGCAGTTTGGGTGGCATCCGGTGAGCTCTCACTGGTCCTAGAAAATCTGGTGGAGATGATGTAAATCTTGCACCGGGCTGTGCCCATATCCACAGCAGTTCTCCAAGGAGAACAGCCTCTGGCATGTTGGAACAATGTAGGTAAGGGAATTTGGCAGGTCGGATTCGTAACTTTGGGAAGGGCTTGATCGGTCGGCCTGTGGTGCGAAGCAGGGCTGGCCGCAAGCTGCGGCTGGATGAGGTGTCTCCTGCCTGGGGGCGACACTGACTCCGGATGTGAGCCAGGCCCTTCCTGCGGATCGCCCCAGCTGCAGTGGTCACATCTCGATGTTCCCCTCCTGGGGTTTGGGACCGGAGTTCTGCCTGGACCGATGCCTAGCAGCTGACTTAGAACTGGTGCGGACCAGGGAATCCGACTCTTAAATTAAAACAAAGCATCGCGTAAGGCCCACAGTGGGTGTTGACACAATTTCTGCCCAGTGCCCTGAATGTCAAAGTGAAGAAATTCAATGAAACGCGGGTAAACGCTGAGAGTAACTATGCCTCTCTTAAGGTAGCCAAATGACTCATCGTTAATTTGTGACGCGCATAAATGAATGAGATTCCCACTGTCCGTACCTATAATCTATCGAAACCATAACCACGGGAACGGGCTTAGAAGAATCAGCAGGGACAGAATACCCATGCTGAGATACACTCTTGTCTGGTACTGTGAAGAGACATGAGAGGTGTAGGATAAGTGGGAGGCCCTCAGGCTGCCGGTGAAATACCACTACTCTTATTGTTTTCTGGCTTCTTGCTGCAAGTGCCCAGGGCCCGTGACCCGCTCCAGGGACATTGGTAGGTAGGGAGTTTAACTGGCAAACCATAACGCAGGTGTCCTAGAAATCCCCCACGGAGCAGAAGGGCAAAAGCTTGCTTGATCTCGATTTTCAGTCTGAATAAAAGGTATCCCTTCAAAATATCCCCAACAAAAATATCGCCGTACATATGGCTGTTTGTCTCGCCATAGGCGATATTTTTGTGGGGGATAATTTGTGTGCGCGGGGGTTCCCTCGCAAATTTTAAAATAATGCGGGGGTTTGCTGGGGTGTCCCCCGCAGGGTCCATGGGTCAATATCGCCACAAAAATATGGCAATATTTTTGTATGGCAATATTTTTGCGGGGATATTGACTAATACAGACCATGAAAGTGGGGCCTGAGGATCCTTCTGACATTTTGGGTTTCAAGCAGGAGGGGTCAGAAAAGTTACCA